>NC_044248.1:21604777-21942675 GCF_003957555.1 Calypte anna
GGTGACCTCACAGCAGTATAGGGTTTCCTCACAAGGGGAAGAGATGGGACTGGTGCTGATTTCTTCACTTGTGTAACTGAAGACAGGACTTGGGGAAATACTAGGAAGCTGAATCAGGGGAGGTTTATGTTAGATATCAGGAAAAGGTTTTTTCACCCAAAGGGCAGTTGAGCAATGGAACAAGCTCCCCAGGGAAGTCACTGCACCAAGCCTGCCTGAGTTCAAGAAGTGTTTGAATGATGCTCTCAGGCACATGGTGTGATCCTAGGGATGCCCTACAAAGAGACAGGAGTTGGACTTGATGATCCTGATGGGTCCCTTCCAACTGAGCACGTTCTATGATTCTATGACTATGCACAACTTCTCATATTTTTCTCCTTGCTTCACTTATTTTTTTTAAAAGACAGTCATGATATCGTATCTGCTTAATAATTTTATGTCAATTTATTTTCCACTTGGCAAGAAAGTTACCTTCTTGGCAGTAACACACTTCAATGAAGATCTCTCAGAAGCATTCAAAAACAGACCTAGTGATACACCATGTCTTATATGAAACTAAAGGACAGTTTTGTTTGTTAATACCAGCTTATCATCATCTTTTAAACTCTCAACAGAGAACAAAGATGAGTACTTCTTGTAGTCCTCTGCTTTCCCTATCAGATGTGCAAGCTTTAATATTGATTTGATCAGTGTTCACTGTGCAGAAATCAACCCCCTGTGAGCCCTTCTGTTGAACTTATCTCTACAATCAAGCCTGACATATCTGAGGAGAAAGCACAGAATTGCCTTAAAACCCTCATTTGCACTGTCATCATCACAGTACTGTGCTGTGAGAGTCTTCCATAATGCAGAGTGTTCAAATAGCTTGAGGGCTCTTTTAAATTGCTCTGTCTTATGGCGATAATAAAGTTCTGGGAATCTACTTTTTAAAAAAAAATATTTCTACTTTTTTTTTTTTTTTTTAATCATCCTTCTTTTTAAAAAAACTATGTCCATTATTTGGGATATTTTAGCCTTCTTGGATTTCTCTACTCAAATATTTGATCATAGAATCATAGAATCATAGAATCCTAGGGGTTGGAAGGGACCTCGAAAGATCATCTAGTCCAACCCCCCCTGCCAGAGCAGGGCCACCTAGAGCACTTCGCAGTGAAGGAGACTCCACGACCCCCCTGGGCAGCCTGTTCCAGGGCTCTGTCACCCTTACAGTAAAAAAATTTTTCCGGATATTCAATTTGAACCTCCTGTGCTCCAATTTACACCCATTACCCCTTGTCCTATCACTGGTCACCACTGAGAAGAGCCTAACTCCATCTCCCTGACACTCACCCCTTACATATTTGAAAACATTGATGAGGTCACCCCTCAGTTTCCTTTTCTCCAAACTAAAGAGAGCCAGCTCCCTCAGCCTTTCCTCATAAGGGAGATGTTCCACTCCCTTAATCATCTTAGTAGCTCTGCGCTGGACTCTTTCAAGCACTTCCCTGTCCTTGAACTGAGGGGCCCAGAACTGGACACAATACTCCAGGTGCGGCCTCACCAATACAGAATAGAGGGGGAGGAGAACCTCTCTTGACCTACTAAACACACCCTTTCTAATGCACCCCAGGATGCCATTGGCCTTCTTGGCCACAAGGGCACATTGCTGGCTCATGGTCATCTTCTTGTCTACCAGGACCCCCAGGTCTCTTTCACCTACACTGCTCTCCAGCAGGTCAGCCCCCAACCTATACTGGGACATCATGTTGTTCTTCCCTAAATGCAAAACTCTACACTTCCCCTTGTTGAATTTCATCATGTTTCTCCCTGCCCAACTCTCCAGCCTGTCTAAGTCTCTCTGAATGGCAGCACAGCCTTCTGGTGTGTCAGCCACTCCTCCCAGCTTAGTGTCATCAGCAAACTTGCTGAGGGTACATTCTATACCCTCATCCAAGTCGTTGATGAAGATATTGAACAACACCGGTCCCAGTACTGACCCCTGAGGGACTCCACTAGTCACACACCTCCAACCAGATTCTGCCCCATTGACTACAACTCTCTGACTCCTTCCTTTCAACCAGTTCCTGATCCACCTCACTACCTGATCACCAAACCCATACTTGATCAACTTATCTACAAGGATGCTGTGAGAGACGGTGTCAAATGCTTTACTGAAATCAAGATAAACCACATCTACTGCTCTTCCATCATCTATCCACCTAGTAATTTCCTCATAGAAGGCTATGAGGTTAGTCAAACATGATTTACCCTTGATAAAACCATGCTGACTGCTCTTGATGACCCCCATGTCCTTGATATGCCTGGAGATAGTGACAAGAACAAGTTGTTCCATCACCTTTCCAGGGATGGAGGTGAGGCTGACTGGTCTATAGTTACCCGGGTCCTCCTTCTTGCCCTTCTTGTAGACTGGAGTGACATTTGCTATTCTCCAGTCCTCAGGCAGCTCTCCTGTTACCCATGACTTACTGAAGATGATGGAGAGTGGCCTAGCAATGACCTCCGCCAGCTCCCTCAGCACCCTTGGATGCATTCCATCTGGACCCATTGACTTATGGATGTCCAGATTACTCAGCTGATCCCTAACCCAATCCTCATCTACTATGTCAAACTCCTCATCTATCTTGACTACTTCTGGGGCTAAATGAATCTGGGGCTCATGCGGAAACCCTGCAGGAGTAAAGACAGAGGCAAAGAAGGCGTTCAGCACCTCTGCCTTCTTTATATCCTCTGTCACCAGGGCTCCCAGCTCATTCCTTAGTGGGCCAATATTGCCTCTAGTGTTAGTTTTGCTAGCTATGTATTTGAAAAAGCCCTTTCTATTATCCTTAACCTGACTTGCAAGGTTAAGTTCCAAGGAGGCCTTAGCTTTCCTAATTGCCTCCCTACATCCTCTGACAACAGTCCTATATTCCTCCCAAGTGACCAGTCCCCCCTTCCATGATCTGTAGATTTTCCTTTTCCACTTAAGTTTTCCCAGCAGTTCCTTTTTTAACCATGCTGGTCTCCTAGCTCCCTTACTAGATTTCCTAACCATAGGGACGCTCTGATCCTGTGCTTGCAAATAGTGGTCCTTGAATATTGACCAGCTATCTTGAGCCCCTTTACCTCTTAACGCCCTGTCCCATGGGATTTCTCTTAACAGTTGATTGAGGAGGTCAAAGTGAACTATCATCATATATTATGAGGGGCACATGGGTTCAGATCCCTTAAAACTTGCATACTAGTTTTTCATGGGGTTTTTCACCAATGGTTTCAGTACCAAGCTTTTAGTTACCATCATTTTTTTTATATATTCCCTCTACTGCATCTGTCACTCTTGGCTAAACTTCCTGTTCACTGGATGTACTATAATAATGTCAGCCAAACAATTAAAATATCAAAGTCTTTTAGACTGATGTGTTCCTATGGCCATGCAGAGCAAGTAAGGCTTTCCAGGAAACAGTGCTGAGTAACACTCACTGAGTACTGAGCCTACCCCTTCCATTAGTACTATTCTGTTATTCAGAGTTTCTGAGAGTTATGGGGTTAGATTTATTTGGTTCAGCATTGGAAAAAAAAACATCTCTGCATCTGAAAATATTTGTCTGTTTGTTGTGATGGACTGAAAAAAATTACTGAAAAGGGATTAGAGATTCTTCATGCAATGATTCCTATTTTCCCCATATCTTTAAATTATGATTACATATACAACTTTCTTATTCCCAGTGTACAAATGTAACCAGGAGATATTTATTTAGATTTCCAAGTCTGTGGGATCAAGGGAGAGAAGTGAAATTACAAACAAGCTACACTCTTGTTAAGAGGGCTCCTTAATGCTTTTACAATATGCATGGAATGCCTCAAATGGGCTGTCACTTTTAAAACAGTACTGGCTGACAAAAAAAGGAAACTAATCTGCTTCTTGCTGAAAATCTCAAGATAAAATATTTCTAATGACTTCTTAGGAATTACATTTTTTAGCTCTGAGATGAGATTGCTATACTGCCCAACAGTTTGTTTGCCTGACATTTCCAGTTACTTCCATGGTGATGCACCCCTGAGTAGTGACATAGTCTTGACATGCTTCTCTGTCCTCTGCTTCTTTAGATACCATCCTGCCATTGCAGGTAGAGATGAACAACTTCTGCTTTCATGAGGCACCCAGTTTTGGACAGGACCATGAGCAAGCAAACCTTGAATCTGTGGCCATATTAAGGGGGGCTCCAAACCAGCTGCCTGTGCCTTGCATGTATGCTCTCCTAGTTGTTCTTCTCTAGATATTTCTGTTTTCCTTTCTGACATCAGTGAAATGCATACTGCTCTTCATCTAACCTATGTAGTTGGCCACCATGGTATTCAGCTGCAGACCACAGACAAAGATTGTATTCTGTTTAGGAGCACATATCCCTTTGTCTGATTTGGATCTTGCAAATTCTGTAAAACAGGGCACTCTAAGTTTTCCATAAGTTTTTCCTATATCTTGGAGATGTTTAAAGAGATTTGCCTTAGGTTTAATGACACATGGGAAAATTGCGTGGTTTAGTTCCACAGGTTTTAGGAACCTGCTCCAACACATGACAATGACTAGAAAGAAGCAACACTTTTCCTAAGAAGGAATTATCATTTGTAAATTGGATATGATGGTTACGTAAAAAAAATCCAGGACTCCTCGTAAAGCTAGCCAGATATGATAAAAATTATGCTTGTGGAATGCTTTTGATTTATCAGTTTGACCATATACATCTGTCTTTTTTACCCAAGATCTTTTAATTTATTAGCATTTTGCTGCTCATGATATAAAAAGAATGTCTGCTTCACATGAATATCTCTGTTTGCAGATGTGCACATTGCATATGGACATTTGTTACCTTTGGAGGAGTCTTTATCCTTCTTCATATTAAGTTATAGTCATTTGATAAATATAGATGTGACATATGAGAAATATTGCAAAGAAAATGGTCAAAATTAACAATTCTGTATTGCCAGCATTACAATTACACTTTTAATGTAAGTGAATGTGAAAAGTGGAAGACTCTTAGGCATGAAAGAGTTAGCATTAGTTATTTATCTAGAATGCCAAATAATCCAGCCATCACTGTAATCCTGACTGAAGTGCTAAATAAACAGATAGGACAAAGTATTTCAAAGTTGAAAGAAAAGGGGATACATACTCATATGTCTCTATTCGTAGTAACAGCAGAGGAAGAAGTAAAATATTAGGCTTTTTCTTCACAAAAATCAACCAATTTTTTCAACTGACACAAACACTTTCACAGAGGGAAAAAAAAACAACACAAAAGCAAAAAAGCAAAGGGAAAACAACCAAACAAAAACCCAACCAAACAAAAAAAACACCCCAAGAACAGAAGAAAAGAAGGAAACACGTAATGTTAGACTAGGTGGCAAAGGTCACCTTAGGGAAGAGGAAAAAAAACATAATTTGGGGCATAAATTTTTCTCATTTGCAACTTCCATGAAGTCAGGTTAGCATCAAGACACACTAGAAATTCTAAAATCTCTAATGCAGTAATGGCAGAAAAGCAACTACTCTGGGACTCATAATGCACACCATTGCTTTTATAAGTTCCATCCATGAAATAAAATGTTGGATTTTTTTTTCTTCTTGTTTAAATTACTAAGCTCAAGAGCATGGTCCATAATTCTCAATTTTGTAGTCATGAAGAGAAAATATTGTAGTGGTTTAATATGACAGGTGGACAAATGGTACAAAGGCTTTCATTAAATGTTCTTTAATTCATTGACAAAAGAGTACATTAGAAGTCATTGTTCTTGCTCTCAAATTCTCCATGCATAAATGACTGAGCACTGAACTCCACTAAGAGAAATAGGGACAGAATATTTAGTTTTGAGCTTTACTTTTAATCCCACTAGGCAAGCATGGCTGGAAGAGCAAAGAAGGTGAGAAATTCACATTTAATATAGAACTTAATGCTGTTTTGATATGTGATCCAGATACTAGAACAAAAATGAACTCTGTTTATGTAGTCTATCAACATACATGTTCTATTTACACTACATATTTCTTTTAAATTACTATTCACAAGAACACAAATGTGCTAATATATAATTTTCTCAACATTTAAGCAAACAGTGGTAAGACAGGAGGCAGCACTGAAAAAAAATCATAGCAAATCTTTGGAGCCTTCAGTTGAGACTAAAAAAGGACCATCAGTTCAGTGTTAATATGATCAAGGATTTAAATGTATGACTTTAAACATGAGAGTGGTTATGTTTAAGTTGAATACTTTACAACCAATAATATTATGTGTTTACTTTCCTGTCTTTGCTGATTGGAGTCAGAAAAGTGTAGCTGATATGTATGAAAGATTTTGGCTTCAGAGGTTCTCTGTCAGTGTTATTGGAAACATACTCATATTTTTATATTCATTTCATATTTATTTCCAAAATAGAAAACCTTTCTACTTATCACTAAACTGCTGAGTATTCTAGCTACATATATAGCAATTCCAGTAGTTGAAGACTGACCCATCCTATCAAATAAACATGCACATACACCATTTGGAAATGTTTCATCCAAATATTTAATTGGGATTGCAGATTAGCATTCATCATTCTGGTATGAGTTACTAGTATATTAACACTTCATAAATGTTCATGTATTTATTAAAACATCAACAGTCTCAGAATACTCATAAATATGTACATGTAGTTTAAAAAAAACAACTTTATTTTACTGTCAGTATTTCAGTCATTTAGAAAGAGCAAGCAGCACTGTTACTGAGGTGATAATCATAGACAAGGTACTGAAGTAACAGATACAGTCAAATTACTAATTTTGGAGAGTTTATTGATATGCAGTAGAGAATCATATATAATGAATACAGTCAAGCAAAATAAGCTGAGAAGCTCAAACAATTTACCATCCCAAGTGATCTTACAGAACTGAAAAAAGCCTGTAAATGGCAACATATATAATTTTTGGTATGTTTTGTAGAACATATAATTTTTGTTCTTTCATCTTTATTTAACTATTTTTAAATAAAACTTTCACTCTGATTCTGCAAAGGAAAATTGTCATTCTTTTCATTGTGTGGCAAAACTGTGGCAAGCTTATTTAAGATGGTTTGGGCTGGTATTTGCTTGACTGATTCTGTTTGAACATGAGAAGATGTTGAGACAAGAAAAATAAAAAAGCAAGCTGAAGAGAAGAAATTGTTCCTGTATATCTTCAAAGACTAAAATAAGCCAGTGATGAAGACAGATGTTATGATGCTGAATTTTCTGAAAGTAAAAAAGAATTTTATGGCCATATACAATTATACACCTCAACACTAGGCAAAGCATCTTCAAAAGTTATTTTTAAAATAATTAAAAAACCCATGAAAGTGAATATTTTTTAAAAAAGTGAAAAATCACAAACATTGTTCACCCTCTCATAATTGTGTTTTATTTATACCATACAGACCTAGAGAAAGAGGTGTAAAATATTTATAGACATTATGCACTGAATAAAAGATGACATTGATATTCTCTTAAGTTTTCCATTGTTTTTCTAAATATTTCTGAACACACATGAGAGCAGCACATTTACCTCAAGACACAGAAATAAAGTATTTTGTAACGTTTTGTGTTTTATAGAAGAAACATTGCAAACTGGTAGTCTGTAGTAAGAGACAAATGCACCAGCTTACTGAATGCAATAAATGTACCTGTGCCAATGTTTCAGAGTGCTTAATACTCTCAAGAAGATCACTACATAAATATTTCTGTTGGTCCTACAGTTACTGTCTCTTCTAAAGTACCTTCTGTAAAGTCCTGACAAGCAGTCCCAGGGTGGTCCTCTTGGAAGAGCAGTCATTTCTGATTACCTTACTTTGAGGTGAATAGGAAGTTAAAAAATGTGAGAAAAAATATTTGAAATAGGCAAAACTACAAACAGTACCTTCAGAATGGTTGTTTTGCTGCTTCTTGCTGCGTAACTCATTTCTTAAGAGCAATTTTTTTCTGTTAGCCTATTTATAATTATTATTGTGATAATTATCTTTCTGACTTTTTATTTACTTGTCACTTCTGATAAACAGAAAAACTTACAGGCTATGAAACTCTGAGGTATAAAAGTACTTTCAAAATTTCACATTCAGATTCGTATCATCTTGACTGCATGCCATGTCCATACTCCTTTTTTGCTGCCTTCTGAACCAACACACTTATGCACAAAAGCACATGCACACACACACAGACATGTTGCCATTTGCACTTTTGTTCTTTATTACTTTTAAAATGTAAAAGCTTGAGAACCCAAGCAGTTTTCCTCTCTTCTGACCATACACAGTTAGGACTGTACCCCACACCTTATGTACTTATAAAAAGAGAAATAAATTAAATATTTTAATACAATTTCTATGTCTACATATTTTTACGTTATGCAATAATCTTCTTTAAAAAAACAAAACAAAACATAACCTGCTAGATTTATATTTTATGATTATATCCAGTGATGGAGAATTTTACATACACATTACATCTCACATACCCATACATTGGTCTGATATGTCAGACCAAAGCATCTGTGACAAAAATAGCACACAAGTAACAAAAAGGTCTTAATTCTGTTTATATACTGCCAAAGCACCTATCTCATTTTAGGAGAAATAGATCTTCTACTGTGTGCCTGAGTCTTCCATCGCTCTTCAGTGCAATCTTATCCTTGAAAGCCATGATAAGGACATTTGCATTAAAATGTACATTGAGCATAAAACTTCTTAAAATATGGCTATATTGTTTAGAAGTCTGCTATGGGGTCTGTACTCTTACCTCCTCTACTTGTGTCTAATGTTGTAGGAGAAAACACATCTGAAAAATATCTGGGCTACTTTGACTGAAAAATTTCTTTTTTGACCCATAAAGAATGTAGCAGGTTTTGTCACATAAATGGTTAAGTTTTTTATACTGGAGAAAGCAACCTGGAAAAAAAAAATAAAAGAAGGTCTCAACATGCTTATGGTCCTCATGTTAATTCTTGGTTTTGTCTTAAACAAAAAGGGTAAAGTCAAGTGTCCTTACCTGAAGAAATACATTTTGGTTTACCATTTAATAACGTGATTTAAAATGTACGTATGCTGAACATTATTTGACAGCAAAAATGACATTCCCAAAGACAGTGCAATGAAGTATAAAGGATAAGGCTCAGTAGGATTTTGTGTCTGCCTTGTGAGCAGTAGATAAAATACCCTTTCCATGCAAGTGTTCTCATCCTTACAAGCCTTTCAGCTATAAAACTACAGTCTGATTTAATAGCTTTTCTTGCAACTGAAATTGTTTTAAGTCTTCAATATGTCTCAGAACTGATATTTTTTTTCTGTCATTTCGTCATGTTAAATTCTTTGCATCCTGAAAGCAAGACCAAACAGGCAGCTGTCTGCCAGCTTTTCGTTTCATAAGAAGAAAAAGTGTACAATGCTATTCTTTGCACCAGGAAAATAAAAAATTAGAAAAGAAGAAAGGAAAAGGAGAGGAGAGAAAAAGGAGAGGAAATGGAGAGGAGAGGAGAGGAGAGGAGAGGAGAGGAGAGGAGAGGAGAGGAGAGGAGAGGAGAGGAGAGGAGAGGAGAGGAGAGGAGAGGAGAGGAGAGGAGAGGAGAGAAGAGGAGAGGAGAGGAGAGGAGAGGAGAGGAGAGGAGAGGAGAGGAGAGGAGAGGAGAGGAGAGGAGAGGAGAGGAGAGGAGAGGAGAGGAGAGGAGAGGAGAATTTTTATTTCCATGGGATGCTTCATTAGCAGCTCAGTGACACTCTGCAATCTAAGTTACTCAAATTAGTTGGTGTAACAGCTAAATATAATGAATAAACATAACGTGGTTGACATTTAAAAACCAAAACAAAACACAAAAAACATAAGGGTAGAAAAAAATAAATTACAGAAATGCTTGCGTTTGTATTTATAGCTAATTATTTACCCCAAGAATGAACTATATGATTTCATTCACATAATTTCAGTGATAAACAGAGTTATAAGATTAGGAAAAAATATTTACCAACAAAGTAAATAGAGGATACTGATATTTAGTTGATACACTTGTAGGAGTGTATCACTTTTCATCCTAGAGTACAGGAGAGTAAAATATTTTTTCAACTTCTTGTATATTCTTCTTAGTGAATAATGATGAGGAAGAGGTGTATATAACTGGGACATTATATATTTTAGAGCAATATGAAAAATTGTCAATATATTGCTCAATAAATGAAGTTATTGCAAACAGCATTAAAAAGAAAAAGATTCAGAAGAATGCATAATTTTCAAGGATGATTTTTAGAATGTTTTTTGTAATTTTGTACTTCACTGCAATTAATGACATCTACTGTAGTTCTTATGGCAGTAGTGCACAGAAAAATCGTGTATATTTGTACAAAGCTTGAATATGTACATCATGTGTACCAGATTCAAGCAGCAGTAAGGGTAACATGGTTGAATTTTCTCAGGCACATAAATCCAGATAATTGTGTTTTGTTTCTTATACTGCCTTCTAATTTGTCTATGTAAGCTGTTGCAGAGGTTATCTGAGTATGGAATTCTTAGGAAGTGACAGTGGGACTCAGTTTTGTCTGCAGATGATATTCTTTAAACAGAATATTTTGCCTTTGTTTCTTACATTGAATGAAAACCTAATGAATGTAATCATACTATTATATTAGAATCTTAATCATGCTATATTTATTAAAATTGAGCCTTATAATTTAGTCTTTAGTTGTGGGGCTTTTTTTGCTTTTAACTAATACTACACTGCTGTAATTCTTTTTCATTCAGCTGATTCATGCAAATTTCTGCAGTACAGCTGTGTGAGATTATTATTATCATAATTCTAGATACAGATAAATTTGTATAGTCAGGATTTATCTGCCATTAAGAAAAACTGCACAGGCAGCTGGTATAGAATATATTGATGTATAGCACTTATGATAACGATAGAAAGTTACTTTATTCTGGGATCAAAATACTCTGTAATCTAACAGAATCTTTCTATAGATTTATAGGCTTGACCCCTACATATCAATGGGTTCAGACACTATCCACCTGAGGGTGTTGAGAGAGCTGATGCCATTGCAAGGCTGATCTCCACAATCCTTGAGAAGTCATGAAGACTGGGAGATGTTCCAAAAAACTTGAAGAAGGTTAATGTCATCTCCATCTACATGAAGGATCTAGGAAATTGCCCAGGGAGATGGTGGAGTCACCATCCCTGGAGGTATTTGAAAAATGTAGATGAGGCATCTCAGGACGTTCTGTAGTGGGTGATACAGGTATTGATATATATATGTTTTATTTGGGGAGAATATTGACAGTTGGGTATGGTGATCTTAGAGGTGTCTTCCAACTGCAACATGTCTGTGATTCTGTGAAATTACAGGCTCATGAGTCTTTAGCCCCTGGGAAGGTCACGGAACAAATCCTCCAGGGGCTATTTCACATCAAGTGGAGCACACGACTGGGAAGAGCCAGCAAGTATTCACCAGGGACAAATTGTGCTTGAAAAACCTGATTGCCTTCTACAAAGAATTAACCTCCTCTGTTGATGTGGGGTGAGTGGTGGACATTGTCTACTTGGGTTTCTCTGAGGTGTTCAGTAGAGTTCCCCATAAGCTCTTTCTGGAGAAATTAGTTTAGTAAGGTCTATCCAAGTGGACTGTGCAGTGGATGGGGAACTGGCTGAAAATTTGCACTCAGAGGGTGGTGGTAAATAGTTCTTTTTCAAATCAGCAACAGACCATAAGTGGTGTTACCCAGTGATTGATATCAGACCCAACACTGTTTAAAATCTTTGTAAGTGATCTAGATGATGAGATCAAGTGTGCCCTGGTGAAGTTTGTGGATGACACCAAATTGAGAGGGGAAGTAGACATTCCAAAAGGGAGTGCTAGCCTGCAGGAAGACTTAGATAGGCTGGAAGAGTGGACTAACAAGAGCCTTATGAAGTTCAGCAAGTACAAGTGTAGGGTCTTATACCTGGGAAAACATAAATGCAGCACAAAGTGTGATCCACCTGGATGGAGAGTAGCTCTACAGAAAGGGACCTGGGGGTCTTGGTGGACCTCAAGCTCAATATGAGTGAACAGTGTGCTGCTGTTGCAAAGAAACCAAGAAGATGTTGGGTTGCATCAGTGAGGATATCACCAGCAAAGCTAAAAAAGTCATCATCCCACTCAACTCGGGCCACACCTGGAATACTGTGTGTAGTTCTGGTTCCTGACATACAAAAAAGATGTGGACAGACTGAAGAGGACCCAGAGAGGGGCCACAAAGATGATCAGTGGATTAGGC
Source organism: Calypte anna (assembly GCF_003957555.1). Taxonomy (NCBI): domain Eukaryota; kingdom Metazoa; phylum Chordata; class Aves; order Apodiformes; family Trochilidae; genus Calypte; species Calypte anna. The sequence goes on from NC_044248.1 coordinate 21,617,051, forward strand.
AGCCTGCCAGATGAGGAAAGGCTGAGAGAACTGGGTTTTTTCAGCCTTGAGAAAAGAAGGCTTAGGAGAGACCTTACCACCATGTGTGCCAGCACTTGAAGGGCAGCTACAAAGAAAATGGAGACATCCTTTTTCTAAGGAGTCACATGGAAAAGTTGAGGGTTAATGAGTGCAAGTTATTCCTGGGAAGATTCTGACTGGTCTTAGCAGGGAAAATTTTTTAACTAATGAGAGCAATCAGCCACTGGAGCAATATCCCTGGGGAAGTGGTGGATTCCCCAACATTGGACACTTCTGAGATTAAGCTGGACAGTTTGCTGGGCCATCTTGTCTTGACTGTGCTTTTGCCAAGAAAATTTGGACCAGATGGTCCTGGAGGCTCCTCCAAGCTGGCGTTCTATGATTTTGAAGACAGTCCTCTAGTCACTTTTTCTCCATTCCTTCTTCTCCAGTGATGTGAATAAAGTGAGATATCTCAAGAATATGATTTCTAAGTCATATTTTCTACTTTTTTTACTCAAAAAGTAGAAATGTTGATAGAAAGGGCTCACTGAAGCACTATGACAATTTTCTTTCTCAGTAGCATATGGAAAAGTCTGCTTCTATTAGGGCAGAAATATCTTCAATTGCTGAAACAGAACAAAGTTAGAAAATGTGGTCCAATAAAGTAAAATATTGGTCTGAACATCTGAAGACTGCCACATGTTTGTTTATTTGTTTTTTTGTTGCTTGGTTGGCCTTTGGCTTTCTTGCAGAACAGCTATGTGTTAGCAGATCTTCTTTTAAACCATATCCTTCAGCCCTCAGACACTAAACTCTGTAGAGCTGAAGCCATCTCTTACTAAGTTCTTGCTGCTACTTGACTTTTTTCAACAAGGGAGACTTTCAGCTTTTCACAGAGGCCTTAGAATTCTACTGCAATTCTAATTAAGCACAGCTTATCTCACATGAATACGACCAAGACTAATGTGGTAGGCTGCTCATGGAGAAAAAGAAGATATTGCTTGTATGTTAATTTCTTAATTTATTTTATCCACTACTTAATTTTTTCCATGAGATGAGGCTGAAAAAATGGTTTGAAAGAAATTCCATTTAAATTAGTATGCCACTTGGCTGTCATAGCTGGATCAGTCCTTGTATTCATAAATTCATAGAAAAGGAGGGACCACTGTTGTCATCTAGTTTGAACTCACAGATAAAAAAATGTCAGGACACTTTTTTGAAATTAATCCAGTTAGAAACAAAGAGTAACTTTCAGCAACAAATATCTTATCTTGAGGTATAGATTTAAAGAAAGATTGAAATACTTTTCTATTTTTTTTCAGAGATGTTCTCCTTTTTATAAAAAAATATAAACACCCCACCACAAACAAAAATACCCCACAAAACCAGAAAAGCCCACATACAAACAAAGAAACAAAAAAGCCTTGTTTAAAATCAGACTACTTATGAGCCTGTAAGCCTTGCTGTAAATTCTTACAGGGACAAAGACCCCTGCTTCTAATCTCTATACTACTATTCACAATCTGTGACAAAATTACCCAACCTCTTTTTCTCTTCTGAGAGCCCTGCATTGTTCACTAAAGGCATATTTAATTAGGCATAATTTGCATTCCTTTGATGACTTTCATGGATCTACTTTGAATTCCAAAATTATTTCTGTACCCTTCTTAACTGTAGAAATCTGAACTGAACACCAAGATCTAGCAATAAAAACCAGTGCCAAGTACATACCATCTGCTATATGATAGTATAATATGAATTCAACCAGCAATTAATTAATCAGCATATCAAAGTAAAAAAATCATGAACAATTTAGTCATCAGTTTTTTTTCCAAAGCCACTCTTATTCAACACATGTACAAGGCTTCATATCTGTCCTTAAGATGATGCAGGCCTGTCTACTTGTGTTAAAAAAAATCTGAGAATACTTAACCAGCAGTTATTTGCTTCTTTATTTTCTACTTTCTCTATTTGTCATCAGCCAACACATTCAGTAATAATTATGTGGGTTTATTTTGTATGTTTCTTTAGCCTATTTTTTTGATGGAAATGTTGAACAGAGCATAATGAAGATCTATCTGCTCTCCAGGACATACTAGAAGCACAGATATTTCATTTGATGAAAATTTCCTATTTACAGTCTCAGATCTAAATTACAGTTTTTCATTTATTTAATATGCACCTAATTAAAATACCATGCAATATGAGGCTGTACAAAAATCCAAATGCATTAGAACACTATTATCTTTGTGAACCAAACCTGTAATTTCAAGTTGATTTTAACAAGTTCTGTTTTCCTTAAACTTATGCCAACTGGCTTTGATTTTGTGGCCTCAAGCCCATTCTTAGCAATCTGTTAGGTTGCTTAGATTGGATATTAGACAAGCAGAAGTATGATCTATGATAATACTGGGTTCCCAGAATTCCTCTAGAAACCAGAACTTTTTCAACACAGTGACATCTAAAAGGTGGAAATTTTCTACAATTACCCTCTCCCACATTAACATTTGTAAAATGAATGTAAAAATAATAAACTTTAAAAAAACTTCCAATAAGCCAAATAAAGATATTCCAAACTGCATACTTTGCTCAGGGAGGAGACGGTGAAAGAATGAACAATTCATGACAGATCCTTGTAACTTGGCTTAATTAGAAGTGTAATGAATGCAGCTGAGAATCTGCAGAGACTGTGACTGACAGAATCAGATATTTTTAATACTGTCAAACATTAACTTTACTCCTGTTGTCTTCCAAGATTAATAGAAAATCAACACTCCGGATCTATATAAATCCCTGCTTAGCTAAGATAAAGTTATCTGTTTGAACTTGCCAGTTAAAATGGCCAAATTTGCTACAGTTTCTGGATTTAATCTCTTTTAAAGTTAACTTTTAAAGCACTTAAGCTAACTTATTTCCCCCTCAGCTGATTTATTTTTAAGAATCTGAAATTTCATTCTAAGCAGAATAATTGTATTTTTAAAGCTTTCTAAAATATTCCTTTGATATCCTCCCTGTATTTTTTCAGTTTAAATTCCTTTGCCGACCCAATACGACTTCCCTTAAAAAAAAAAGCCTAATTGACACATTTTTGAAACAACACCCTTGCTGAGGTTTTTTGTGTTCATTTACCCATTTTGAAAGCTATTATGATAGAGAGAAAACATGAAGCAGATGACTTTACATAATTTGTGCCGTATTATTTCCCTGAAAATTTGACTTACAGCTGTTCATAGTAGAACTATAAAATTTAATACCAAATTTAACTACAATTATGATTCCTTTTTGTATATGAAACCTCAGGTGTTCAAAAGCAGAAATTTTCTTCCCAACAAGCTGTAAAAGCAAGTAAAATACAATATGACGTGACAACTGCCACTCACAGAAGGGAGGGTCACACAGACTGAAGATTCTGGGTGCTACTAGGTATCATTTCCTTTAAAACATAAGGACTCCTAAGAAATTAATTTCCTTATTTTGTGGAAAAGTCAAGGAAGTGTCAATGGCAGAAGTGCCTGGTCAGGCTAAGAAGATGATATTCTTGTCCATTTTGTTTCAAATCTGTGCCTATTTCTTCATCTTCTTCCCTCAAGTTCCAGAGTGATTAGAGTAAAGGTAGTCTTTCCAGTCTTTTGCTCTCAAAAAATTAAAAATTAGAAAGCTATTTTAGCTATTTTGAAGCATTTATAACTTTTTTTCCTTTCCTCTTTTTTTTTCTGGTGGGAAGAAGTCTTAAAAACATGTATGTTTTCTTCCTTACCCTGGTTATGCTGCCAAACAAGTATTTAGTGTAACCCACAATTTCCATCATGCAGTAATTTGGATGTCAAGTCACTGCCCATCCCAGACCTTTTAGGTTACTGTGAAGTGTAGCTGCCAGTGAGTGTAAAATTCTTTGAGTTATTGCACAGTAGTGGTAGAGAGGGAAACAGTAATAGTTTCACAACACAAAATATCAGATTAATTTCTTTTACTCTACTGGTGTAGGGAACCAACCACTACTCTTGTGTAAGAATCTAACTATGGTATTTAACTGATCACAAATTTTATCTTGTAGTCTTCAAGATGTTTGTATATGGAGTATAGCTGGGCTAAGTAACTAAGGCCAGCAGCAGTGGAAGTTAATGGAGTTAAAGGGCTTTAACTTCAGGGACTATCTTTTGAGACTTATGGCAGTTTTGTGACACAGTATTTTTATAAAAAACCTGACATCTTTTTTCCTGTTTGATTATAATGTAGCAAAAGATGTGATGCTCAAACCTACAATTATATAAAGCATATGCACTCCCTTTGGAGTAATGCAATCTTTAAGCATATCTACCTAACATGCACACAAATCACCATGATGATTAATTGCTAATCCTGCAAGGGGAGAAAAGGGCAGTCATTCTGACCCTAGCATTGTTGGTGTCCCATAAGTGTTAGAACCTCATTTACCCTCAGATTTATGCATCATCAGGGACTAAGGTAATGCCAAACTCTCTGCTTCTTAGAGTTTCTGAAGCAGGTGGGGTGTGGATGGGACTGGCTGTAAAGACAGCACTAACTGAAACACAGGCACAGAATTTTTCTTCTCTGACCACACATGAGGGAAAGTAAATCTGTGTATCCCCATCTTGAATGTGACACTTGTATTTTGTAGGGCTGTATCAAGATATTTTTATGTTAAAAAAAGTCATATGTGTGTCATGCTAAAATTCCCAAAGACTGATTTAGTTATCTCTTTGAGCTTCTCTGCAAGACAAAGTAGGTCATGCCAAGTTCCACATTGCTAGGTTTCTGCCAGTACTCAAGCTTACATATGTAGCTGTGCATTCTTCCAACACTGAGAACTGCAATGTAGTAATTTTACTGAAAAAATGGCCCAAATGATACCTTCATATTCAAAAGAGAGAGACCTTCCAGAAATACAACCAAAATATTCCTTTACTGTTTCTACTGCTGCAAAGGCAACATTTACACAAAGTAAGCCAGAATCTTTCATGGCTTATTCATCACTCTGTGACTTGAGCTCTGTTGTGAGAATCCATACAGCTGCTTCTTATTTCTGAAAAACAGCAGTTTATCTTCCAGATTTTATCCATCATGGCTGCTCCTGGTTAAAAAAATACAATAATAAATGTATATATGTTTTGTTCTCAACTTAACAAATTTAAAGTTATTTTAAAGACATATTGCATTGTGTTGTGGTGTGTACCTCAATTTTTCGATAAAGCTACTTTAATAATGCTTCTTAAAAATATCTTTAATTTATTTGTGTTAGTATAGTCAAATACTGGTACAGTAATTTTTTCATGACTCAGCATTATTTAGCATAATAATTTAGTTGGTTGGTTTAGTTGGTTTTGTTGTGGTTTTAACCACCATCCACACACAGATTTTTAAATTTTGATATAGTCGTTGAATAATTTGTCCAACAAGGAAAACAAAAAGCAATAAGTGTACTCAAGCCCAGTCCAGAGTTCAACACAGTCAAGGTACAAAAGAGTCTGCAATGTTTCTTTAGAGAAAAGAAATGTGCATTAAGAAAATAGCAGTAGCACTGACTTTATTCAGTCATATACAGTTCAGGAAAATTTTGGTATTACTTCCTTTTCTCTTAAAGTCACATGAGCTTCAGGCATGTGAATAAGGTTTCTGAAGATGTGTCACCCAGAGGATCTCCCTTTTGCAGTGCCTGCAGATGCATGGCATGAGTTTCCAAGTTCCCAAATCAGGGACTATAAACAGAAGGGAAGAGAATTCAGCTTGCAGGAAAACTGTGAAGGACTTTAGCAAGTTTTGAAGTCTATATTGTGTTCATTACTGACATGATGTCGCTGCTAGCAGAAAACTGCCCTGGGGAGTTTTAAACAGTTCAGAAAAGTCTACATGAACATAAGTTACCTCAGTGGCTATAGTGTAGCTCCTTCTCCCAAGAACAGGAAAGGGTAGTGGTGCCTTTATAATGTCATTTTTTTATGCAAATACATTATGGAAAAGATTCAGTTAAATGCTTTTTATGTTCAACGAATCAAAAGGAAAATTTAACTCTTTACACACAGAAATAAGGGAAAAAAGAGACTTCTTGGAGGAGAATTTTTTTCAAAATAAAAGAGAATATTAACTCAAATAATGAGACTGTATGGGTCCAGTGTAGAGCTGGAATGAAATGATGAGGCTGATTTATAAAACTAGTGAAATAGGGCTTCATAACTGCTGACAGAGTAGTATCAAGTGTGAACCAAGTGTTACTGTCATAAGGAATAACTTCTGTGTCAGATGAAGTTTTAGAACAAAACCAGCAACATATCACTTAATGTATCAAAATCCCTCCATATCTGAGTCCATCCCCTACATATATCCCTGCTACACCTAGTGGGAAAGCAATACTTTGTGATATTTTTACATGTATTAGGAAAGTATCTTCAGTTGCCAAATGAATCCCAAACTCATTAACAAAGTCCATCAGTGAAGCCTTTGCAGTCACTGACTGCTGTTTTTGTTCTCTATCAGCACATGTGTACTAAAGGCAGTAGCAGATCAGCATGACCAGCCATAGTGGGTGAATGTAATTTATTACACATTTATTTTTAAGACATATCTGCGAGGTGGCACGTGTGGGCTCTTTTTGATTCTCCTGTACCATTAGTTTTTGAGAACTCGTGCTGTGCCTCACCCTGACGTGTTATTTGAGCACTATGGTCTGAAATGAAAGAAATTTAAACTGTCTGTCTGTCTATATCTATCTATGTTTTGAAGGTCAGCACTCCACAAAACTTCATTTCTGAAACAATATCATAAACGTTACAATGACAGATGTGTTTCAGAGTGCATATCACCTTGCAATCTTTCATCATAATCAGATAATTTTTATTCTTTGGTTTGTATCTTTTCTATTTATCCACTTCCTTTATCTTGCTTTATAATTAGATTATAAGATCCTTGAAGGAAGATGTGTATCTCATTTTATATAATTGCACTTAACAATAGGCCTATGAGAGCTGAGTACTGGTATGAAGGCGGCATAAGGTGATACAGGACATGGAAGATCAAACACCATTATCAAATGCCCTTTTTTAATTATGGCAAGGATAATGAAGTGAGCTGTGCCTGACAGACCCATTGGAACCCATCAATGTTCTGTACAGCAGCTCATGCTTATACCACTGAGCAGCAAAAATGCAGCAACTGATAAGGATGACCTCTTCAAGGCTTTTAAGATCATGTTATGGTTGCCTACTGGGATGCTTAATACTGGCTTATTTCCATGATAACATCTAAAATAATAAAGAGACTTTCTATAATCAAGATATTTCAAGCTACTGAGAGAAGTGCGTGCAGCACCAGAACCAGGCTGCTCAACAGTAGATTGCTTCCACTGTCTCAGGTAAAAAGCTGCTCAAGACAGCCTGGATAAAAGAATGGGCTTTTACATGTGTTATCATCAAAACAGGGAACCAATAACCCAGTTTTATTTTTACAGCTGAACTCTCTCTCTGCAAGGAGTGAAAATCAAATAATTTTAGTGACCAAGATATATGTGTTAGTATTCATTTTAATGGAACAAATACACTATACTTAAATCTCATGAGCACTGAGGAAAAAAATATACTTACTCCATGTATGCAGTTACAAAAAAGAGTAAGTAAAATTAATGTATTTTGGCAAATATGAATGTCTCTGTCATGATCATTAAAAAAGACTCAAAAAGCATGAGATATTCCAGAGCAGAGACTAAAATCTTTTTTCCTCTCTTACTGGTAATGTTATCCAAAAGCAAGAAAGAGGCATTCTTGGAGGCATTAAGAAATGGTAAATGCAAGAATGTCCTAGATGGAGACTGACAATGAAAAATCCATAGCTTTACAATCCATAATAACAATCTAAGATTTGATTTCTGATGCTGTATATTCCAGTATCTATCAGCAAAAAATGAAATCAACACTGACAATAACATTTTCTTACTTCTCTTAATGTTATATCTCAATATTTATCTGAAACTTCCCTTTGAAATTACATGCAAGTGAAATATATTCCAAGTGGATTGTTAATTTATTCTTGGTTCAGGTTGAATGTTAAAAAAAATAACCCAACTAATATATTATAAGAAATTTATTTACACTAAGAATTAAGAGCTAGAATATGAGAGATTGGTAGAATTTCATTTTTCAGATATTACCCTTTTAAGATTGGCCTAAAGATGTTTTGTAATAAGATGGTGTTGTGGAATATAAAGTTTCAGTTTGATATCTTGAGAAATTTTATTTTCAGAAACAAATGTTGATACATATTAATATGTTTAAAATTCAGTGTTAGATTTTGTATTGTGACTTTGTAGTATGGTCTCCACTCTAATATGCTTGATGTCTATCATTTTTGCTTTAAGAACAGCTATAATGTCTGTTCCCATGAAACACTTATCATATGCACAGTTGCATGTTTCCCTCATCAATGAAAGTGAGATTTTCATTAAATAAACTGACTTCTGCTGAACTAAATTTTAAAAGTATTTCATGAAGTATCTTAGGTCAAACTTTTACAGGATCTCTTGTTTAAAAATATTGGTGTACATAAAGCCAGTCCCTATTTTATGTCTTTGAATATCTGTATATGAACCTCTGCTCCCAGCTCCTCAACTGACCCTTACAGACTTGGATTTTAACCAAAGGGAATGAATATGCTTACAAAGATTTCTAGACCCAGCAAATAGTATTCTGTGACAATATTGTTAGAAGACAGTGCTTTCTACCTGAGTGCTAGATGTGAAGAAGTACAAGTGAGTAATAATATTTAAAATATTTGCATTCTTAATGTGGCAAGGGAGAGAAAATAATGATATGCCTACTCACATGATGTGCAAAGTTTTTACAAAATTTTCTGTGTAATAGTATAATTTTCAAAAATTAAAGAGAAAAATCACCCAGTTTTTAATAGTCCAGATGCTTCCTGACAGACTAATTGCATTTGCCACCTAAAATGTCTCTTAATTAAAAATGACATTTCATATACATTAATGGTTTTTACCAATAATACTTCTTTGACCCTCCTTTTGTATTATTTTTGAAATAGAAATGCCTAATAAAATTGTCATTATGCTTTTCTGTTTTCTATTTTTTTCTCCCATTGCCTACTCAGCTTTCATGCCAGACAAATGTAACATTCATATGCATCCTTCATGATCCAGAGAATTATAGAACTGTTAAGACAAAGAGGTTGTCCTAAATTCCTAGAAAACTTTGCCTCTACCTAATTTTCAAAAGGATTTAATTCATTACCAGTCCTGGACATGATTTTAAATATTGCAGAAGTAGTTTGACAACCAAAGTCACTTCTAAATTTATTGATTTAAATTTATCTATTGGTTTAATTAAATATATTTAAAAAAACAAAAAACAACCAACCAAAAAAAAAAACCAAATCAACAAAAAATATCCTATAAGTTATGAAATATATTCTCTTCTGTCTACTGTGAGCCTTGTAAAAAGGGAGCTGATAGTATTGGTTGAGTTCTTGTTAGGAAATGTCTATATAATTACCGCTGAAATCACAGCTGATAATAATGTTGGCAGTCTCAGTGGGAAGCCAAAGAAAGATTTATCATGGCAAGATGAACCATTTTTGAAGTCTGATACCCTTAGAAGAAGACCACACAAGACAGCCTGAGGGATTTTGCAATGCTGCATTTGTATGAGCTAAACTGTAAATTTGTGATCTGCCTGTCGTGAGGAGTGGCACCATCGCTGTGCCACCTGAGGAGCAGGGAATGACTCACTGCAGCACTGTTCCTTCCTCCCCCGTGGGAGGTATGAGTTACTTTGAACTTTCTCTTGTGTAACAGCTAACTTGTCTTGCATGTCTGTCCAGATGCTCTGGCAACCCTCAGAGGAGAAAAAATCTGCCTGCCTCCTAACTCAGTTCCTAATTACTTACTTTGAGGCATCAGTACAGGCCTCTGTGACTGAAGACAGGCAGCCCTTGAAGACAGGGTTATTAATGTCAGTCCTTTCACAAACACTGAAGGATGGAGTCTGAAATGCTTACTGCTACTGAGCAGCACTTCATTTTAGGAATAATTTTAGAAATCATTTTAGATACATTTAAATCATGGAAATTCAAATTTCTGTTGATATTTTTCCCTCTGTTCTGTGAATTTGTGTATCTTTTCCATTTGTAACTGGTCTTCCAAACTGTTGAGGGTCTCCTGAATTATATGCCTTTCCTTATGTTTGACTAAATTTAATATATAAATTTATTAAAATGATTAATTTAACTTTGAAGATCAAAAAAATATTTAGTTATACTTTCAAACTGTAACCTTTTTTTACTTCCTTATAAGGATAGTAAAGGTATCTTTGTACTAGTTTTATAAAATATAGTAACTAATAAATAGTACTAGCTTCCTTGAATTTGACTTAATGCTCTGTGTGGAATTGGTCAGCTCTGTTAAACTGCTGTCCCCAGACCAAAAAAAAAGCAGTGGATTCTGGCAAAATATATCTGAGCTGAAGAGAACATTAATGAATATGCATGAAGAATACTAGTAAAAACTTCTAGGAGCACCCATGCTTGGAAATGACTATAATAAAGGATTGATTTACATGATTTTTGCAATAAAAATAGAAAAAGAAATTCCTTTTCTGACATTGATGGCATCATTTTACTTAACAAAACATAAAGGAAAGAAGATGAACTAGGTGATGAAACGATCCTTGAAAATTGTGTATATTGCAACTTAATTGTTACATCAACTTCTAAAAAGATAACAACATCAGATATGTCAAAATGCCACCTCTTCTCACACTGACACTGTAGTATTAAGTCATTTGCCTTATCTGTCCAATATGGTGTGTGGGGAGGGAATCCCAAGCTTTCTTCTTACTCCTGCTTGCTGGTGACAACACACAGGTCCATGCATAAGGATACTGATAATGACTTTGGGCTGGTGGAGGAAACCTAATTTTAAAAGACCTTAACACATAACTTTCATTAGATATTCAGGTCACATTCTTCAGAAAAATATTTTCATACCTAACACCATAACATCTGACTTATTGAAGCCTGAGATCTGGAAAGCAGGAAAAAAATAGTTGGGCTTTATCAGACTGAAAATGCTGCACATGCAAATGATGAACTAGCATTTAGAATGTCTGTTTGAAGTCATGAAACTCCATATATCACCAGCTATACATTCATGTTGGCAGAACTGGGAACAGTAGAGAGTGGGATTCTTTAGGGCTGAGCTGTCAAGGAGGAAAGTTATCCATATCCTAAAAATTTTAAGAGTTATTTAGGCAGATGGGAGAGAAGAATCTCTAATAGTGAAACTATTAAGGAGAGTCCTATGCCGTGATCTGCCAATAAATTCACTTAGTGATCTCATCCAGAGAAATTTTATGAATATAAATGGCTCAGAAGGTATCCCAAGCAGTGCTCACAAATGTGTGACTGTAAATGTAAGAAATATTCATAAATATTAATATTTTTAAATAAAGGTCTTTTAATTTATAATCCAATATATGAGAATATATTAGCCAAAGTTTTGAGAGTATTAAGCATTATTCAAAATTAAATGAACTGAACTGAAAAAATCATCTTCCATCACTTTTCATTTCAAGACAAATGGAATTTCTTCTTCCAAAATTCAGTTATTCTGAGAGTTTTTTAAAACTTCTTTATTTTCTTTCTTTCTGAAAATTTTACTTTTTTTCTTTTTTAATCAGCTGATGTGATCATTCTCCAGTCTTTAACACATGCGGTTAAGTTGTATGGCCACATCTGTGATTAGATCTGCATTAAATTACATCTGTTGTTATGTATTTCCCAGATATGAGACAGTGGAAGAAAATATCAGTCTTACAAACCAGTATAATAGTTTGCAAGCTGGAAGGGATATCCAGAGCAGATGGCATATCTCATCTGAGGAGTGAAGTTGGCCACAGAAAGGAAGCATGGTGTGCAAGAGAAATAATACAGAACAGAGGTGTTAATAACATATCATCTACACTGTAAAGCCCAGGATGAAACAATGATTTAGTAGTTCTTGACATGCAAACCATACCTATATTTTGTAAGATCAGTCCTGCTGTTCTGTTCCTATTTTCTTTCCTTGTTTATCATGCTTTTTAAAATACCCTCCTGATTATTAATAATAATCAGTTAGTTTTTCTCATATCCTGTTTTATTGCATGGCCTAGAGATGCAATGTTTCCCACAGCAAAATGCATATTCAGAGCCTGTTTTATATCCTACTTTCTTTGCACTGGTACTACAGACCTGCAGACAAGAAATAACTGGAGCTTGCCAAGGCCATGCCCGGCTGTATCTGCACTGACAGAGCTAAGAGGGGATAATATTTTCCAGTAAGTGAATTTTCCAACATATTCTCAGGTACGAGTGAGGCCTCGGAGTTCTGACTTTCTGACTGACCCTCAGGGTTAGGGGTCTTCTCTTTCCTTAAGAAAAATGAAGCTGTCAGTTTACATTCTGAGCTGTGATTGGTTCCAAGTTTTTAATCATCCAAAGCTCCATGTCTTTTTTGTAGTTAGGAGTTTGAAAGCACACATTTTTAGGGAGAATGCAGGGTTTTCCATTCTTGAATCATGATAAAGAAGAATAAATGCTCCTTGCAAGTGCACAAAGCATCATGAATTTCTTTCTGTTATTCTGGTACATTTCTTTATAGTAATTCTAGTCTTAACCAGTTTTTAAGATAGCTGAATATGTGTACATTATTGAACAGTGCACAGTAACCACAGCATAGACAGGAAATCATGTAGATAATTCTTTAGATGTGTTACAGAGGAACATGACATCATTATATTATTTACAATCATGGAATTTACCGGACTCACAGCATCCAGACGTTTGCGAAAGAATACAACCAAAAAGCATAATACTTGAGAACAGGAATAGAAACAAATCATGTTTTGTTGACAAATAACAGTGACTCCAACAGTACTGAAGGTAAATTGCTGGAGTTCAGAGTAAAACAGATTTTGTAAATCCCTGCTTTTTTTTCCTAGCTACTGTTCTAGAACTCCTTTTTAATCACAATTTTATAGGATTGTATAGGGATCCTAAAGGTTCATTTTCTCTCCCAGAGAGAATTCTCATTTCTATGTTCCTCTTTTTGTCCAGTACTGCAGCATAATTAGACCAATTATTTTGCATGCAAATACTAGAATAAGTGAACAGAAGAGGAAAAGGAGATCAACTAATTTAATATCATTTATATTAAAGGAGAATCCACTTTGATAAGACTACTGCTAGTTTGAATAATAAAAAACCTCACATCACTGAATATTTTATCTCACACTTTTTTCCCCTTATTCTCAATCTCTTCATATTTTTCATGTGTTATTAGTGTTCAATATTAAAGTTCTACTTACCAACTAGAAGTTGCCTACATAAATTAAGTGCTTAACTATACAATATTGGTGTTTATTGATTGTTACTTTTAAGACGTTGGACATCTTTATATTGAGTAAATGGATCAACAACAGAGACAGGGTGATTTTTTGTTTCAGGAGCAACAGAAACTTTAAGTCAGTACTAGTTTTCATAAACAAGCTGTCAAATGAATGACTTGCAATGTAGGGTGGCACCAGTTGAGAGGAGCACACATTCTGCAACAGCCAATGGAGGTTCATATGAAAGATTCCAGCTTCCAACTTTATTTGCATGCTTGTCTTTCTCTAGCATACAGATAACAATATATCCTAGTCAAAGACATGGCTAAAAGTTACATGTGTAATTACACAGTATGTGCACCACCATGGGGCATGCCTGGGATTGAAATCTCCCTTGCTAGTGCTCCATAGCACCAAGATAACAAAAATGTCCCTCAGATCTGACTGAGAACTTTCATAGATAATTCAGCAAGCAGCCACTGAGTAGAATTTGATTGACATAATATGGCTTCAGTACCCAACCTTGCTTCAAAGCAATAGTAGTCTACAAAGTACCCTAAACTTGGGCTAGGGTCTAGTTTGCTTTCTTAATGTAGTAACGTATCTATTCCAAGAACTGTCTGGACATTGAGACTGTAATTTGAAAAACAGCAATTGAAGTTTCCAATTTGCTTTTGATTTGCTGAAGTAGGGGTTCTTTATATTTCCCCCACTTCCTCCAAAAATAATAAATGATTTAATATTAATCTGAACAACAAGCTCATGGATCTCTAGTGAATACTTAGTCTATATAAAATGAAGAACTGTCACAGGAAGACAACAAAAGGTTTTCATCCATAATGTATTAGTACCTGGGCTAAGGTCATATTAGGTGAAGTGTAGGCATTTAAGTCCCTTCAAGCAGTGTTTGGATTGGAAACAAATGTAAACATGAATGTTTTGTGCTTTAATTTTTAGGTAATGGAAAGAAAAACTATGTAACCTGTTTATTTGCAAGTACCCCAAAAGAAGTTTTTCAGACAGCATATATTTTGTCTCTTCTTCAGTGAAAATGGTAGAGGGTTTTTTGGTTATTGGGGTCTTTTAAATAAATTTTATGTTCAGCCAAAACTTTCTCTTTTGGTATGATGGAAGGGAAGAAAGCTAACATTTTTTTTTTCTTGTGGACTTGAAAAACATTTGTAACCTCTGGGTTCTATTACAGGAGTAACCACAAACTTGTTAAGTAACCCCATGTAAGTCAGTTGACTCCCTAGTCCCCATTTTTGTAACTGTAAAATACTATTCCCAAAATAATCTTTAAGTGCTTTGGGATTTTCTTATGAAAGGGGATATGTAAAAGCTGACTCATTGTCTAAGATTATTCTCATGAAAGAAAATCTACTACCAGAATGTTGACAGAAAACAATCATAGAAGGGACATTGACATGGAGAGAAACTTTTTAATTTTAAAACTAAGCTGGTACTTGCAGATACACAGTTCACTATTCATTTCACTACAACAAATTTCTAGTTTTACAAGGTATTTTATACAAATTTATTGTCAGTGGGAAGTATTTGTGCCAGACTGGTCAATGTGTAAAGATCCGTCTTCCTTGGATTACAACATATTTCTATATTTGCTCATATATTTGCTCATATTTGCTCATAGGAAAGGGTTATTTTCCTATTCTTTGTAATATTTAGTTTAGTCCTAGTTTCTGATACTAAGTTTATTAACTTCACTTACAGGAAGTACTGTGTTTTCACATGGGTATTCTGTACCAAATAAAGCTGTCTCTATCTATTAGAAACTGCCCTTATAAAAGACTGACAATGTCTTTGCAGCAAGTAACTATATTTTCTTACTTATCTTCCATAACACAAGCCTGTCTGGTTCGTTCTTTCAAGAGAAAAATCAAAGATACTAATGGAGTTGTATCAATCAACTCAACACATATCTAGGACTGAATTAACTATTGACTGAGTCTGTGATCCTGTTAAAGATTGGCATACTCATTTCAACAGAAGAAACATGTAATGTTGTGGATAAATATTTTTAAAAATATATACTAAATGAAGAAAAATAGGTAGTACTTAAATGTTTTTTTCTATGAAGTTAAAGCATTTAAGCATATATATATATATATATATATATTCATAAAACCAGGAAACATCCCTTTAGATTGTGTGCTAGTCACCTGACTCCACCCCATTTTGGAAGCTTTTCTACAAAGGAAATATGCACTAAATAAGAAATGTGGTAGTATTTTGTATTTAAACGAGCACTTCTTTTCCCATGAATAAACTCTGCAGCTTTTGATGATGACAAAAAATTTTAATTTTTCCAGGCAAAAAATAATTTAAGCCTTATTTTTGTAGTCTCATATCTAAGATGATTACAACAATTCAATATGCTTGGAAAATTTTACCTTCTCAGCTGCTAAAAACCTGAAATGCATTTATTCCTTTGATGAGAAAGCTTACTCCTAAATGGAACATGGTTTGTTTCCCCAACATAATGTAACTTCTAATATGATGAATAGGCTTTCAATATTCAAACTGATTACTTGGTTTAGCAGAAAACTATAATTTTAACAAGACTCTCCTGATTTTCTTCTACTATGACAAATGTTCTCCAAACACAACATAAGCAACAGGTTCTCCTTCAGATCTGCAGTGCAGATCAGTTTTGCAGTCCTATGAAAGCAATTTCATGTTTGCTGGACATGTAGAACCCATGTCATCAATGGTAATTTAGTTCTTGGTCTAAGTGCTATGTAAAAGGAACCACCTGAAAGAGGAAAGCCTCTTTCAGATCTAGCTGGAGGGATTGAAAATGTTACAACCCCCAGAAACTCAACACTGGCCACTTGAAGAGCCTCCACTCCACAGAACTCAGGTGGAACAGCAGAAAATATGATTCTTTTGATCACCTTTTGTACAAAGTCACATTAGTGCAGACTCTTGGGTTAAGGTAACTGGCCTGCCTTTATACCAAAAAAAAAAAAAAAAAAAAAATCAGATGTATTCACCTGTTCTGCTTTGTGAGGAGCAACCTTAGCAAAGACAAGAAAAGTGTTTAATTTCCTTTTATCCCTAAGCAAATCTCAAAAAAGAAGATTCTATAGCCATGAATTATCTGTTCTTCTAAGTGGCTATAAAGACTATCTGGTAATAAACACAACTCTGTTTCTGTAGATTATTTTGTTTATTCCCTGCTTTTCATCATTCTGGATTTCTTAAAGGTTGAATCTTGTGACTGCTGGGAAAAAGTTTCCTACTTATGTTGCTCAGAAATTTTAGTGAAGAATTCTGACCTTTTCTATATGCACTACCCCTTAGCAGTCAAAATAACAAATACACAGAAGTAAGAAAGAGAACAGTTCATAAAAGCAGGATAAAGGGCCAAATTTATAGCAAGTATTTTTTCAATTACTCATTTACCCTTTTTTCCCTTTTCTCCCACATGCATGCCAACTGTATGGGGTTCTGCAGCTATCAGAGTGATTAAACCTAAGCAGAACTCTTTCTCAAAGGTAGTTCTGACCTTCTCTCTGTGTCCTTCACAGCCTGCCAGCAACAGTGGTGCCTTACAGAAAGGGAAGATTAATTGCCTACCTCACATACCGGGATCGTCTGTCATCTTTTCTTCCCCAAGAATAAATACATCTCTCTTTGTTTTGTGGTTTGTTTGTTTTCCACTTTTTCTTGGCAATGACCTCTTCACAAGCCACTGATTGTTTAAGTTGCCTCTGATTCTTATCTACATACTTTTCTCTAACAATGCTATGTTAACATCTTACTTGTAGCTCCATTTATTCTTCTGTCATTTTCTAACTCCTGAAATAAAGTTCTTCCCAGCTCTCACCTGCTTAGTTCAAGCCAGGTGTCAGCCTTGCCAGCCTCATCAAAAGCACCTGATTATCCTCTCATAATAAAGTGAACTCAAGGTTAAGTATTTTGACATCGGAGTTCAAAATTGCACCGCATCTCATTCACCTCTGAGTCAAAGATAAGACTTTGAACCCTCTTGTGGAGGATGAAGATGGAAGATCATTGTTTAAACTCAGAATGATCTCTGTTTTCTTATCTTACTCAGATCAATTTGATCTCTAGCTGCTGCAATTTCTAGTGGCTTTTGTAACATCTTGTCTGCTCTTCTGTTCAACACTTACCCAGCAAAATTTGTAACTCGAGTGCTGTGAAAAGCAAATAGATTTCACCACACAGCACAGAAGAAAACAGTGATAAGAAATAGGACAGGCAAAATATGTGATGGATTTGACTTCAATTTAAAAGAATTTTTATGAAAGGCATTTTGTATGATTCAACCAACTCTAAAGTTATTCCCTTACAAAAAACAGTGAATAACCAACAGTATGAATATGTGTTCATCATAGCAGATAATAATGAGAAGTGTGTTATGATGAATATTTAAGTACTCAGTTTATGGGATTTACATCTTGATTATGGCTCTGAAATAAATTAAACACTTTTAGAACAATCATGCATATGAGAAAGATATTTTGTGAAAGCCAATGTTTGAGTTTGATTTCATAGCTAAAGTTTATAAATAATAAATATTAATTTTGAAAACCAAATGTTAGGATCCAAAGAATTCTGTTTGGATGTGCAGCTGTTGCACTTCAAAGTTTCAGGCTAAGAATGCAATTTGTCCATGTTCTTGTGTTGTGTATTATCATCTATGCAAATATGAAAGCAAACCTCCATAGGGAAGCATTTTATAAAACCCATTTTAATTTAAAGTTTTTTTAGGCCTGACATTCTAAATAATGAAATTTATGTTAATATTTTATCCAACATACTTTTTAAAAAATACATAAATTTCAAAATTACATTATTTCCCAAAGGAACTAATAGTATGGAGGAAAAAAAGAGAATTTCAAAAATAAAAACAAAATTATTTATTTTATATTTCCTTTCACTGTATAGAATTTACATCGTATATTTCTCTCCACTAGAGAGAAACCACCACATAGGTGAATATTACAAACTATTTTCCTCTAGTATTTTTTTGGAATATGTGTATGACTTCCTATTTGCCAATATTACTGTATAAATTTAATTCTGTGGAGCATTAAACTGATAAAGAAATTCAAAATTTAGTCCTCACTAACAACAGTTGCAATGTGACATGCTTGAACTACCACAGGAGACATGTTCAGTAGTGTCCTTGAATTTTTTCAGCATCAACTTTAAGAAGTCCATTTAACCAAAAAGGGAAATGAAACATTGTCATGTGAGTTATGTATCCAAGAGAGCATATGGGAACAATTAAAAAAAATTTTTTTTCAGTATCCTCATTTTCTTAAAATATCTTATTCACTCAAAGTTTTATCGTCTTATTTATTCTTAAAAGCATTAAAACCAGACATCTGAAAATATAAGGATTTGTATTTTGAACTCTATCCTCTAACCTTTAATCCACATCTTTTTCCATCCCATTTTTTTTTTAAATTTGGCAACTTTTTAATCAGTAATGTTTTATTTTAATATTTCAGTGCATGTTGCTACATTGTAGATGGTACCTTGAATGGTATGAAGTACTTAAGCACTACTTCAATACCACGCTAAAGGAAGCAGCAATACTTTCAACAAAGAACTGATAGTCAGGCCTGATAATGCAAAAACCATCTTCAGTTCATACTGGATGTCTTTCAATTTTTTCTCCCTAAAGTCTTCTACTGCATTTAATATTAAGTGTTTTATGTAGTGTACTGTATGTACCAATCTTTCAAAAACAGATTTTACAGAACAAAAATATTCACCAACAAATTGCTATATGAAGCTATGCAGAAAAATGTGTTTTCCTTTAAAAGACTAGAACTGACTCTCAAAAGTAGGTCTACATTTGTTTTATACATTGTTTCTCATACTGGAAAGAGAGCAATGCAGAGCCAAGTCTTTGGCTTCTTCTCAGCTGTTTCCAAAGTGAGCCAATAACTGATGTCAAAATGCTCATTTGGCTACCACATGATGTCTGTCTGCTTGTGACCTTTCCAAACAGC
Organism: Calypte anna; assembly: GCF_003957555.1. Classification (NCBI taxonomy): domain Eukaryota; kingdom Metazoa; phylum Chordata; class Aves; order Apodiformes; family Trochilidae; genus Calypte; species Calypte anna. The sequence goes on from NC_044248.1 coordinate 21,636,453, forward strand.
TTCTCTGAGCCATTTCAGAGCTATGGTTGTTACCTGTCCTGGTGATTTTGTGAAGGTACAGATGTCAGAATTTCACCTGGGAAAAATATTCACAAAAAAAAATAGTGCTGCAGCACCCTACACCCTTTGATAACAGAAACCTGCAGATGTTTCATACAGATTCTTTGTATTAAGAAAGGCACAAATATATATGCTCAAATGAGATAGATAATATAACTAATAGTTTGGTCAACTAAGTTCCTCTGAGGACAGGATAGGATATATATTGTATTGAGTACATATATTACTATATTAATCATAGAGCATGCTACATTTTCTACATAGAATCATCTATAATATAGGTCTATATTATTAAAGTACAGTTATGAATATTTTAAAATATGTATGTATCCCATATGGGCTAATAATAATAATGTATAAATATCATATTTTTAAAAGCAAAATTATGAGCCAGAGTGTCTGATAATTTTCTGATCTCTTCTCTGCTTATCATGTTACCCTCTCCTATGACAGTTCAGGTTTTGAGGTCACTTTTCCACACCAGTTTTCAGCAGCCTAAGGGTTACTTTTCAGACACTAAAAATAAAATATGGATTTTAGAAAAGAAAGGCTAGTTACATTTGGCTATCAACCCTCATACAATGATCATGACAGAAAGAGAAAACATTAATTTACCCCTTTCCTTTAAAATATAATGAAATCCTCACTGGCTTAATGTCTTATTTTTTGTGGTTTGCTCTTCTAATTTCTCTGTTTCTTGGTTACATCTACTTTGTATCCAAAAGCTACAAATAAAACCCATGGGAAATATTCCTATATGTGTGGCAAGCCAAAAATAGTCAAGGAATAAAATTACTGGAGATAATTAAACAAGAAAACATAAATATGTTAGTAGAGCTTTCTGTATTGTCACAAAAATATATGTGAACAACTTCCTATTTTAGGCCTCAAAACTTCTGACAACTAACAATTTAAATTTTCCATTGAATATCCTGTTCATAGTTTGGGATTTTTTTGCTTGTTGAGTAAATAATTTTTCCTCCTGTTTTTCAGAACAGGAAAATGAGCTGAATAAAGAACCACAGTACTCTGGAGTTTTGTAAGCCATTTCACTGATGAAACTTGCAAGTTCATTGATCCAGGCCCTAGGCAAAAGGTTGTTTCAGCAGTCTCTCTTTTTCTCCATGTAGAATTTAACATGTCTGAAGAGCTATGTCTCCAGTGGATATAAGCTTTGTTTAACTTTCTTGGGTATATATGTAGCCAACAACATGGAATGTCTGTAAGCCCCAGGCCTGTAAGGGTTAGATGAACGTGATTTTTTTCTTTCTCATCTGCTTCAAAAGCCATTAGAGGGGTTATGCATAATGGTTTCACAAAGCACCTCACTCAGCTCAGGTTTAGGTACCCAAGTCCAAGAGAGAGGGAAAGTTTTCTGAGCACATCTTCAGAGTTTTCTGTTATCTCTTTAGCCTGAGATGGTGTAAAGCTCATACCCAGATCTGTTGATGGTGTGCACCTGTCTCCTACGGACATCCAGCTTATCTATTACGGTTCTGGAAATAGGTGCTATGCAGTAATTCTCACATTTCTAGCTTGAGGATTTCACTCATTATCCCCACTAAAACTAAATGCAATATTGCTATTGCAATAGAAGCAGACCATTTTCAATAGACCAGATTCCTCAGAATACAGTTTTGAAAGAGGGCCTCATCTGGAAGAAGTTATCATTGCTGTTAACTTCAAATGAATTCAGGGAAAATGGTGTAATTTCAAATGAGATGACACTTGACCCAACCTTCACTGTAGAACATGAAAAATATGCAAAATGTCTCATCCTGCTGACCCTGATTGGTGGGCACTATTCACAGAATCATAGAACCATAGAATTAAAGAATTGGCTGGGTTGGAAGGGACCTCACCAATCATCGAGTCCAACCCTTGAACCACCGTTGTGGTTGCTAGACCATGGCACTAAGTGCCACATCCAGTCTCTTTTTAAATATCTCCAGGGATGGAGAATCCACTACTTCCCTGGGCAGCCCATTTCAATGGCTGATCACCCTCTCCATAAAGGAATTCTTTCTAATATCTAACTTAAACTTCCCCTGGCACAACTTAAGACCATGCCCTCTTGTCTTGTTGAAAGTCATCTGGCAAAAGAGACCAAGGTCCACCCAGCTACAACCTCCTTTCAGGGAGTTGTAGAGAGTGATGAGGTCTCCCCTGAGCCGCCTCTTCTTCAGGCTGAACAGCCCCAGCTCCCTCAGCCTCTCCTCATAGGGTCTGTGCTTGAGTCCCTTCACCAGCCTGGTTGCCCTCCTTTGGACCTACTCCAGGACCTCGATATCCTTCCTAAACTGAGGGGCCCAGAACTGTACACAGGCAGGCTGACAGGGCAGGCTACAGCTCCAGCCAGGAGGTCTACACCACCTAGCCCAAAGGTGGTTGCTGCCTCTGTCCAGATAGAGCTGCCAAAGAGAAGCTGCAGTGCAAACTTCAGACCATGGGAAGTGTCTAGACCTTACTTCGGGGACAGGGACACATGGCAGATCTGCCTGCAAAACCTGTGTCCAAGTAGAGTACTGCAGGAGATTTCCTGCAGGAGATGGCTGAGCTGCAGGAGGCTATGAGAATGCTGCATAACATCAAGAAAGTAGAGAAAGAACTAGATAACTAGTTCCAAGCAGTGATTTTGCAGAGGACCAACAGCCACAACAGTAGCACAACTCCCCCACTAGCACAAGCAGAAGGAAGCATGCCATACTGCAAAAGAATGGATATTTGCAATTAAAAGGACCAGCAGGAGACAGAGGTGTTCTTGCACAAGTGCTTCACTGCTCTGCTCTCTTTCCAGAAGAGGAAAGAAGGGTTGCAGCAGGAGGGATGTTGGAGCTGAGTAAAGCAGCCCAATCTGCTCCCCTGTAACAACCACAACTGGGAAAAGGAGACAGGTGATAGTAGCAGGCAACTCTCTTCTTTCTGAGAGATATGGAGGCACCCATTTCCAGACCCAACACACTCACTAGGGAAGTGTGCTGCCAACTGAGAGCTTGTATCAGGGATGTCATCAAGTGATTAAGAGACTACCAGGCCTCATACAGTCCACTGACTGTAATCCACAGCTGTTTTTTCATGTGAGCACCAGTGATAGAGTCAGGAGTGGCCGAATCAGTGCCAAGAAAGATTACAGAGCCCTGAGAGTGATGGTAAGGGCCTCTGGAGTGCAGGTAGTTTTTTCATCAATCCTCCCTGTCAAGGAGAAGGTGTTTGAAAGACACAGTTGAATCTGGCAAGTCAACAAATGGTTACAGGACTGGTGTCACAGCCAGGGTTTTGTGTGCTTAGATCATGGGACTTGCTTTGAGAAACCTGGTCTTCTAGAGGTTCATGGGGTCCATCTGTCAGAGAAAGGGAGGAGAATTTTCAGTCATAATCTTGGCAACCTTGTGAAGAGTGCTTTAAACTAAAGTTGCCAAGGGAGGGGAATCTCAGTCCATCCCAGTACTCCAGTGGCAGCAATATATGCCCAGACCCTGAAGAAGGATCACATATCTCAGCAGGGGAGAACCTGAAATCCAGCACAAAGGAATTCCAGCCTCTCCAGACACCTTCACTTTTGGCCCAACTTAAATGTTTTTATGCCATCATATGTAGCATGGGGAATGAAGAAGAGGAGTTAGAGATGTGCACATTCCTGCAAGCCTATGATCTTCTTGGCATAAGGGAGACGTGGTGGGATGGCTCCTATGGCTGGAGTGTTGAAATGGAATGATACAGGCTCTTTAGGAAGAACAGGGATGTGGAGTTGCATGGAGCTCCATCTTGGGATGGATGAGGAAATTACTGAGAGTTTATGGGTCAGGGTTACAGGGAGGGCAGGGGACATTATAGGGGGGGCATACAACAGGCCACCTAACCAGGAAGACCAAGTGGATGAGGACCTCTATAAACAGATAGAAGTAACCCCTAGTTCAAACACTCAGGTCATCGTGAGGGACTTCAGCCACCCTGATATCTGTTGGAGGAACAACAAAGCAGGGCATAAACTATCCAGGAGGTTCCTGGGATGTGTTGATAGCTTCCTTCTCTAAGTGATAGAGGAGCCAATAAGGAGAGCTGCTATACTGAACCTGGTTCTGGTGGGTCATGTGGAGCTCAGTGACCATGAAAAGGTGGAGTTGAAGATCCTGGATGAACTCAGACATAAAAGATTACAGAGGATGAAAGCAAGGACAGGTGGCCTTGGAGGAACACAGGGAAATTGTCTAAGCAGCCAATGATGAGGTTAGGAAAGCTAAAGCCCTAATAGAAAGATACATGATCAGGGAATCAAGGGAAACAAGAAAAGCTTCTATAGGTATGTCAGTGATAAAAGGAAAACTAGGGAAAATGTGGGCCCTCTTCAGAAGGAAACAGGAAACTTGGTTATCTGGAATATGGAGGAGACTGAGGTACTCAACACCTTTTTCGCCTCCGTCTTCACTGGCAAGTGCTCAAGCCACAAAGTCCAAGTCACAGGAGGTGAAGGCAGGGACTGAAAGAATGAAGAACCACCCACTGTTAGAGAAGATCTGGTCTGAGACCATCTAAGGACCTGGGTGTGCACACGTCCATGGAATCTGATCAGACACATCCGTAGCCCCTGAGGGAACTGGTGGATGAAGTTGCAAAGCCATTATCCATCACATTTGATGAATCATGGCAGTCTGGTGAAGTTCCCACTGACTGGAAAAAGGGAAGCATAACCCCCATTTTCAATAAGGGAAAGAAAGAAGACCCAGGGAGATACAGGCCAGACAGTCTCACCTCTGTGCCTGCCAAGATCATGGAGCAGATCCTCTTGGAAACTATGATAAAGCCCATGGAAAATAAGGAGATGATCTGAGACAGCCATCATGGCTTCACTAAGGGAAAATCATACCTGACAAATTTTTTGGCCTTCTCTGACAGTGTTTGTGGATAAGGGAAGAAAAACAGATGTCACCTACCTGGACCTGTGCAAAACATTAGATGCTTTCCCACATGACACCCTTGTCTCTAGATTGGAGAGGCATGGGCTTGATGGATGAACCTCTTGGCCAGATGGTCACACTTAAAGAGTTGTGATCAATTGCTCAATATCCAAGTAGACATCAGTGACAAGTGACATTCCTCAGAGGTCAGTACTGGGTACCAGTGCTGGTTTAATATCTTTGTCAGTAAGATAGATAGTGGAACTGAGGTCACCATCAGCTAGGCTAAGGAACACAAGTTGGGTGGTGCAGCTGACACAGTGGAGGGAAGGGATGCCAAACAGAGGGACCTTGACAGTCTTGAAAGGTAAGCCCTTGCAAATCACATTAAGTTCAACAAGGCCAAGTGCAAGGTCCTGCACTTGGATCAGGGCAATCCAAAGCACAAAATATTTTATTTTGTACAACTGATAATGCCTTCTTACATTTGGTTTTCCCAGTTCTCCAGCTCAGAGCAAAACTTTCTTTCAAGTTTACCCTGCAGTCATTTTAATTGCAATTTAACTTTGCATTGTTTTGTTTGAAATGTTCATGTTCTTACTAAGAAGCAACAGTGCAGAAAAGCAAGGCTGCCATCAAACTTCTGTGCAACATGGCTTTTCAGATTGATTGCTGATTGATTGTCCCTTGTCTCCTGTATGCAAATCAGACAATTACAAAATTATAATCTAAATCTGAATATGAACATTATCGAAACTCATTGACAACAATCAAAGGAGTCCTCTTCAATGTTAGGAATCATAAGGCAGTGAACCAAGCAATGCTCCCTTTCAGTCTTTCACCATCACAAATGAACTGAGAGGTTTTTCTGTGTAAAGAGATGTGTAAAACAGCAGTGTAGGGCTTGAGAGCTGTTTCCTGAGGATTTGGGGAGAAAAGACAGACTCATAGTGGTCTTTTAAGAATACTGCACATTCTCATGAAGGAGGTCTCTGAGGAATATATTTCTTGGCCAAGTCTGTATTCTTTTCTTTCCTGTCACATTCTCCTGACGTGAGAATATTACTTGACAAAAATCCCTGACTGCCAAATCACAGGGGGAATTCATATTATTTGAACAGTTGGAGGGGCTAGAGAAGATTAGCAATGAAACTCAAGCCTCAAGGAAGAGCATGACAGAAGAAGAATAAGCCTTGGAATTTAACTTAGTGTTATCAGAGGTAACAGCTGATCTTCATCAAACAAGACTGTTTTGGATGAAAAAGGACCTTGCAATTTGAATTTGTGAGCCTAATATTCCACCAGAATGTTACACAGACTTCACAAGAACTTCACCCCTCTTTTTCACGTGCCTTATTACCTTTTCCAATAAGTAATCTGAATGTACGAAGACAGAGAAGAAACTTGTCCATATTGCATATACATCCACTGCTCCATCCAGTCTTAACAGATTTGTGTTGTGTTGTTTGGCTGTTGGTATGTTTAGTAGTTAGACTATGACATATGATCAAAGTGATTTCAGCTGTGTATTTGCTGTTTCTTATGAAACCAACTTCAGCATCCCCTGCAGCTTTTGAAAGTAATACAGTGAAAAACTTCGGTTTTAAAATATACCAGGTTTGGTACTGAGTTCACTCTTTGCAGCTGCTTCCACCTGATATATCCTCTGCTGCTAGAAGTAATAGAAAGTGGTGTAATCATAACTTAAAATGATAGCTGGTGAATTGCCATACAGCTTTCAAACAGAATAAAAAATTGTTAAGCTAATAGAGGAACAATATGAATTTATGCCATCCTGACATGTCTTTAGTTGCCAGGCTCTTGATCATTACATTTTTGTTGCACTAGTCTAAAAATAATAATGCAGAGTTTTGAGTTAGGAAATGAGAAGAAGAGGACAAGATTTATTATAGCTTTGGTCTGAAGGTTCTGTATTGGCCAAGCACTTTTCATACTGCCACTTTCAATGGATTGCTGTGACAGAAGAAGTCACAAAGTTTTATGCTGGAAAACAAAGAGTGAAATAGAAAAGGAGAAATACAATTGTTTTGGTTGAAAAGTCCAGCAAGGTCTAGACACGTCGGACAGCTGGACACTGATTTTATTTTACGACAGAGTCGAAAGTGCTTTTGTAGCTATTCTTGAAAATTAAAAAAAAAATAAATTATTAGGATGTTTATTTCAGAACGCTAAGGAGAATACACTTTTCTTGTACATTTACATATTCATCTCAAATAGATAAAAGAAATGCACCTATGGAAATTCAGCATGAGTTGACCTGGGAGTTGAGTTAGATAGCTTGTTTCCCAAATGTCTTCAGCATGCTACAAAAGTTTGTATTCTTGAAATAATCACTTAGTAGGAGCCTTCAGAGATGGAACAAGATGTAAAACTTCAGTTCTAGAATAAATTACTTTTTATTGAGGAATTAAGTTACCTGTAACTTTAAGTGAAATCATCAGTTGTCTTGATACATTCTGTCTGTGAGGAGAGCAGCATTCTTCACTGAAGCTTTATGTCCTTGATATCTGAACTGCTCTTTAGTTTTAAATTTCTTTGATTAATTTACATAGAGAAATGCTTGCTGTTCCTGAAAAAAAACTCAGGCATTTTGGAACTGGCAATGCATGTAGATGAAATGACAGTTAATTCATCAAAGACCTTTTGCATCTGTTTCTGTGGGATTCAGATATGCCTGATACTATTGAAGAAAATATTTCATAATGTAAAAGTGCAACATCACCTCTTCTTAGATCAATTAAAAGTTCTTTTTAAAAATGTTTTTAGTAAATTGGAAGAAAGATGCAAAGTGGTCCTACAGGCCCAAGACAGCCTTCTGTTTTTTATTAAGACTGTGTTTTGAAAGGAAGGAAAGAATGAAAGAAGTGATTTCTTTACCTAGAAAAGGGAATGAAATGATTGTTTCAAAACACATTAGCAGTAGTTCTTTTTTTCATTAATTCAAGAGCTGCAGTTCTAAATAAATTGAGATGTTCCTAACATTTACTGCATGCAATAAATAATTTTCTCATCATTACAATACTTAGATTGTCTCAGTTGTTCTTGCATAGACTATAATAAAATTAAATTGTATTTTAGGACATAGTTTTAAAACATACTGTATGTTTTATACAGGCAAGAAGTGTATGTAACTAATAATACTAATTCACCAAGAAAACTAGGATAATTTATTTAATTAAGGAAATTTATACTACTTTGTGCTCATTTTAAAGAATAAACTCAAAGATGAAAAAGTCCTCATTTATCAATACCTGAGTAGAAATCAACATATAATAGAACACTTTCTTATTAAAAAACCCAGAGACCATTACACAGGGACTAAGAACTTTGTTTTCCTAAAGGGCTTCCCAGACTTTTCATTTAGGCATGCCAAAACTGAAGACACAATTTGTGAGGCAATTCACTACTCCACCTGAAAAAAAATTGAAAAATCATGCCTTTCAAACTTCAAAGGAAATACTGGAGAACTGACCTCAGAATGTTTTGTCAGCAATATATGGCTGCAAGTAGACATCTCAACAAGGAATACGTTTTGTGACAGAGTCTGAAAAACAGAGAACAAATGTTCATGGGTTTGGGACAGCACATCCACACAACCTGCCTGTCTGCATCCCTCTTCAGGCTCTGCAGTCTAATGCACTGATGTGCCTTCCAAGTACTGAAAAAATAAACCCTCCCTACTAAGTGTTATACTGCGGGCCTGGGAAAACAGTGAAGTCTCGTCAGCTTCAGAACACTTTCCTTTTCACTATAATCCCTTTCCTAGTACTTGTGCAGCTCACTGTACTGTCACTCTTAGCAGAAGAGGTCTAAGAGCAGAAGTAGATACCAAATGGATGTGGACAGCAGAAGCACAGCCAAAGTTTTTCTCCTGAGGGAAAGGAGTTTGCCTGGACTCATCACCCTATGGTCTGGAAAGTTGTTCTGCCACTTTGGTAAACCAGCAGAAGCTGTGTACAAAACAAGGGCTGATGGAGGATTCTTCTTTTTCACCCACATTAAGTCATGATTTCACCACTCTCATGAATGTGTACCCTAGGGCACTACTCTGCTCATGCCTGAAGTCAGCTCTCCTATTTCAACATAAATGTGTATGGAGTATCTAACATCACTAATGCAGGAACAACCACCCTGCTCTATACCTTTAAATTCTAGAGGTTGTTAACAGATGTTAAAGTACTGCACTTCTGTTAAAACACAGGAGTGTGGAGAAAGATTGATAATAATGTGGCTTAGTGAGCTGGATTAACCTGAGGGCTAAAATCCAGGTGCCAATCAGTTTAATTAGCAGTGCAGACTAGGCTACACAGCATGAAGTTACTCCTTGGCAAACCATTTGCTAGCGCTTTTGTCATAAAGTAAGAAGATTACTTAACTTCTAATCTGGAGATTGGAAACTGGCTGGTTATAGCATGAGGAGTTAATCAGGCTATAAAGTTAAAGTCATTACTAGGTGGTTTGGATCATTAAGAAAGTACCTTCCAATCGTCTGGTACAAGGGTCTTCCCGATTTCTTCTCTTCTTTTCAGGGATTCCCATTTTTCAAACCATCCAAGAGAATTTATGCCTCTTGCTCTTTCTACTTCTGTACCTCATACTCAGGATGATAGAATTCTATCAGTTATCCAACTCCTGCAAGTGCTAGAACTGTCTTTACGATACCCACAGCTGTAAAGTGCTGTGAGTGTCACTGTGACATTTTCTCCATAGCTGTCCAGAGTGAATTAATGGGTGAGGAAAAATACCTGAAGACTGAGTGAAGTTTTTTTGACTAAAACTACCAGTTTTGTCATGAAACAAAGTACCAGATAAATGTTCAAACCCAATTACTCTGAGAATATAGGTTTCTGCATACTTATTAACAGCTATACTGTATTCATGCAGACTGCATAAATCATGACACCTTGTAGAAATTAATACATAAATCCAAAGATCAGAATTCCTACATGAGGTGGCAGCTTCAACACGCAACTGTACCGAAACACTCTGAAGGAATGATGTTTTTCCTGCTCTCTCTTTACCCATGTGGGGGTTTTTAGTTGCCATCATTAACTAGCATGAGCTCTGTTCTGGATTCTTAAAGCTGTTTTTAAGGGAATTCAGATGCTAAAAATATGCATTAAATATTAATGTCAACAGCACTTCTAAAATATATTACTATAATATTTTACTCAGAGCATATTTTAAATATTATTATTAAATGTACACACAGAGATCCTTTTCAAAATCTTGTTGAAAGCCAAAAAGAAATCAGAATATGCAGTACTAAAATTTTAAGAACATCCTTTTTTCAGTTTAAGTTGTATTTTTTAATGCCCTGATTAGGACATTTCAGAATGCAGTGTAATTTGACAGATTTTATATGTTGCTACAATATTTTTAGCAGCCAAACTATTTTACTTCAAAACATTAAAAAAAAAAAAGATATCTGCCACAGTTGTCTTAGTGTTGCTCTAAGAGTTATACAGTCCTATTCAATCTTGCTTTTTTAAGATAAGAGCACCGTCCATAGAGATGGAAAGAAGGAACAGATAGAAATAACTGTCAATCAACTTTAAAAATCTGATTTATTGTGACAATAGGAAGGAATTTTTTTTTTTTTTTTTTTTTTTTTTGGTGAGTCTATACATAATTATCAGAAAGGTGGCTTGCTGCCTTAATACACCACTTTTCTCATCTCATTTGCTTTCTACCATATCTATGGAAACTGGACACCAAAGTTTTCAAATAAAAAATGATTACCAAAGAAAATTAGCTTAATGATGTCATCTAAGTTCCCCCCAAACTTTCCATGTGAACTCTAGTTACCCAAATTGAATACACAGTTTATACTTTTTTTTTTAATATTTATACAAAATTGTGGTATTTTGTTTTATATGCAAAAACACTATCATAAAGTTATATATATAGGTGCATATATATATATATATATAGTACTTATATGTATAAATGTATACATACACATACATATGTATAGAAATGTGTGCAATCCATATATATATATATTTGGCTAGAAAATTTAATTACACATGGGGATTTAAATAAAGTATTACCATTTACATTTTTGCTTCAGCAGCACACATTGATGAGATCAATACCAGAACCATTAGACATCTGGACTTAGCATATGTATTGTCTGTTTCATTAAAACCTAGTCTCTCAGTTTTCATCTACAGTATTTGATTTTTAAAAACCTTTACAAACTTCCTGCCTGAAAACTTCATAGCCATTACCATGAATGATTTTAAATTCCTCGATTAAGCCTACTATGAGGTCTTATAACTCACACACATTTATATATGGAAGTTCAGAAACTATAAATTTTTAACGTAAATTAAACAAAGCAAATGTAAGATATGTTCACAGAATGCTTTTAGTTTTCAAACTGGCATACATATGGAACACAGATCTGAGAAACCAACTGAAGTAATGAGAATCTGTATGTTGAGTCTAAAGCTTTGGCTTAGACCAAAGATGTCTGAGTCTACTGCTTATTTCCAGCTGCAGAATTATAGTGGCCAACTTTAGCTAGATACTTTTCTGTTATTATTTTTCCATGTAAGCAATCTTAAGTTTTGATATGGGAATACTAGGCAGTCATAAAGTAACGGAACAGATGGTTACTACAATGAAGAAAAAGAGAATTAATAGTATGTGCAAAGAAGGGGGAGATTTATCAAACACCTTTGTGATCTGAATGGAGGAATTTGGGTAACATCTATTTGATGCACTAAAATATGTCATAAAGGAAACAAACATTAGATTGAAATTGTATACAACCATACCTGTGTTTTGCTGCTTTAAAAATTCATGAAGAATTATTGCATTGATGAATATTGTTTACAGGACTCTGAAGCCCAAATAAATAGTAATACATTAGCTATTGTTTCCATCCATGTATATGCTCTAAGCCTGAGAAAAATGGGGTCTACGTTCCACTGTTTAAAACCCCTTTCATACAGATATTACCTCAAATTCACTGTCTGGAAATTTGACTTATTCTTCCTACACAATACACTTGTTTGCCAGGAAAGAGCACATACTTCTGTGAACAGCAAATATTACTATACCTTTCTTCTTCCATTTGTTTTTAAGAGTCTTGGTGTGTCTTGTGTTTGCAGTGGCTGAGGAGCTGACCTTCATTTCTTCAAGAAGTAAAAGCATATCTACATGGAGAAGTCAAAGGAAAACTAGAGCAGGATAACTGGGGTGGGGATTTTAAATACAGAAATTCTTCTATGTTGTATTACACTGTTACAGTGTTAGTGTTGGTACTGTCATCGGTGAGGAAGCTCGAATTGCCAGGAAAGGTGGTATCTGTTATGAGAGCAGTATTTATTTTTAAAATGCTCCCAGAACACTCTAAAACAGGCTTGTGTGAGGAGCTGAAGGACAAATGTTGCTTTTCCTTCATTTTTTTGTCCTAATTATACCTTTTGCTCTGATCAATCATGACCCCTCTATGCAATCCTTGGACTTCAAATTTATGTTGGCCACACACATGGGTGCCCAATATTAATGCCTCTGTGCACATCAGGTTGATCAAAGTGGATTAACCAAACAGTACAAAAGCACAATATACAGATAGCATGTGAGATGCAACAAGGCCGGATACTACAAAAGTAACAGTTATAGATAAGGTGATCAACACTATCTATACTGCCAATTTTCTATTAAGTAAGCAAGTGATAGCATCTACCTATTCTGGTCACTGGGAAATGACATAAGTTGAGTCACAGCCTCAACTTAACCAGCAGATTCAGAAGGGTTTGCTTAGTTTCTTGGTTTGTAAGCCACCAAGCTATTTTGCAGATTAGGCTGGTAAAATGTTACACTGTTGGTCACATAATACAGTCTTTATCTAAAAATTAATTCTTCACATTTCTCTGTTGAAATTGAGATTTATGAGCTGGTATTCATAAATACAAATTTTACTTCACATAATGTGGTGGTTGTCATGTTACAAACAGAACTGCTTTCACTTAATAATGAACCAAGAAAAGCATGGTACCTCAAGTGCCAAAATAAACTTTCTCTCTCATGCTGCTCAAATGTTCTCTTCTGACTAGTTGTCTACTAAAAAATTAAAGAAATTAAAACATTTGCATCTTCACACTTAGGAAAAAGTACTTTCCTAAACTCTGCCAAGAGACACAGGTGTTAATGAAGAGTCTTTGCCTCCAAGATAGAAAAACTGCAGTAAAGTTATTTTAAAAATGCTACAGCTGGAATACTGGGCAAAAGAAAAAGAAAAGCTAAATTCTTACCTTTTTGATCATCACACATCTTTAAGCATGGTCTCAAGATGGTACAGCTTCTATCTCAGCTTTTCCCATGGCCAAAATTACTTCACCTTTCTAGCCAAAATGAACTCCATAGCTTCTGGAACTTTATTATTGAAAGAAACAATAGGAAGATATATTATTTTTAAATCTAATCAGTTTTCTCTGGACCACAAGCACTTACTTGCTGTTATTCCAACTGGAAGCATATTGTTATTGAATAACAGTGAGTGTAATAATGCAATTTTTTGGGTGTGCAATTTTGAATTTCCACAATTTTAGGTATATGAGATCATTAAAAAGGTAATACCAGCTCCAGGTGTCATTAGATTTTACATAAATGAGAATAGTAGCTGTCATTACCAATATTCCTATCTTAAACCATTGCACTTCATTTGTTATATATTTTTGTCTGCAAAATGTAGTAAATCCTAGGCTTCTTTTCTTCATTGCTTACATGGTAATGATCTGCTGATTTTTGTTGCTCAGAGGTAAGTCATAGGAACTCTATTACTCAGAGATTTTATATCAGACCAGACTAGTTGATAATAGAGCTTTTATATTACTTTCAGTACATAAATAAGGTCAAACATATGAACAACGATCTTTAGCAAAGGCATTTTCATGCATATTAATTCTTTGACACTTGTATCACTAGATCCAAGTGGGCCTCAGAGAAAGACAATTAAATTGGTTGTTTTTTGTGTTTTTTTCTTCCCTCTCCCAAACACTGGAATAACTATTAATCTTTTTCAGTAAAGAATTTCCATTAAAAGAAAATATCTTCTATTCCAAAGGAGACACGAATAAATAGTAATTTTACATCCATATGGAGTTTGAACTTCATATCTTGGCAGATACCTGGATGGAATTTTACTGATTATTTTCTTCTGTTGGAAATACTCCTTCTTTCAAAATTTGTTCTACTTCTTTTGGAAAGAATTAGATAACTGAAAAAAGAAATTTGGAAGCATCGCAGCAATAAAATTTAAAAAAAAAAAAAAGTCAGAATTATACAAATGCTGAGAATCAGAAACCTTTAAAACAGAAAATTAAGAGGAAATTGTGACAGTATGATCTAAACCAATGAAGAATTTACTTTGATTACAAGTTTCAAAAAGAAAGACTGCTTCCTCAGTTTAACCTTGCTGGGGTCTTGTGAAAGGTCTTTTGGGAAAAATAAAAAACTTGCTAAAGTTTTTGGAGTTCAAGTTGCTAAGGCCTATATATAATACAAATTTTTCATGTGTCTATTTTAAATATTAAAGTCAATACTCAAAATACGAATGTAATTTATTAATATTTATGAAATCTACTATTTTGCATTGAAAAGCATTGGCAAAAGCTTATTTTTATTTACTGGAGCGATACCTAGATACCCTCTGTAAGAAAAAAACTCAGACTGGAAGGTATTTAATCCTGTGTTTAGATTTTGCATAAGAGAAAGACATTACAATACTTAATGAGTTATTTTTCATAGTTCCATAGGTTTTTTTAAGTGTGTGTGTCTGTGTCTATGTTTGTTTTCCCCTGTACTTCGTAGTGCTTCTCCAGAATGGCCACTTCTTTCCCACTTTTATAGTACACTGCCAAGAATACTAAAGCTATACTGAAAAAGCTGCCAGACCCTTTTTCTTTGTATCTGCCCCATTCACCTCTTAATTGCAGTAATGTGAGGAAGGCCAGGCTTCTAATCCTTCCTCAGAGTATTTCCAATGAAAAACAAAACAAAACAATACAAACCAAACAGAATTCAGGGAAGAAAGCAGACACTGACTGCTTTAAAATGTTCCCTTTTATAGGCTTTGAGGACTGAGATCTCAGAGTACTCTGCCTGGCACTCCCACACAGAAGTTTGAATGCAGCTGTCAGTTTCTCCTGCTGTTGCTAACAGTTATATTGAAGCAGAAAATGTGGGGGTGCACAGAGGATGTTCTTGATGTAATGATTTAAATACACTGGGCTTTTCACTGATAAGAATGTTGAAAGTGTGCATTGGAAACACATCAATTTTTCTTGGCCTTTTGCTTTGAATATTATGCTAATAAACTTTAGTGAGTTATGTCTATTTCCTTTATTATGTTTATTTCCTTTAGCAGGTTCAAGAAGGAACATTAATACCTGCTGCTGGATGGCCTGTGCAGGGGGGTGCAAGAAATTCCATGAGTTTCTGGAATGCAGTGTGCACAATGGTTTTTGCACAGATACTAGACAGATCATCTAGGAGAGGTAGTCTGCTGCTACACATTAAGACCTAAACAAGGATGTGACAGTCACTGCTAACTCTGAACTGACCATGAGTCAGTACTATTTAGGATACTGAGAGGAATGAGGAAAAACACAATGAAGAGCACAAAGAAGTCCCTAGGATGGAGAAGGATGCATTTTGTCTTGTTTAGGGAAAGCGTAGGGAGTGTGAAAGAAGTGAGGCAAAGGCTCATGAACTTCTTATGCCTTGGATTGGCAAGGTCTGCTCCCAGGCATCCTGAACAGATTTAGAGGATGTGTGACCCAGAGCAGAGGAGAGCTGAGTTAGGTATTACTTAAGTAAGGAGGACATAAGTCAATGTTAACTGCAGAAAAGCCTCCAAGGATCCTGAAGCTGTGTAACTTCAAGCTGTCCACTTGTTGTACACTTCAAGTTGTACAGTAACTTCAAAGTTGTGCAACTGCCAGGAGACGGCTTGCAAGTATCTCTAAAGTGTTGTGCAACCAATGAATGGAAAATCAAATATTATCTACACTCATTTAAAAAGAAAACAAAAAAGGAAAGGAGAAAGATCTAGGTAACTGCAAACTGGTCAGTCTAATGTCAGTACCCAGGAGAACTGCAAAGCAAATCTTCCTGAAAGTCATTTATGGACATGTGGAAAAATGAAGGGAGATGGGGAACATCCAGCTTGGTTTTACCAAGGAGAAATGGTGCTGACTCCCCTCATTGACTTCTATAATGAAATGAATAGTTTTGGGGACAAGACAAGAGCAGTGGATGTTGTGTAGCTATTTACCTGGTGTCTAACTGGAGAGCAGCTGTCAGTTATGCTCCTCAGTATTCACAATGGGGCTTATGAGGTTGAACACTTTCCTCAAAGGCATGGATGTGAGATGATCTAATCCTGCCATACCATCAAGGTCTCAGAGGGACTTTAAGCTGAAACAAATGGCCACAAGGGACTTCAGAGAGTTCAACAAGGTCAAATGTAAAGTTCTGCCTCTGGTACCAAACACCCAATGCAGTGGTGCAGACTGGGGAGCAGCTCTGCTTAGCTTTAGCTCTCTCTAGGCTGGCTCTGTAGTTGACTTCAAAAGCTCTCCTATGGCCTAACGTATTCTATGTGCCTGTGACATCTCATCTTTTTTGGGTGACTTCAGAGAACTACAATTTGTGGAGGAAAAAAGTGATTAAGATTTAACATTTTTCTTTTGGTAAAAATTGGAATGATGGTTTGCTGTCTATAGAGGTCTTTTCAATTCCTCTATGCCTACAGGAATATAAAGTTAAAAGGACCATTTCAAACAGACATACAAAAAGCCAAAGCTTTTTTTTTTTTTTTAATTTCTATTCTTTTTACAGAAAAAGATCTTTAGGACAGTTTAAAAAAGGTTCAGATAGCAATATATTTCTTTTCTGGAAGCTGGGATCGTCAAAAGACCATTGACTTCTCTCCCTGATGAAACCGTATTTTCATTCAGCTTCAATAACAAATAAATATAAAAATGGGGAAAGAAATCCTAAAAAAATATTAAAAGTAAAGTAAAACCAAACAAAACCTCAAATCAAACCAACCAACCAAGCACTTAAAAAACTACAGAATTAATAAGGCAAAAGACTTGTGTGAAATATTAATCAACAGAAGATTTAGAGTAGTGACTGCTTTTTGAGCATAACACAGCTGAACACATAGGGCTTAGTTTGAACGGTGAAACTCCATGCAATAGTTAGTATCACTACAAGGCAGCTTCAATTCTTAGTGGGAAGAATGAGTTTAATTTACTGGAGTTTCATTATATTCATGAGTATATTCATTATATTGCATGAGTAGAAACAGCCTGAAATTCATCCATTTTGAGGACACTGGGAAATCTGGAAGAAAGCTAAGGATAGTATTATTGGTAAATAACTACTAATGAAAGTATACTGATAGTGATCTTTTAAAAAAAAACCCAAACCCAGTTTTGGAGATGTTCATAATATTAGATATTGAAATGGTGAGAAGAAAACCCTGATTATGCATTATCTCATACAAGAGAGGCTGGTTTATTAATTTCTTTGCTGTTAAAACAGAAAATATTTTTTTAAAGGGTGAATAGATGATCTTGAGTCAAACACAGTCCTACACCCATTTTTTTATTAATGTGTAACAGCTAATAATCTATGATCTAGAAAATAGTAAAATTGTATAATAAAAATAAAAATTTTGTTTTTAAAATGAGTTTTTACATATTTTCCCAAGACAAGATCTGAAGGCCTCATAGCTTTGCCTTTATAAACTAGATCATATGAAGAGGTAGAATACACATCCTAAAAAAGGATGTGTAAAGAAAGGTGTACACTGGGTATAATCTGTATTGAATAGGCAGACAGAACTTTCTCATTTCATGCTCCAGCTTGGAGGATTTAAGTCCTGCAATTTTAGGATTGTGTTGGCATTGTGCCCCCACTACAGAGCTCCTGAACATGCAGCAGCCGTATGGGATCCTGACAGAAGCAGCGTGAAATTAGATCAATTTCCTTTTTCTTTTAAAGCTCTGAATATTTGTATATACAGAACAATGTTTACCTATCCAACTGAAAGTTAATTCTTTTAATATATGGGAAGAAGGTAAAATTAAGTGGCACATATGAGTCTGTATAAAATATACCATTATGTGATTTTTGTACGTTGAAGAAATAAAGAATTCTTTAGAAAGGCACAGAGTTGTAGGCAACTCTCTGTGATTGCTTTGGCTAGCTTTAGAGATACAAATTAGGAAACAACCAAACATTTTCAACAAGACTGTGGGAGAATTTCCTTTTTAATATACATTTTGGAAACAAACACTTTATTTTTAAAACAAGCCTAATAGTGTGTGATTTCTGTTTTGTATTTTTAGTGTGCTTTGAAGGTTTGACACACCTTATGAATTATCATGTGGGACTATTAACAGCTTCAATCAGTTATCTTCTTCATCAAAAGGCTTTTCACCAAAAAAATACTCCTACAGTGAAGGAACAGACAGAATGCAATGTACAAAACCAACATCTTTACGTTACTCCTTGCTAGCTTTTTGGAACAAATTTTGCCATTTCTTCTGACAAAATAAGGCCATCTTTTCAATATAATATAAATCTTCTATTTTCTTGAAATACATCCTTTTAATTATCCTATTGCATATTTTGTCTCTGGTTTAAAAATTAACCCCTACCATACATAATGCTGGTCATAATTTCTTTCATACATTTTAATGGACAGCCATAACATAAAACAATTTTAAGCTCAGGACAGAAGACATCATATTTTTGAATACACTTTAGTTCCTGATGATAGAGGCAATTTCCCAGTGACCAGTGTTGGAAAGTGGACTGAACTGCCATAGGAAGTAAGGATCATCACAGACATCTGGCTCCAGGGGCAAGGCACAACCTCTGTATTTTTCTCTAATATAATATATATATAATATAATATAATATAATATAATATAATATAATATAATATAATATGTAATTACAATATATATATATAATATAATATAAATATTTACCCAAGTACCGCAAAATATAAGTGATTAAATATTAGCAGACAAATTACAAATTTTGTCCTTTGTGATGTGGGAAATTAATCAAATACCTCTGACAAATGCTGTCTGTGTTGCTGATTGCAATTTTGGAAAGTGTTCAGCTATTTTAACTATAAGGTCAGTGTACAAAGCTCTATATTATTCATCTTTATAGCATGATTTCTTCAAAGATAATACGAATTGTTTCTTTAAATTATAAAGTTTTAATGCTTAATCTTGAAATCTTCTACTCAGTGATCTTAATGTAATTTTGTAAAACACATGCTTCTACAATGAAAAAAAAAAAACACAAAATGCTACAGCTTTGACCTTTAATCATAAGACAGATACTGTATATTATTTCATCCATAACTGCTCCTTTTTGAGACACAGTAGTGAACTACAAGTTCTCTCCATATCATTGTTTAAAAATATTTAAAATCTGTAGCAAAGAACATTTAAAAGTTTCCTGATTTCTAGATATGTAAGCACAGAATAATATTTTTGTATCATCTCTCGTGACACAACACTCTTAAGAGCTTCGCATGGAGCTTTGTAGATTTTAAAATATTGTCACTTTTTCTAAAATTTATTTTATTTCTTTTATGGTAATAGAGGATTTCTGAACTAGGACTGAATGTAACCTTAAATTTTGAAGCTGTAATAGAACATCATTTTTCCTCCAGTGTATAAGATTGGTACTGTCTATCTGATACCCCTCCAATATCTGTTAAAGCTATTTGGTAAAATTGTTTCCCACACAGATGTTTTAATTCATAGCTAGAGATGATTTCAAATCCTGGAAAAAAAAAGGCTCAGTTTCAGATACAGACAAAGACAACTGCTGTGAAGTACATGGAGGCAATACACTTTTGGTGCAGATAACTCCTTTAAAAACATTCGGATAATTTTAGGTGGATTTTACAGGTTTCAAATTGTAACTTCAGCAAGTTCTTAAATTTTATATTATTGGACTGTAAAGAAATATACAGCATTATAAAACTATAAGACTATAAAGACTAAGAAGTGAATTTAATAAATCTCATTTAACTGATTCCATTAACTGAAATATGAACACAAAACTTGCCAGTATATTTATGTACAAAATTTCCACTTTTCTTGAATAACTTCTTACTTTTAAATTGAGTTTATTTTCTTAGGAGTTTTAACCAATTAGTTTTTGCAAGGCATGACTCTAGATTCTTCTCTGTATGAGCTGAGTTACTGTGGGGTGTTTTAGAAATGCATAAATGGTGACAAAAGGACCAGAAAACAAGATGAATTTTCAAGTCTGCATGCATTTTAGAGTATGCATAGCCAGTGACAGTCATCGGTACAAGAGAGGGAGAGGATAAAAAAAGACATTTTGATGGACTGGATAAAATAATCAGCCATTACCCTTTACAGGACAAAAACTCAGTAGACTAGTTAAAATTCACTATGTACTTTAATAATAGGTATTTTTTTCCATTAAAAGACACACATGTTAATATTTCCATCCATAGACAATGTAAATAAAAGCATTTGGGTATGTGACAGCTGTTCCTGCTAGATAAGAAAAGCATTATGAAACAGTGGAGAAGTAATTTTCCTGTGACTTATATATATTCACCACTGCTATAAAAATTGAGGGGGGGAGGAACCAATCCAACCTTTGGGGGGAAAAGTTCAATAATTATTTTGTGAACACTGTGAACTGGTACGGCAATACCTTTACTCTAGGTCATTTCCCACACTTTTAATAAACCTATCAATTCACTGAAGAACTTTCAGGTGTCTCAGAACTGTATTCCTTTCTTATATTTCAAATGCTGTAGGGCAGCTGTACAGCTCCTAAAAGCTGTTTTGTGACGGCGATGTCCGATCACATACAGAGGCCAAAAAGTTTTTATGACGCATAACTTGACAGAACTTCACAAAGATCTAGTAAATCCCTGGCTTGCCAAGGGGGGATCACTAGTGCCTTGTAAGAATAAAAGAGGCTTATTTCTAGGGATACAGCACTCCTGCTTTTGAAGCTTCCCATAGGATGAATATCAGAATACAGCTCTGCTAAATAATACTTCATATTCCAGATATAAAAATATCAAATTGTGGATTCAGTGGAACTTAGAGTTTCACAAAACCTCTTCCCCTTCTCAAATCTTATAGTGAGCCGTTACAAAAGAGAAAGAAGGTTCCCAATTTCAATAGCAATGCAGTGGTGAAATCTAAAATAAAATGATCTTCTGAAAGAGAATAGGCTTAATCTCCTAGGAATGCCTTTTGTGAAATCCTTATGTTTGAGTAGATGGTATAAAATTTGCTTTTAATGATGCAAAATGACTTCTCTTAGAATTAAATTTTGTAATTAGGTTGGTTATAAGTTATCATTATCTCATATCTCAATGTGTACGCTCCAGTGATCTTTACAAGACTGTTTTATACCCTGAAAATCCATGGACTTGTTCTGGATTAGAAAACCTCATTGTGGGTTCTAAAAACAAGAGTCAGTATGGAGAAAAATAACTTCTAGTGCCAGCAGTGGAAATGAGCTTTTTTAACTGACCAACATGTGTTCTAAAGGCTTTTTTTTTTTTTAGCCTGTGCAAAACCCAGCTTAAAAATTAATTTGAAGTCTAAGACATTGTTCAAGGCCTGTGTTGAGGAGCGGGATGAGCATGCCTCAAATTACACTTTCCCTGTAGGACTCTAACACCTTTTATTTTCCTGAGAATCAAAAACATCATAGAACTTCGCTTTCTGGCTCCCAGGGAAGCAGTTCATTGCTCTTTCAACTGAGAAGGGGCAAGGGGCTACCTGAGGTTTTCAATATAAAAGGGTAGAAAATGGGTTTTATGGGACTTTAAATAACACTACTCAAATATATTATCTTCTGCATGCCTAAATAGATGTGATCATTTTAGAATAATTTTCTTGGTGTCAAAAGCACTCCCAAAATCACTATATGCCCTGACACAGTTATTTGTAAAGATTTATATGCTATATAATTAATAGCTATTACTATAAATTAACCACATATTTTAAATCCTGTGCCATGTTTATGTTTTGCAATTGCCACGTGGTTTATACCATGATCCAGTTATTTCCTTAACTGCACTCGTCTCCTTTTTTTTCTACTTCTTTCCCATTAGCTGGTATTCAGGAGCTCTTCCTCTTGCCTGGCCAAACCAGGGCACTCAGTCATGAAAACCCTGTGTTCAGCTCCCATCCACAATCCTATATCTGTCACTCTTCATTTAATAATGCCCAAATTAACACCTTTATCAGACTACCATTCTCAGAGTGACAGCCCAGTCTCTTAACTGTGCTTAAGGTGCAGCAAGTCCTATGGCTCCTCTAATCTGTTACCTATGTGCTAGCCTAGAGTCTGGGAGAGCAGGCTTTGAAGAACTCTGCTACCCACTCTTTCAAATACACATATATTTATGTGGATACACACCCCTGCCTGCACACACACACAACAAGGAAACAGAAGGTCTGTATTAGCACTTTCTTCTGAGATAAATAGTTCTCAAAAACAACTACTGAATTCTTTCCACCCTCACAAGCTTCCACTACTGATAATTCTAAGGGTAGCATTGAGCAAACAAGTAAGGGTTGTGTACATGATTTCCTGTTACTGGTGGCAGGCTTTCACTGTGGCACAAGTTGACAGATGAGTTCATAGAACAAAATCAGATGTGCCACATTGTTTTGGTCTACCAAAGGATAGTGGTTTTACTTTTTTTTTTCTCTGTCGCTGACAAATGCTACTTTGAGACTCAAAGAAAGAGCATATGTTTATGGGTGTTTTGTTTAGAAAATCTGACATGCCATAAGAATATGTTTGTCATTTCTATCATGGTTTTCTCCCACATGCTGGTGATTTGTGGCTGTAGCTGAAGAAAATTGTCATCATGGTTTCTAAAACTGATATTCTTAGGACATATGTAGTCAGTGGAAAAGTCATTATGTCCATTTTGGTGAGCATTTCTTCAACAGTAAGATTATGACAGCAGTTTATTTAAAGAATGTGGGTTTTTTCCCCTCCCTCTTTCTCCTTGCAAAGGTAATTTACTTTTAAATGAATGTGTAAAACCATATTTGGAAAAAAAAATTCTTGCCCGCAGCAAGAGAAGTAAATAAATATAATCTCAGATGTCCTCACTGTATAACACTGGGAGAAGATTAATCTTAGAATATTTAGAATTGTCTAGAAGACATTATAATCATTCCACATTTTGACAAACCTGAAGGCCTTTTGCAGACCATCACTGCATGGTGTGCCTGTGATAAACTCAGTAAGAACGAGGCAACAAATTGATAGGTCAATAGATGTATTTTGAAACTCTATTACTGCTCTATAGATGCTTCCTAATTTCTACAGAAGCAGAGCTTTCAGACATGACATAACAGTACTGACTAATCAGTGTTTCCATATGGTGCAGAATTTGAAGAGAGCAAATAATGTAGATAGGAAAAGTAATTTGAAATGTGTCTATATATATATATGAGTACATATAAGTACATATGCAATGGAAAAAAGAAGTCTGGAAATTCTGGAAAAGATCTACATGGAGCATCTCATCAGACAGAATTGTGTGACATTAATTGGCAACAAAATGAATGTCATCATAAAATAGAATAAAGCAATACTTTCTCTAAGTATAACAATACTTTCTCTAAGTAACTGGGCAAGAAGCCTACTTGAGAGTTTTAGATAAAAAGATGATCGTAGCACCTTTGAAAAATACAGCTGCAAACAAGGAAAAACACACCAAAAAATTTATTAAATCCATTCAAGTGTCTTTTGGAGAAGAGAAATTAGTTGTGGATTACTCAACACCTAAAAATCACATATGGTTCAGGCCATGCCTTGGCTGAATGGTCTGAGGGCAATGAGGTAGATGCGAAAAGTGTGGAGTAAGATGTGTGGTTGTCCTGGGTTTTTTGACTTGTATTTTTTGACTTGTATCAAATTAGAACAAAGTGATCATGCATGGCATTTTTAAAATGCTTTTAGATTCACATCATGTCAAAAGTAATAGCATTATTTCAGTTTTATTCATTATTGCAATTTAAGGAAGGACACTGAGAACACTTCATCAGTATGTAAATGTCAGATAAATCCAAGAACACATCACCTGATGGTTAATGTTAGCAGTAAGCTAAAGATACATCGAGGCATACATCAAGAAAATCTGTTTCAAACAACTCTCTTTGTATTATTCTTTAAACTGAAATAAATAATGCAGTCTACTTCAATTTCAGTGTTTGGATAATGATTAGAATTATTTAAAAAGTAGTAGAAAATTACTATGCAGTCACCAAAGCCTTTTTTTTTTTTCCAAAGTAAAAAGCTCAACATGAAACAATGTATAGGAAAAAATTTCTGAGAGGCAAAATTCTAAATTCTAGCTAACTTATTTAAGCATCAAATTAATTCAAATTAAGCTAGCAGATAATGACAGACAATTTTCCATAAATTAAAACCTTCTCATTCTGTTGGTACTAATTAAAATTCGACAAGATAAAACTACATGAAGATGTAGTAGGGACTCTAAGTGTAATGAACTGGGATTGTTGCAATAGCTTTTCAAGTAAGTTGATGCTGTGACTACCTTGTCTGCTTATCAGAGTTTAATTAACTCTATGATATTATGGAGAAATTGGGGAAGTAATTGGCAGATGATTAATTTGCTATGTGCTGGACAGAACAGACTGACAGGTAATTCCTGTTGAAAAATATGGTTAATGCCAGTCTCCATTTTATGTGACACTATGACAAAATATACTTTGTTATATAATGGAAGCATAGAATCGATTGCCTTGGAAGGGAATATAAAGATCATTTAGTTTTATCTCCTGAACATGGGCAAGACCACCTCCCATTAGACCAGGTTGCTCAAAGCCTTCCCCAAGCTGGCTTGGAACTTTTCCAGGGAGGGAGCAGCCACAGCTTCTTTGGCCAACATGCTCCAGTGTATGAGGAAGATCAGTATAGCTGTAAATCCATTATAGCTGAAATCAGCATGCAGGCACACAATTGCTTCAAGTCATTCTTACTCAAAACACCATCAAAAGCAAATTTGTACTGTCCTATCTCACAGTCAGGCAATTCAGCCCCAATGTTTATAAAAGACATGGATACAGGTAGAGAGAGCTATATGTAGAAGTTAATCACAAAATGTTGGCTCAAAACCAGAAATTATTGCAGCAGGCTACAGTCCTACGGTATTCTAGGGCAATCCTGTGCAGTCCTACTATTTACGTTTGTCTATGTAAATCTAAAAATTAATATTAATGGAAATTAATTTTATTTACCTCTATATACTGTGTTACTATTCACTTCAAAAACAGAAGTCACATGACAACTGTACATCAAAACAGAAAAGAAGGGGATCAAATGTAACTTTCATTTTTCACATAATGCAAAAGGAGGAATAGTAACCTGTATTATCCTTGAGATTACACCAGAGGAAAAAAAGAAAGAAGAAAAAAAAATGGAAGGAATTTTCTTTTGTGTTTGCAGATGTGGAACTTTGCATAACTGAATGCTGATGGCCATGTGTGTAAAATTTAGTGGAGGTAAGTAAATCAGAGAACTTGAAATTCAGTTCCAAAATTTCACTGTGATCTATGTTTAATTTGTGTTAGGAGAGAAAAGTTTGAGGGGAAAATAACTCTGCATCTTACCAGCAAAAAAAATCTTGCAAAACTCTTTTGTCAATGCATGAATTTGGAGAAAAGTGAAATCTGTAACTTTTGTTTCATATCAAGAGTTCTCTAAGATGTAGCTGAATTCAAATTGCTCATTATCTTGCCACATTAAAAAGTTAAGTAATAATATGTTCTTTTGTGTAGCCATCTGATGAGCTAACTTTGATGACTTTTTCCAGTAAACCAGCATAATCTCCATGAAGAAGAGAAAGTCACATGTAAATCTCATTGTACTCTTAAAAAAGGCACACACATTCCTACATCCACCCACTGAGTAGCTGGTAAATTTCAGCTCTCAGTCAAGTGCAGAATTATCTATCTGTTGACTTCTGTTGACTTCCTTATGTGCATGAGGCACATAAAATCTCTGGCTTACCTTATAATTCTATTTCAACTGCAACTCTGACTATCAGTGAAAGAGGTTTGTCTAACTTCCTGACTGCTACTCAAGTTCGGCTTTGGAATGATATTAAAAGTATAACCTTTGAAAAATGGATTGAGATTAACTAGTGCTGTGGGTATCTAACAAATGCTTTTTCAGGGTCATAAAGCACTGGGTTTCTTTCAAGCTGTCAGCCAGTGAGAAGTTATTACAATGAATAATAGACAGAGCTTATAGATAATTTTTATATTTTATAAAAAACATGTAAGATCTCGTTCTTACAGAGAAGAACATGAAATACAAGTCTGTAGCATTCTGGACCTGAAAATTAGAGCTGTTTGAAGGATATTTCTTAAACTGTTTGCTCGGCATATTCTGTAACATTTTTTCCCGGTAAAATATTTTTAAAACCCAATATTTTTATCTCTGCTTAAGTCCGCAAAGCAATTAAACTGTCTCAGTGTTAAAGAGTCCCTAGATGTATTAAAATGTGTGGAGAAATCAATATAAATATGTTATTTGTGCTACAAAGCAAGATTGAAGCTGATTACAGATACCCACATAAGTAAATAAAATCTTAAGATGCAGTTAAAGAATATTTCATTTGAAAAAAAGAGAGACCACAATAGGTAATGGGGTGAAAATAAGATGCTCTGAATTGCATTTATATTGCATGCATTCACTCCCTGCCTAAAAAGAAAGGAACATAATCTCAGTAGCTATTTAATTTTGTGAAGCCATTACCATTTATCTCATCTGAGGTCTCGCCTTTCAAATATCTAATGGTTACATGTTTTTTTCAGACATGGAAGTCAGATTTAATAATTTTTGAGGTGAAAGTACATTTGATGTAGATTTTCAAAGAGCTTTCCCGAAGGAAAGTGTTTTCTTTAAGAAATTTGTTTCTTAAGAAAAATCTTCCCAGACAATGGAAATACTAAGTAATAGCTGAAGCCTTTCTTGTGGAAAATGGATGCAAGATCTTCATAAACAATCTACACACAGAACCCGAATCCACGTGAATGTTTATGACAGCTAGAAGTTGTTCAAAAAGTGCTTGGTGACTGAAGAGATAGAATGTGAATGAATGGGAGTCTCCAAATGTGCAAAGGAAGAAAAAAACCCCAACATATCCTTTGTGGCTCCAAATATCTAGATGTGGCAAACAGAGGAAATTGTAGAAGAGATGGAATATAATCTGGAATGAAACAGACACAGGGTAACATTGAGAAGATGTGATAATCAGGAAATAGTGCAGGCAACACAAAATGCTGCACAGGAGATAATTCTTTCTATATTCAGAGCTGAGTATATCCATGCAATCAATTTGCAGCACTGCGGTACAGAGGATTTCAACAAATTTGCTGTCATTGATAAGAACGACTAGGGGAGGCTACACTTCATTATACATTTTGACGTATCCATAAGTCAAAATTAAGTCTTAATTTTATCTGATTTCAGGATATTTTAGTAAGTGGAAACAAGTTACATATTATATAAAGTCAAAAAACTTCAGAGGTTTTTAGAGTACTGCGATCTACCTGAGTACATGAAAATAAGCTTGAAAGACTACATAACAGTCTCTAGAAGACTTACTAGGGTTCTTATCAACTGACTTTTCAAAATAATAAGAAGCAATAAGGAATCAGATTTTATCTGCAAGCCAAGCAATAAAGTCATGGAATAAGGTGCAGTAATTTGTGCATGTCTTTACGCTGTAGTTTTGAAATTAGCATGGAATTAGTAGCAGAAATGTATAAGTATATATATACATGTGCACACTTCTAAGTTTCTTTTAATCAGGTTCTAAGTGAAGAGTCAAAATAAACAGAATGGCTTAAATCAAAGGTTTTTCTCCTTAAGGATAGTCAACAAAACTGTTTAAGTATAATTATATGTATGATTACTTTCTACTTCTAAATAGAAAACTGACAATAAAATACTGTTCTAGAAATGTAGGTCTGTTGTGATTGTACATTTGATGTCTCATGAAAGGCAGAAAAATGCAGTACAACATATATTTTGACGCAACGTTATACTACCTTGGGGACAACACTGTCTTTTGGTACACTGCAACCTTCTTCTCAAAGGATCCCCTCCAGAACTCAAGGACTGAAAAATAACAAAAGGTATTTGGTTGCTAAGAATGCATTTACTGACACACATAAGTAATTACTAAAAGCATTGCATAACATGCTATAACAGCAAGTTTAGATGGAATCTTGTTTTTCCAGTGCAATGAACAGTTTATGCTCACATCAGTAGGCAGAAGCAAGAGATCTCAGTCCAAATGTTAAATTAAGATTTGAAAAGTTAATGATTTGAATGAGTTGGGGTTTTTGGGTTTTGGGGTTTTTTTGGTTTTTTTTCACTGAGTAGTATTACTCTTAGCATTTCTAGAAGCAGGACTTTGGGTTTTGGCTGCACATTCTTTTCTTCTTTTTATAAAATTATGTATGTAGATTTTTGAATAGTTAAAGCAATAGGGATCCTATCTCAAAAAACCATTTGTATTTTACAAGCCTTTCTGTGTACCATTGTTGAAAACCAAACTTGTAATTCTGCTGAAGCACAAGTTGCATTAACAAAGAAGGGAAACCCTCAATCCAATAGTTCACGATCAGTTAATTTAAATATGATTTCCCACCTTCATTCTATCTCAAAATCTTAAATTTTATAGAACTAGTATCACAGGATCATAGAATTGCTCAGGCTGGAAAAGACTTTCAAGATTATAATAGAATCCTTTTGTTTGGAAAAGAACTTTAAGATCAACAAACTCAACTAAGCACAGTGCCAAGTCCACAACTAAACCATGTCTCTAAGTACCTTATCTACACATCTGTTAAATATCTCCAGGGATGGTGACTCCAATGCTTCCCTGGGCAGTGTGGTCCAGCACCTGTCAACCCTTCCAGTGAAGAAATTTTTCCTCATACACAAGATAAACCTCCCTTGGTGCAGCTTGAGACCATTTCCTTTTGGTGTATCACTTGTTACTTGGGAGAAGAGAACAACATCACACCTTGCTACAACCACCTTTTCCTCAGCCTTTTTTTTCTTGGGATTGAACAAGCCCAGTTACCTCAGAAACTCCTCACAGGAGTTGTACTCTTGACACTTCATCAAATTTGTTGTCCTTCTCTGGCCTCACTCTGGCACCTGGATGTCTTTCTTGCAGTAAGGGATCCAAAGCTGAATATATTATCCGAGGTGAGAACTCATCAGTGCTGAGAACAGCAGCACAATCACTGCCTTAGTTCTGCCAGACACACGATTTCCAATTCAAGCCAGGATGTTGTTGGCCTTCTTGGCCACCTGGACACACTGCTGGCTCATATTCATCCAGCTGTCAACAAACAAAGTGTCTTTCCAGACACTCTTCCTCAAGCTTCTTCCTCAGTGCCTGGGGTTGTGACCCTTGTACAGAATCTGGCACCAGACCTTGTGGAATCTCATCCAATTGGCCTCAGCCCATCAATCCAGCCTGTCTAGGCCCCTCTGCAGAGCTTTGCTACCCTCAGGCAGATCAACACTCCCTCCCAACTTGGTGACATCTGCAAACTTGCTGAGTGGCCTTGTCATTGATAAAGATATCCAAGAGAATTGGCCCAAATAGCCTGAGGAGCACCACTTGTGACCGGACAGATCTTATAAATCCTGTAAGATTTTTTTATATAAATTCATATTCAAGAATACAAGTCCTTTTGAATAAAAAATATAGCTATAAATAAAAATACTGATTACACTAGCAAAAATCCCATCCAAAATCAGATATTCAGTCATTCCTAAGTTAAAAGGTATCTTCTTTTGAAAGAACAGTAGAGCATTAAGTTTGGTGCAAGTAGAAGGAATTCTGAAGGTTTGGATTACACTCCTAACATATTTTTTTCCTTTATATCTGTGGAGAGTTGAGGAAAAAAAAGGGAAAGGGAGACTTGGATTGACACTCACATCTGTATTCCAGCAGTGTAAAAGGTTAGGATTCCAAGGTGCAGTGTGCTGTTCCATCAGTGGAAACAACACATATCTCACTGAAATGTCAGGATTGTGCCTGGAACAAGAAGACATAGACAGACTTTATATCCCTTTCTTGAGATTTAACCAAAACAAACGACCTCTGTCAGGGAATGCCTGAACTAGTTAGGTAATTCCCTCACTGACCACTGAACTCCTCTGTGCTGGCAGTACAGCAAGCTGCCCAAGCACAATATTTATGCATGTTCAGAATAGTTTCAACCAAGTGCAAAAGAGATTAGAAAAAGGGGCACATAAATCCCCTGTGAGGTCTAATGCAGCAGGCATGCTCCAGAGAACATAAAAGCATACTGACAACACCAGAGATGTAAAAAAAAAAATAATTCAAAAAAATCAAGGTTATTTTCTGGATACAGAACCCAAGATGTTTCACACCGTACTGAGAACATCCACCTGGATGGATACAGACTATTGCTTGTTCATTAAACATATGTTAGCCAAATGACTTATTGTTTAACCACATTTGTGCAATACTGTTTGTATGCTAATAAAATGAGAAGAAGCTTCCTTCCCTATGTATAGCAACTTAGTTGTCAAAACAGTGATTCTCAGCCTTTGTAACTGATCAGTTAGATTTCTTTTGGGGGGAGATGGGTGAAGGGAGGGAGGAATTCCAGGAACAATTTTTATTGCCATGGCCATTTCAATTTTGCAGCCAAAGTAAGATGAACTTTTAAGTGGTCTCTTACTACTTACACCATTTTTGTTTGCTTGCTTGTTTTGGAATATGTGCTATTCTTTTTAAGACTTCATTTAGACTTTTACAATGGTTTAGCACTCCAGTCTCTGTTATCTTTAACTCATTAATTGTCATTTACCAGAAGTTTAGAAAAAATATGGTTTAAAATAAGTTGGAATAAGAAATCAGATTACTTCTTATTGGCACAGATTTAAGATCATCTGTTAAAGAACATGTATGACATCATATTGAAGAATAATCTCTTAAAAGAATTTTAAGATCACAATCCAAGATGGCTCACTTTCTGTTAAAAAGCATGAGCCTCAGCCCTGTGCTGAGCCCTGTGTGTGTACAATGATGAGTACAGACAATTGCCTGTTCATTACTGTTCTGTCAGACAGCTGTGAACCTTCTCTGCTCTACATAGTATGCTGGCATAATGCTGATCTCAACCTAACAGAAAAATGTTTTCAAAGAATGAGGTTTTGGTTGGTTTTTGGTTTGTTTAACTTATTTTTTTCTTTGTTTTAGAGAATACTTCTAGTCAGTTTCTAGTCGAGTTTCCATGTAGACAGATGTACCTGTTTTCGATCCTCTGTCATGTTCACTTGTCTTCAGTGAAACATCAGCTCTTAGTATCCTGTTATTTTCCTTGTACCATTTTTTCTTCATATATTTTTTATTTATGTATATCTTTCATATATTTTTTTGTTTTATTTATTTGTCAAGAACTCTGGCCTCATAATATTCATGGATTTCATGGTATGCAATCACACATTTCCATTCCTATTTTGAAGTGTAACATTCATTTCTACAGCCCTTTTCAGGATTCATCTCATGAACTAAACAGCAAAAAGCAGGATCATAGAAACCCATAGAAATTAAGAGGTGGCAGGAAATGTGAAAGTTAATTGCAGTAGAGCTGATAAGGGTATTATTCTTTAATAAATGTGAACCATGTTCTATTAGTGATAGGCTATTTGACTACTAATAGGAAGAAATTGATTGGGTAAACAAATTGATGAAGACTTTGACAATGACATTGCTGAATTGCTTCCAAATGCCAAAGAATATACTTCTAATTATGCAAATAACATCAGACCACATAATCAGATGGGCTGTTAAATGAAATTATTAAGATTCTGTAGGAAGGAGTGCATCTTGTTCAAATGAATGTTGTTTTCCATTTTGAAGGGAAATGGAAAAGGAGGAATGAATTAAGACACATGCACATTATTTTCAGCAGGTTAAATCTTAAGGGAATATGCCTGTCTAGCATCATTGCTCCTTATTGGTTATTACAGATTGTCACCAGCAAGTGAATGAGATTTCAGAATAGACCAAAATAAACATGTGATTCTTCAGTACTTATCTGAAATGCACCTAT
Source organism: Calypte anna (assembly GCF_003957555.1). Classification (NCBI taxonomy): domain Eukaryota; kingdom Metazoa; phylum Chordata; class Aves; order Apodiformes; family Trochilidae; genus Calypte; species Calypte anna. The sequence continues at coordinate 21,668,656 of NC_044248.1, forward strand.
AGCCTAGGGCAAGAAAAGACTGGACAGCTCTGTTTCCCATAGCATACCAGTATTTACAAAATTGGTGAGGACTCCATATTTATTACTCTCCTAAAGACTTTGTAAGAATTTCTGAAGTGCTGCAGAAGCCAGCAGTAAGCATCAGGGGAGATAAATACTGCCAGGACTCTCATACAAAATCAGCCAGCCAAACTCTGTTCTCAGTTTCTTTGGAGGAAATCCAGCAGAAGACAATGGAATCATGTTGGATGGATAGTGTTAAAGTTGAGATCTGAGTGTCTCCTACAGAATTAAAGAATGTGTGTTTAAATTAAGTTTTTACCATTCTATAGGATTGACTTTACAGATGCAATCACAAAATGTTATTGACTATTCCAAGTGTTCATATTTACTTCAGCATCTGACAAGTACTTGAAACTTGGGAATACAACTGCATTTATTCAATTACAGAATACATATTCATGGGTACTTTAATAGTTATGGATATGTGTAGGCTGTATATCTGTTGTAATGATGACATCAAAAAGAAACATTGCTGGAATATTCTTTCATGTTAGTCTGCCAAAATAAATTTCTGTCCTGGATTTTTTCACATAAATAAATTAAAGTGTAAAATAAATTAAAATTCATATATTGTAAATTAAAACAATTAAGTGTGCATGACAATAGCAAATTTGAGGTTGAGATGCAAATTCATTTTTCAACCATGCTTATTTTTCCTTTGAGAGTATATGGTAGGACTAATTCTATTTATAGCCAAAAAGATACATGGGTTGGAGGCAGATCTATTTGTCACTATAAACCAGACAATATCCATACTCTTTATTGAAATGTGTCTTTTTCCAAAGTTACTGAAACATAATAGCGAACAGCTTTAAGCTCATGTACTTTTTTCTTTTAAAAGCAAGTTGAAAATTAAGCATGATTTGACAACAATGTTATCTGTGACATTTGACTTAGATACCTGAAGAAACTACAGCAGTTTGGATCAGCGAAATATAAAAATGGAAAAAACAAGCTTATTAATTCAATGCATTATGGCAAACCTGTTGTTTTCTTTCTTGTTCTAGATGAAATTAGAAGTTGCAACTAGCAGCCATCCCATGAGCTTCTGCACTTCAGAACCACGAAATCCTCAGCAATTCGAGATCAAAATTGTTGTTGCAGTTGGGAACTGCAATAGTTACAATTAGGATCATGTAATTGTTCACAGTATAAGAAGAGAGGAAAATTATCTTTGGAAAACATTAGGCATAATTTGGCTGATACTTCTGAGCACAAACAAAAGCTACAATAAAAGTTAATTTGAACTGAATTGAGAGACAAAACATGAAAAGATAATGTAGAATGTACTCTGAATTTTGCTTGTGGGTTCTTTCAAAACTGTGCCAGCTTTCATGGATACCCAAGTTTAAAAAAAAACTATGGCAAATGTACCCTAAAAGCAAAGTCTGTAGGGTCTCAAGAGTGAATAATGCAGCCGATGTAGTCACATGAATGCCCAATGTTTCTGTTTCTAATTAGTTTATATTTTTGTTCTCAATAAAATTTGCTTGAAGTTCTTTTCTGTACAAATGTTTGTATGGATCCCCCTTTCTATGCAGTAGTTGTAGCATGTGACTAAATTATATTTCTGAACTGCTTTTTCTGTGTTATGTATCTCTTTCTGTTTCCATTGTTCTTCTGTGAACTGGGAAGGAAAGTTTTGACCTGTACACTGGTGTCAGGATATGAGAAAATAACTAATGTTTCTGATACTGTAATAAAAGAAATATTTTTCATTTGGATTGTTTCCTTCCTTCTCCTCCTCATTGGTTTACTCTAGTATGTAGCTTTAAATTTTGTTCTGTGTGAAATTAATACAAATCCAAAATTTTCAACAAGTTCACTTAGCGGTGGCTCTAAATGCTACATTTTAAGAGGTAGTTGGTATAGTTCCAGAAGCTAGAAGTAATACCATCCCCATTTTCACTTTCCAGTTGAAGCACCGGAGTGATTAGAGAACTTAAGCACCTTTTCTAAAAGAGATTCTGCTGGATTTCTGATGGATGATAACAAAGTAGAAGTTTGAGTTGTGGTCAGTTGACCACTGAGTACAATTTCTTCTTCTTACAAAAAACTGAGATCACAAGTCAGAAACTTAGATAGGAAGAATAGCTTGAAAAGAGTAGTGTTGTTTGCAATGGGGAAAGGTAAGCAAACCTGTTTTGCTCCAAAATCGTGTCAAAGATCCAAAGCTTTTTTATTTTTCTTTCCTGGAAAGTAGGATCACAAAGGAAATAAATCTTAACTATTAATGCGGTTCAACTACCCCTAAGATCTGCTATAAACCATCTGCAAAATAAATCTGCCTCTCAACTACATGTTACTGAGGTCTTAAAAGGTTCACTATCCAAGTGTATGTACATCGAACAGATGGAGAACACTGCCCGGCAACAAAATTCATCATGCACTGCAAAAGGGTTATCTTCTGAGAGCCTGCCAATCTAATTAATTCCCTACATACACATCCTTGTCCCTTACTTACCATCCAAGAGTTCAGGGGAAATATTAGACTTCCTGTGTTTGCACCCTTCAGACTGAGAAAAGTATTCTAAACACTGTTGAAACCTTGGCCTTGCTCAGTGCTAATGAAGCAGAAGATTAGCCTTACACTAACTTAGTTTAAAAGGGCAGCAGTTGGGTCAATTTCAAACCATTCTATAAGTTACACTACTAAAATTATTCAGAATAAACAATTGTGGGAGATTTAATAGCCTTTTCCTTTACTTACCCATCTTCATTTTTCCTCTAATGTAGTGCAGGTAGGAAACAGGAAACCTGCGCTGATAACATTGTCCTACTGGGCCACATCCCTTCAAACTCCACTGATTTTAAATGACTTTTGGTCAACATTTTAATTTTTCTTAAGTCAGTATTACGAAGCTTTTAATAATAATTTTTCAATTTCCATTTCTATACAGTTATATAATTGAATTTTAAGTGAGGCAAAATAATTTTCAATTAAGAAGCAATTAGCATATTTTTGCTGTTGATATATCTATACATTTCTAGCTTTTAATAATTCTGGCTTTTAATAATTCTACACAGAGTATTCTATCTCAAAGTCATTTCAGAAATTTTTAATACTAACAACAAAGTATTGCTGCTTGCTATTGATTTAAGTTTGAGCTCTTTGAGCCCAGCTGATTTCTCTGCTTGGCTGTAATTGATTAACATAGAAATGACATTCCAGCTGAGGATTTTTGATCAATAAGATCCTCCATTTTTTTGTGTTAGCATTTGAACTGTCTGAAATATTAACTTCATCTTCACCAAAGCCAGACAATGACTCAGTCATGAAACTTGAGTTAAAACCAAGAATTAATTCTAGCTACTACCTTCCTCATAGGTTTCTATCACTTCCTGCAGAGTGAAAAAAGATCTTGGAATATATTTGAAACAAAAGTGAACTATGAAATGCTATTACCAGTCTGGGAATGCTGCAAAATAAATCCAATTGCCTTGGGAAAAATCAAACATTCACAGATATAGCTGTGAAATTACCTAAACATTTATATTCAGAAACTTGCTCTACTGAGATGTTAAATGAGCAGCCTCTAAAAAGATTTTGTTTCTGTTTTTTCATGCTCTGACCAGTAAAAGACCTGTAAGGGAATTTAGAGTTTCCTAAAAAGACCAAAGATAATTTCCTTCCTGTCCTGTTGATATGTTACCACAACACTGTGTATGTTGCCACATCAGGGGTTTCAAGGAGTGATATGCCCTTGTTATTAGTCATTGCACATGGTATTGAACTTTCTGTTGCCCTGTGCTTTAGCTAAATAAAACTTGCTAATACAGTAAAATAAACTTAAATTTTCTTGACTTTTTCACACTGCACCAAGAGGTCCTTGGACAACTGTTGTCCTGAAAACAACCCAAGTGAGGCAGACATCTGACAGAGAGTATGTTGCATTCTAATTACCACAGAAATGCTTGCAATTTAAATATAAGAAGTGGCTTATTATACTGAGCATGTAGTGGTGTCCAAAATAAAATCCATATTCGGAGTCAGTTTGTCTGGTACAAATAGGATTTTAACTTTCTAACGGTGATGGCTTCCATATGATTCTGGAGATGATCAAAATAAGAGGGATGGGGAAATAATTGGCTGGAACAGACCTCTTCCTTTCTTCTTGATAGAAAATGTTTTAGCAGATGCCTATTCAGAAGGACCTCTTCCAGCACTGTGGAAATTAAGCACATGAAGCTCACTACTTAAACTGCCAGTTATAAATACTGTAAGAGAAAAAAGGTTTCATTTTGACTAGTATTAAGGGACATATCTTCAAAAGCCCCACTGCGAGGTATTTGCCTTAAAATTAAGAATATGTTTTAGGAATAAAGAATAAGCATAACACTTTAGTTATTACTTGGCAGCCCTAAAGTGAAATTTCTCTGCTCTATAGAAATTTGGTTCGGTTTTGGTATGATTTCTATAGGAGAAAAAAACATAGAAGCCCTCCCTTGGGATATAGTATAGTTCTTTGATGGAACATGGGAATCAGATTGAACTTGAGAGTTTCCTAGAAATGGTGCAACAAACTGCTACCATTGGTTGAGGAGAAGACTGTAACCAGTGGAAAATGGAAAAAAAGATTTTTGTCATCAATTTCTACAGGAGTCTTGGTAATAGAAAACCAAAACAAAAGTGATTTTGACTTCTAGGTATCTAGAAAGTGGATATGCTTTTACTTTTAAGTGTACTTGTGTAGGGAGTAATGGACAGTTATAACTGAACAGTAATTTCTATGACATCTTATGGTTTAGCACTACTAGAGTGAGTAATTTAATTTACTAGTCTGTCAAATATGGAAAAGTATGCTGGGAACTGTTCGAGATTACTTTTTTAACTTCTTGTTACTTCCTGCTGTATCCCAACTGAAATGAGTTTATTTTGCCAGATTGCATCTTGCAGTAGAACTGGAAGAAGAAACAATTGTCAGTGTGTCAGCTAGCAATTGCTTTAGAATTAACTATTTTGATTATAATTAAGAATTCTTAGGAATGTTTTTTGTTAGAATAATTGAATAAATGCTTCAAAAAGTGACTATCTCATGAGTATTCTCTATCAGAAGAGTGATCTCAGGTAAGTAATCTATGTTGAATAATGCAGAAAATAGGTCTGTTAAAACAGATAACTTTACCGTTCTGAAGACAAGTACTCATAAAGAATCAAGATTGAAGACAGATGACATTGCTACTTTCATGACTGTCTTGGCAAAAGAGATTCAGGTCTTCCTAGGATCTTCAGCAGGCCTCTTCCTGTGCAGGCAAAGCCTGACAAACCCAGATTTTTCCATAAAAAGCCCTTAAGGTTCAATGAAAACAGCATTTTTTAAATTGAAACTGTGCTTTGTCAGAATAAAAAAATAGATCACTACTAGTATTTGAAATATAAATAACACAAAGCAAAGTGTACTGCTCCAGCTTTTTTTTCTCCAACAGTGTGAGAGGAACACTGAAATCATACAAAGTAGTCCCACTAGTTTTTTGGCATGTTGAATTTATTGCAGCCACCATTTAATAAAATGCACAACTGGGAGCAAGTGTGGAAGCCCTCCAAATCTCCATTTCAGACTTACATTAAGTTTAAACATCATCCCTGAGAGAGCTGTGACAAAGAAATTAAGCTCAGATGAGTGCATTCAGTTTAAATAATCACAGCCTTAATGATAAAACGGGTGATGTCAGACTCAGCAAGATAACCAACAGCCAGAGCATGCTGCAGGTCTGGCTCCACCAATACAGGCTTCATTTCAGGCAGCCTGGACTTGTCTTTTCAGGGAAAGACATAAGCAACATTCTATTCTGACAACTACATGCAACCAGTAAAAAAAACTTCCAGCCTGGACATTTAGTTATCCTATGTGTTCCTTGAACTTCAATCTGTATTTGATCAATTGGACCCGTATATGTTTGATGGGTCATCCCAGAGAAAGAAGCTGCTGAAGCAAGTGAATTGTATCTACAGGTATTTAATCCAGACTTGAGCATGACCCTCAGGCTACTTCTGCTGTAAACTGGAATGTCAGAGAAAGTCTGTCCAAATATCTTACCTGCTTCTTGGTTGCCTGAATTAGTACTTGGGGACTACTAAGAGAAATTTGACTGAAAGATTAAGAAAACTAGAACCTAAAAAGGACTTTATAAAGAAAAAAACAATACTGTACTCTTTTTCTTATTCATAGTGCTGCTCAGTTTTCTGAAGCCAGAAGGAGGGCTGACATTCTCATGAATAAGATAGTGGTTTGCACCATGCATAAAATCTAAATCCAAGGCTGGGTGAGTATCTATTTCTTACAAGGTGATAGAAAGGAGGTATTGTAAAAGCAATTATTGTTAATGTAATCAAAAAGTGGTTTGACAGTTTCTTGCACTTACAAAGTGGTAACCCTGGACTAGGAAAGCATTGTTTTTCTCTTAAGCATTCTTTAAACTGTACTCTGGGAAATGTAGAATTGTAAGCATGACAGTGAGCCAGTGAAAGCAACATAAACTCAGACAGAAAAAACTTCAGATTCCACAAAAAAGTTCTGGGATTCCAACTGTGCATTTTAAACATCTGTTTGATGTTTAATAACTGTTGAATATATCTGTTGAATAACATCTTAGCTGTTTAGCTGTGAAGCAACAGCTACAGCACTAACTACTCTGATGTAAATAAACTAGCTAACTAGTTGTATTAAATATTAATAATCTACTTAGATTATGATCACAAGCCAGGTGCAGAAGTTGCCAGGGGTGATCTCAGGAAAATTTGTTTTCCTGACATTCTGCTCCAAGTGCTATTGCTATTGCCTAAAAGCATAACCTGTTGTAAGTATGATTACTGAAATAATTGCTATCTGCTAGGGGTCTTTTTCTCCTTGTTCTTGGAAACAGTTTGAAAGCTTTTACCTCTATTTGCACATAACTTTACCTTGAAGATTTACCACCTCCTTTAAATGGCACCTTTTCTAACATAATGGACAGTGGACTTTCCACATGTAAACCTCTGTTTTCTCTGAACTGGAATTTAAACAAATATCAGTTTTTGTGCTTTTGACTTTGAGAAAATGAGTCAAAGCCTCTTCCCATAAAATTTCATTCTTCCTGTGTAAACAAGGAAAAGCAGCTACATCATCTGATACATGATGTTCAAAAGTGTAAAAAATAACCATGAAGTAGCGTGAATAACTAAAGCAGTAATATTCTGTACATAACAGCTCATTTTTTTCAGAGTATATTATGTACATCTGGATGCTTGACATTCTCCTTGATTGACTTCGAAAACTAAACAATATTAAGAAAACTTAGTAGGTTTTTATATTTATTTTTGTGGATGGTACAGCTAAAATTAGTGCAAGCAAAAAAATGAGGAATCAAGTCAAGGGATGGAGAAAAGACTCGAAGGAAAAAAGCATGAGAAAATAAGTGATGTCTCTAAATACTGACATCTCACAGGAAGTCCTTCACCCACTAGTACCAGGAGGCTGAAAAAGTATTGAGAAGTGCCACTTGTCTTTTCTTTTCCCTCCTATCCTGGCATGATATAGCTTTTTCTAAAGTGTTTTGTGGCCCAATAATCTCTACACTAGTTAGAGGATGCAAAAAAGTGGCTGGGAACAGCCCAGTATTCCTGAGAACTGAATAATACCTCTTTTTAAGACACAAAAATTTTAAACAAAAAAATAGCCCAGTCTATGCTCAACTACTTGTTAACTGATTAAAAACTCATGTTCAACTCAGATAAGCACAAATGTGCAGGTAGTATGAAGTAAGCATGATAAATTTTTAAAGGTTGAGTATGTAACAAATGACATATTCCCAACATGTTGTAGAGGTATGTAACTAAGAACATACAAACTCTAAATATTTTTTTGTTACTAATTCATATGTGGCAAGAATTTCATATTAAAGATGACAAAGTACTGATCTTAACCAGCTGCAGTTCTGTCCAATGCCATGAGAACTCCTACATTTGACTCATTTATAGACCAACCTAACTTATCACTATTATTGAGCTCTTTGGCCACTATTGAAAACTTACTAAGAAATATACATATTTGGGGGGGGGGGTGGTTATGTGGACAACTGGGAACATGTCCCGGTTTGGGCCAGGATAAAGGTAATTTTCTGTCTTGCATAAGTTATTTCTTTGTCATCTTGAACATATATAATGACCTTCTATCACTGAAAGAAAGAAGAAAAAATGAAAACTGTAACTCACTAGTTACTATAAGTTTTATTTAACAGCTCTACAGTTCTTAAGATGTTAATATGTGCTTCATAATTAGGAAGACATTCAGACTCCAACTGCAGAGCTTATAGTTATATAAAGGTATCCTATAGAAGAAAAAATTGTGCAAGTGTATATTATCTCACTGGTATTCCCTCCTTAGAGTATGATATAACTGAACCAAAAGTACCAATGAGAAAGTAACGGTCTTAACAGAAGACTGAAATATATTTCAAAATAAGAGAGAAATAAAGTCGCTAATTATATACAGAAAAGAAGTGTTTTTTTGGTTTTTTTAATCATTTCTTCATACATCAGAAGATATATCAAATTCAGTAATTTACTACATTTGAATCAGTTGAACATTCTGAAATTAGATGATGATATAAAATGTCAAAAATTACAATAATAGAATTCCTGGAACATAAGAATAGCACTTCAGAAACTAAATTACAATTTTAACTGATGCAATGCTAATGACAGGCACTTGGCATTGGGTTGAAGATTATAGCTTTATATCTTCTAATAGGATTCAACTCGAGCCATTGAATTCCATTAAAGGTATGGATTCAAATAAAATAAGTATTAAAACAGCAAAAAAAACCTAAAACAAAACCAAACAACAGAGCAAACAACAGCAAACTAAAGCCTCACAGCTTCCAAACCTGAGTTATTTGTCAGTAGTATTATATATGAAGAAATTTCTGATCAAGAGATAACAAAACTTCTCTACCCTGCAACCTACAAATAGGCACCTTTTTGCTTAAAAGGTCATTGAAGGCATATCTTTGAAAGGTAATATGGGGCAAAACTCTCAGACCAGCGATCACAATGTCAGTGAGTGTTTATAAACTTACTACTAAATTGAGCTGAGCTGATCATGCCACTGGGAATAGCTACGAGTTTTAAGTAGGAGTGACCATTCCTATTGTAGAGATTGTATAGATATTACTATTGTACTGATTGAGTCAATGTTGAGTGGTGTGTGGGGCTTCAAGTGAAGCTCTCATTACCTGGTGAGAGCAAGAGTCATTGCTTATTTCGTTCCATAGCTTGAGATTTAGACTAGTTGGCAACTTTCTTATTCTGGGTACTATTCTTTTTTTGTCAGCTTGTGAGGACAATTACCAGCTCAAACCATTCTATGATATGACTATGAAATTTGTCTTGAATTTACCTTTCTCATTCTGATCTTGGGAATCTCAAGTATAATTATATTAAAGAAAAATTCTATTAAAACCCAGATTTTTGTAAGAAATTGAATTGTTTATATTTTGTGACACTTTCAAAGCTTGTAAGTATTAACTGCTTGAAAAAGGTAAAGGGTTGCAGACATCAACTATAGTGCCCTAAGTTTGTGTTTAAAAAACAATATCAGTTATGTAAAAAAATATTTTCACGTGAATTTTCAGGAAAGAAAATGCAAATACAAGTCAACAGTTAAAGTACAAGGAATTGGAGTGTTGTGTCAGGACTAATTTAGATCATCTGAGAATTAAATAAATATTTTGTTGAAATTTCCTACAGAATTTAAGAAACCGGACAAAGCAAATTCAAAAACATGATTATCTCTGAGACCTCAGTGACAGATTAAGTCCTAATAGACCAGAAAAAGAGCAAATGCACCATCTATTTTTTTTAAAATATGAAACTGGGGAATTATACACTGGTCGGTATGACTTTGAAACTAAAGCAGTCTGTTCAGAAGAAAAAGGAAGATCTAATTAAATAGGAGATGAGGTGATATATAGGTCCACAGGAATTCACCAAAAATCATGGAATCTACCTCATTTCCACCTTTCAAAGAACAAGAAAAAATAAGGAATAAGGGAAAGGGAGATAAGGCATCAACATTTTATCTTTACATTTGTCAGATAATAGATGCTGTCACATATGGCATTACTTTAAGATAAAAAAAGATAAACCTCCAAAAACCTCAGTAAAGGAGGCCCGAACAAACTACAGCTTTATGAAAAAACATCTTAAGGAAAAAACCAGAGGTGTCTAATCACAGCTAATTGCATTCTCAGTAGTAGGACCCCATTTTATGTTTCAGTGGTAACTTCAAAGACAAAGTTACAAGCTTCCTTATAAAATTTTTAGATTACCGCAAATGAGGGGTGCCATAATTCAAGAGAACAGGATTAAAATGCCAGATGTTCTTAATAAATGTAAGAGTGGGAGAGCTGGCCTGGAATCAGCATAGTAAATTTCAATATATGTAGGGGCAAAACATTTCTCTGTGATCAAATTAAGAAAGCCAAATAATTAGTAGTCAGCTAATTAATAATAGATTATAATTCCTATGAAATTATAGCATAGAATTTAACAATTTCTGTAAATATTTCTCTCTCTTGATATTTCAGCCCTCTTTCTCACTATAGAGTCTCCTACTTACACCAAGGAAAGAAGCATTGAGGCAGAAAGCATCAATCTATGGGCTTTTCTTTAAATGACTCTGGTCCTATTTTCTTCAGAGAAAATTCCATTAAAATAATCGCATTATTTAGACATAGCTTGTAGAAGCTTGCTAAACTGCAAGAGTACTGGACAACCACAGATTAATGCATGTTGCTAAACAATTTCATCAATCTTTTTGGAAGAGTTCAGTAGCAAAGAACAGAATCTAGTTTAAGTATGAAGAACATATAAATAAAGCTAAAATTACTTCACTAATTTTTTTCCATGCTTTGGTTTTTATACCTGTTGCAGATATTCAGCAAAATGCCTATTAATTTTTCTTTAGTTCTAAACAAAAGCAGCCTAGAGTAACTGGTGTATGAAAACTAGTAAGCAGCAGAGAATTCAGTACAGTCTAAATATTAACTAGCCACACAATTTTTCTTCTTCCCAAGAAAGACAATATTCAAATTGTTGTGATTCGCATAGCAAGCAGAGAATAGAAACACATTTTATCTCCATCAACCTATGGATAATCATTACAGAAATGCAACTCAAAAAACTGAAGGAAAATGTCCATAAGTTTCATAAATAGGGAACAAAATTTATGGAGAGGAGAACAAGAGGTTTATGTTGGAAACCCCATGATGGTTAGAGGAAAATGGTTATTTTATGAAAGTTTTAATTCTGTCCTCACTGTAGGCAACTCTTCAATGCTTCTGTCATTCCCCAGCAGATTTTCAGGTGAAGTGGAAAGTAAATAAAACCTTTTTTCCAAGATACTTCTTACAAATATAACTACAAAGCCATACTTAATACAACCTTACGTGAAACGGGAAAACTTGGAGATTTTTGTCCCTGTGAATTTCTTACAGCTGAAGATGATAGCACCACAATAGTTAAAGTTTGTGGGCACACCATTGACTGCACTGGTCTGTACATAACTCATATGAAGCAGCTCACAGTGCTGCTCTCATCACAAAATCACTTTGTTGTTGCTGCTAAAGGTTATGGCTGACAGCTCATACTCAAATGGGCCTGAGTCTTTTTTCATCTTGCTCCTTTAAAGAGACCTATTTTTGAATAAAGCTTCAGTTAGAAGTGACTAGGAAATTGTGCTGTGGTAGGAATACTTCTCTGGGACATGTGAATACAGATATGTGAAAACAAAACTTTTGTACAATTAATTTTCATTGCCTAGGCTTTGAGGTATCATATATAATTTTCTGATGTAATGAAAACCACAGAATTGTGAGGACATTTTCATGCTACTGAACAGTGAGCTAAAAGATGGTAGGATTATGTATCTCTTTTGTCACCCATGCTGCTATGTGCATAATTAGTCCATGAGATGTGGTGTAGAAAGGTAACTTTTGCCTTGAAAGAAAATTTTGAAAATTTGCAGCTTTCTACATACTTACAGATTTTCATAAATGAATAGCAGCTGAGAAGTCAAGATTTTTAAGAACCACTTTTTTAACACCCAAATATTATGTGCAGACACCTTTGATCTTTCTATATCACAATCCCACAGAAATAAGCTGCTGTTTGTACTGGTCTCACATGATTTAATAAACATCAAATATAATGTTCTTCAACAAAACTTTCTGAAGAAAGAATGTGGTGAAATATTACCTTTTGGAGAAAAAAACACAGCTTAAACAAGGGATTTGAAACATGTCCAGGATTATCTCATGATGTAAGATTTTTTTCCTCAGTGACTTTAATACTGTGATAGTTGGAAAATCATAAGAGGAAGCCATTCAGTCTCATTTTTAATGTATTTTCTCTTAAACAAATTTTCCATGACTGATAACCATGAATGGTTATCATGGGCTTCTAGGTTACCTTTTTTTTACAGTCTGAACAGGCAACCTAATTCACCTGTGACTACTCATTGAATGACCATATTGTTAATCTTGCACACTGACTTATAATGTTCCAGAAAGCTTCTTGTCACAGTCTTAAGGCATTAGGACTGAAACAAACCAACATATTAAATACTGGCCAAACTATTTTAACTATTGCTCTTGGAAGTTTATAATCTCATTCTGAACTACCTGTCATTGACAAGGTGAGAGACAATGTCATTACCATAGCCTTGTTATAACTAATTATTTTGCTATTGACACAGAATGACAACATGACTACTATCCTGTGCAGAATAATAAAAGACAAATAAAATCAATGTTACCCAACAAGTAAAGATGATAAATCTCACAGACATAGCCATTCACAAATTATTATATATTCAGCTTGAGGGATACACAGTCAATTGTAAAATCCGAAATAAATGTTATAATTTTGAAAAGATTAATACAGAGACCACTTCTGGAGTGGGGAAAAACAATGACAGCAAGGAAGTAGTGTAGAAACCTATTCTGCCCTCCTTAAAGGGAAAATAGAAAAATGTGTTTACAATCCAACTAATTAATAAACATTCAACATTAAAAAGTAACAGTAGAATTTGTGTGTAAGCAGCCGAAATAAGCACAAAATAAAGTAGGTAATTTACTCAATAAGTCTATAGTATTAACAACCATGATAGGCAAATTTTAAACAGAAACTGAGCATTGAAAAGTCTAACTTTCAGTTAACCTGTCATATCAGCAAGTATGTGTAGGTTCCAAATAAAATATATGGCAAACATTACTGTCTAAGATAGAAAGTAGGAAATACTAGGAAAGAATAGCTGGCTATACCAGCTAGAAGCAATCATCTGCAACTGAGAGAATTATAAATTATCCAATATACATAAAAATGTGTCTGACTCTGAATACAAGTGGTCAACACACTGATGCAGAACAGCTTGACTTGAAGGAAATAACTAAACTTCTAGAGAGGCAAGAAACTTAGATCACTTGTTATAATTAGTATCAATTGATTAACTACTAATTATTCCAGACAGTATTATTTTACATGCAAGCAGTGTGGCACTGCCCTAGGAAGAGGTACCTTAAATGACTGTATCACAACTCAAATTCCAGCTACGTTCTTAAGCAAATGTAGAACATAATTATAATTTAAGAAGATGAGCATTAGAGATGAAAGTTTCCAGGGGACTGCAGTAGCCTGTGAACAGCCAGTTCACTTTTCAGAGGAAAGTTTTGCTAGATTGTTTTGACCCTCTCTTTTTCTACCTTGTTCCTGGCAGGATCAGTAACAGAGGAAGTTCAAATTTAAATGAAGGGGGTTTGCTGCCACAGGTCTTCCTGTTCATAAAGCATCCATATCTCTTGCAATAAGAGGACAAGCAAATAAGAGAACAAACTGTAATCCTAAATTGTAATTTGAAATGAAGCTGATTTGTATGCAAGTTTTTTGCAGTCTGAGACTCACCTTGTATGTTATTGTGAAAAAAGACAAAACACTGCAAACTTCACAACCTTATATGAATCGTAACTTTGTACTCACTTTATTAACAATACAGATACAGGTGAATCATATGTGTGATTAAAATGTCCAAGCAATGACAGAAGAATGGACTTTGGAACCTCCATATTGAACAGTGTGATAGCTACTATGAATTAAGTTCTGTGTCCTACAACACACTAATTAATTTCTGATTAGATATAGGATCCTGCACAGAGTGTTGATTCACTATGCTTTTTTCTATATATATATATTTGTTTTATAGTTTGATGGTTCTTGATAAGAAGAATTGATACTAATAAAAATAAATATTCATTTTTATTTCAAATGGCTAAAGGCAATCCTGAGAGATAACGCCCTGGCAAGCAAAGTGGTGTGAAGGGTACCTTCTAGGAGGACAGCCACATATAGTGGAGTGGCAAGTAGAGGTAGCATGGTGGTAAATACAATGCATCTTTCCCATTGCTGCTGTGTCTGCTACTGCTGCTGATCAGAAAGAGGGACTTTGGTTTTGTGGAGGGGCTGAAAGGAGAGGAAAAAGGTAGTATGGGAGGGAAATAAATGCATAGGGGGAAATGATTCCTATGTATCAGGTATCTAACATTATGCATAGTTTTTGCCCAATGGAGTAAATAGAAGCCTTGTCACAGACTTCAATGACAACAAAACTGGTCTGAAAATGCAGAAAATTCATTCAGAAGTGTCATCGAGAAAGGTCAGGAACATGCTGATGTTGTAAGGAAGTTTGGCTTATTTGCTTCCATGCTTGAAAAGATGTAAATAGAAACAGATATAGCAAAGATATTCTATAATTAGGTTTCATGCTGGTTTTGGAAGTTTCTTGTTATAGATCTTTTTATAGTAGATAAAGCCACAGTTTGAAACTGTTGATTTGGGTTTTCTGTTTCTTTAGAGAAAAAATTATTATCCTTTTGAAGTTCTGTGGATTTTGTTATGTTGTCATTTTTGTGCCAGACAACTGGAATGCCTCATGTGACTGAAAGTAACTCTGAGTCTGTTCTTAAAGTTTTTTGTTTACAATACAAATAACTTGAAACTGTCTGACTTGGGAACTTCTATCCAAACTGTGGGGTAATTCTAATAGTGAGGAACCTGTACCTATAATCTTTTAAACTGAAAAGATGGACTTCTTCCCCGAATCACCTTGTACTGTTATTTCAGTAAAATAATGAATTAGCAATTTAGTTAGCTGTTCAAGTCATGCATCAAAAAAGACTAGCTAAGGAATTTTCCTTCCCAAAAACATTGAGATGATGGAGTTACTGTCTGAAATATAAAACCATATCTTCAGGCCTAAGTGAAGAGGACAAGTATAGATTATAATTTGTCTCTGACTCCCCACACAGAGGAAGCTGGTTTGAAGCCTTTTTTTCTACTGACAAGCAAGAAACTTGAGGCTGAGGAATACACACAATTTGCAAGCACATTTGAGATTTCCAGGCAGAGCAATGTCACCTGCTCTTTGTTCCTGTGATGTTCAAGGACTCTAAGACCAGTTCTAAATCCAAAATGATTTAATCATATCTCATTCTGGAAGCACTGAAATGCTGGAACAGGAGAGATGAACAGTTTTACAATGCACCACGTTCAATCAAAAGTAGAAAAGTCCCAATAGACCATTAGATCTTGCAATACCATAAAGACTGTGCTGGATTGTAATGAAATGTACCACATATATCTAATTAATTTCCTTATTTCTATGTAACAATGTGGGATGGTCAAATATAATCCAAACAGAAGATTAGTGAAGAGGCAAAATTAATATCAGATGAAGTACCTCTTCACTCACAAAAAAAATATTTTCTTTCCTTCCTGCTTATTTGGGAGAATATGAAGTAAAATCACACTCCTCCACATCTTCCCGTTCCACCTCTAACCTTCTGCAGTCTCATCCAAAGGAAGGACTTGTGCCATGCAGAATCAAAGAACGAGGACAAGGCTTATCAGGAAAAGTCGGATATAGATGTTATCAGGCCTATTCCTACAGTTTCCACCAGTTGGTTGGCTCCAGCACCACCCTCCACCCACTTTCCCAATTTTGGTAAAATAATTTTATAAATATAATTTAAAAACCATGCCCCTGGTTCAGTTATGGATTTTATATCATAAATGTTGTCATTTCCTGACTGGTTCTTTTTCCCACATTCTATCTTTTCTTCCATTACTTCTCATAAGTTCAGTCATTTTGGTCAATTCCTATAACACACAGAGATACTCTGCAATTTAAACCATGAAAATATGTTTATTACCCCAAAATTAATTCAACCCTTTCTATAATTTTCCTTCCTGCACTTAGTTTCCCACATATTTTGTTTGAAAATTTTTTGGCACAGCCTTGTCTCTTCATAGTGTGTCACAAGTGGTCTGATGTCCTGGTTTGGGCAAGGAAAGAACAAATTTTCTGTCTTGTGACAGATTCACATACTGCTCAGGAAGATGGCACAATATTGTTTTCACAATGAGTAGAAATTACTTGAGTAAATGCTTTTTTTTTGAGAGCTGAAGAGCTGCGAGCAGATTTTTTGATCTGCAAACTTTATTAAAATTCATGTGTGGTTCTCTGTAGGACACAGATTCTCAGTAGCTGTCAAAAGCAGGATAATATAGCTGGGAGATGAGGACTCTTCCACCTCCAGTCATTATGACAATAAAAATCACATATCTTCCACCTTACAATGTGCAAGTCTGACATGTATTAGTGTTTCAAAACTAATGTCTCATGTTGTTCAAATTTAAATCTCTACCAATGCTCTGAGGGGATCAGATCCATAGCATGTAGTATTACAAAAGTCCTTTTGCTAGCAAATATAATTTTGTATGTTAGAGGCACAGATCTGACTTGACTGACTCACAGACACATTATATATTTCTTATCCTTGTCAAATTGAAATTTATTTTGAATTCAAAGCTGTTTATTCAACTTAAATGTTGCTGAGACTGTCATAACCATGGATAGGATGACAAGTGCTGTGTTTTAGCCCAAAGTTAGCAAAAGCCCATGACTCAGAGGCAGCTCAGGTTGTGATTATAATAAAGCTTTCTGATTTTTGGTTTTATTTTATTATAAGTTTGTTAATCTATTAGATTCATCAGCACTGAAGTACATGAGAAGGTCTCTGCACTGACATGCTGCCAGCTGTCTATTTGACTACATTAGGGATTGGTTTAGGATGACTGCTCAGGTTCAGATAAAACAAATTTGTTTTCACTCATCATGTGGTTGAGCTAGCTACTCTTTTGTTACCCTTGACACTTTCAAAAGGCAATCCAACTTTAAAAAGAAATAATTCAGCTTAGTACATACTGGAAAATATCCTGAGTTGCAGAGTCTGGGTTTCACTGGGCCACAAATGCTGCTATAAGAAAAACGTACAGACTCATTATTCACTAATACACCTTATGGAAGAAGGGACTACTGGAGATCTCATGGGTTAGTTCCTGGACTCCTGCAACTTATAAAACAATGTTAGGGCCAAAAGTATATTGATTTCACTTCATGTCACAATACTAGAGTATAGACAAAAGTTCAGCAGGGACTCTGTATCAAGTCAGCCATCCCTGCTAAGGGAGACACAACATCCACCATGGAAACAGATAAACAGAAAACTTGTCCACAGTGTCAGAAGCATATTTATAACTTTCCAGAAATGATGCTTTAATGGATAGTTTGTCTGTTCCTTGTATGTAACTATATTTGCTTTAATTGGTAAAGTGTCTCTAACTTCAGTCCAGGCAATACTATTGTAGCACTCATCTTGCTGAGCTGTAACTAATTCTCTTCCAACTCATGTCTCAATGCAAATACACTTGAACAATTTCAAGGGCTATATATAGGTAAAAGTGAAAACCCAGAATGTAAGTTTTAAAAAGAAATATATTTTGGAAGCAGTGGGAAATATTTAGGGTACTGTTTGAAATACACCTAACGGCTATATTTTTTACCGAAAAGTCAAAACACTGAAGCATGATGTATTTGAACATACTTTAGTGAGTTGTACATGAACATCTTCTGTGAGACAAAATGTGTATAGAAGACCTTCAAGACCTCTGTTAATGTCAAGATGACATACAAGGCTGTCTGAGAAATAAAACTCCAGTGCCTGGAGAACTTTGTTCTGTAAAGTCCACCAAATGGGGATCTTTGTGTAGAGCTCTAAGCGATATTTGTTTCAACTGACATATAATGCAGTCTTTGATATAACTAAAAAAAAATAAAAAGGTTACATTTGTCATCAGAAGTGCATGAATTTGTTTCAACATTAGTCTTCTAGAAATTTTTCTTTTTAAGAAGATTGTTATATTATATGAGATAGATATGCCAGATTTTAGAAGAAATTAACATCCAATTCGATGGAAAAATAGGAGAGAGTTTTGCAACTCTATTTTCATCTTTTTTTAGAAAAAGGAATCATAACTGAGTATTCAGCATGAATCATACTGTGTGATACATATATCGTCTTCTTTTTTTCTCTGGTATTTTTTTTTAAAGTTTTTTCACAAACCTATTTTTTAACAAATCTAATGCTCAGTGCTAGAACCACTGAGACATTTTCTTTCCTTCCTAAATTTTTTGTGTACACAGGGATTTTGTGTCCTTGTGCATAAATACACATCTGCATGTGCATATAGGTGTCTATGTGTTGATACATTATATGAAACGTAGAACACCTTGTTTCTTCATCACTGCAGAGCCACTCAGAGGTGTGAACATGCAATAAATTTATGTTACTTATTTTATAAGCCTTCAGCAAACTATTCTTAATGAACAATTAACCCTTATGATCTCCAGGTTACTTGATTATCACAATAGAAGAGACTGTTTTCAGGTTACCATTGTGTGTACACCAATGAAACTAGATTCATCCTCTGATCTGCTTAAATTTATTTCACACTGAAGTACCTGAATCCTCAGTAGAAAAATTGTACCTTGAGGACTGTCCAGAAGGACACTTTCCTAGTACTTTCTTCCATCATGCAGAAGCTCATATTATGAAGTACTACTCATTGAGACTCATACACTCAGTAAAGCAGACTGCTTGGTTCAGGCTGATTAACCAGACTTGTTATCTAGAATGGAATTATCCAAAAACATTCAATACAATAAGACAAAATAATGATAATACAGAGTTGGTGCAGAGGCATGTTCAGAAGGGGCCCTGAGAAACTGCCCAGGACTGCTAGGGCTGCCAGGTCCAGTGCAATGATGTTGGTGAAGCAGAACAGGACACAGTCCTCTGCATCTTGTTGTAGGCCAAGAGAAATACAACTATGGATCTAGGAATTTATTCTTCTTCCAATTTATGTTTAAACAACTTAGAAGTCAAAATTATGTAATACTAGCACCCATAATCCAATATAAAATTAAAAAAAGCTTTATGGCTTTTTATTTATTATTTTTATTATATTTATTTAAAGCTCTATTTTAAAGTCCATTGAGAAGAACATGAGAGAGAGGATCCAGGGACCTACAGGCGGATCAAACCTTAGACACAAGGGAATAATTTTCTTAGGTACATCCAAGAATCCTTCAGTTATATGAGGATCAAAAATCATTACATATATGGATCTAATTTTCTATTTGTGTCCAGTTTTAGCCACTTGGAAACAATCTTTCAGACTGTAAGATCCTGGAGAAAGTTTTGGCTTTCCATTTGGAGAAAACTATGGAACACCGATTAGCAAAGTGCAGTGTTTTGCCCTGTATCATCCTGCTCCTTGTTTAAGATTTCAGTGGAAAACAATTAAACTGCCCTGTAGTGAATAAGGCCAGGATCATTACTATTATTTAAATATTAACCATGAGCATACCCAAAAAGTGTTAATCTCATGATTTTTTACACGTGTTGGTAGGATAGAAAATAAGTACTTTATTTATTCAGATAGAAAATTAATTTTTACTCAATTAAATTAAAAAGAAATGTATATAGCAAGTTGTTTTAAATAGTTTTCTGAAAGTAGCTAATGCAAACCTACCTCAGATATTTCTTTTGTGTGTGTTTTTGTTATCAGTGCAATTGAACCATAAAAAGGTATTTGTTCAATATTGAAGTTTATAGAGGTCTAGCTAGGATATTATATCAAATACAAAATTAAATTTGTCAGTTAATTTACTCTGGTCTTACCATAAGGTAGAGATGGACAGGAATTATCTGATGTACCTAAACAATGCAAAGATTGAAGCCATAAGAGATAGAAAAGAAAAGCAAGCTTGAATGACCAGTACTAAAGGAAAAATTATATGAGGTGAAAAATGACTGAATCATGAGTTAAGATGTCTGACTTTATTTCTTTTTTCTCAGTGTTGTTGAGTTCTGTTGTGGGAGGTGGAGGCAGGCATGGACTTGTAAGTGGTTTGCTTTTAAAAATTTGTCATATGATATCCATGTTAAAAGATTAAATGGCAAACCTTTTGGAGTATACATCACTAAAGAAGTCATTTTTCAAAGCAAATTTGCAGCTGAAAAATTGATGAAAAGTATTTTCCTACAGATATCATATTTAAAATTCTGAAAAAAATCTTAATTCAGTAGCAAAAAACTTCAGAAAAATCATGGGTGTTTTGTTCTCTATAAATACTGAATTGATTCATTTCAAACCTAACTTTTCACAGCTCTGGAAAATGAAAGCAGCTTTCTTCACATTTTACCAAGCAATTAAGAGATTTTTTCTGTAGAAGCTGAGGGACTATAATATTAATCCATGATTCACCTACTTTATATGAGCTATTCTATATTCTATAGGTAAGTACTATAAAATAAAAACACACACCCATTGACATTTCATATTTACACAAGTACTCCCCAGTAATATTGTTTGTTCTACAATTAAGATTCTTGTTCCTGAGATGGAAGGTAATTTCTATTTTGTGAATTCTATCATATCACACACACAAGAAATTTGTAGTATAACCAGGACCCAAACGATGACCAGAGAGTCTACAGCATTTCACACTGTTCTTATTGCTAATGTACAGAATATTGTCTATCACACATAAAAAAAGACAAACTTTTTCATGAGGTTGATGAGAGAATCTGTATTCCCAATATCTGTCCCTGTAACAACACATGAAATATAAAAGTCTATAAATCCTCATAGCTTTGTGATAACATAGCTGACTGGGCTTCTAGGCAGTCAATTCACTGCCTATGCAGGAACAAAGAAGAAAATCTGTAACTACCGTGAGAGTGATGAATTATTCTACAAGCAGTTGGCAGATGTCTCAAAATCACCATCCCTTGTTCTCATGGGTGACTTTAACCTTCTGGATGTCTGCTGGGAACTTCACAGAGCAGAGAAGAGGCAGTCTAGGAGATTCCTGGAGCAGAGAGAGGATAATTTCTTGTTCCAGCTGGTAAATGAGCCTACCAGGGATGGATCCCTGCTAGACCTCCTGTTCACAAACAGAGAGGGGCTGGTGGGAAATGTGGTGGTCGGACGCCATTTGGGGCACAGTGACCGTGAAATAATAGAGTTTTCAATACTCAGGGATGCAAGGAGGGCCATCAGTAAAACCTCTACACTCGACTTCTGGAGGGCAGATTTTGGCCTTTTCAGAAGATTGATGCAGAGTGTACTCTGGGAAACAGCCCTTGAAAACAAAGGGATGGGTGCACTTCAAGGAACAAGTCCTGAGTGCACAGGAGCAGACTGTGCCTGTATGCCCAAGGGCAAACCAGAGGGGAAGATGACAGGTCTGGCTGAACAGGGAGATATTGAAGGAAATTAGGGTGGAAAAGAGAGATTAAAGACTATGGAAAAAAGGGCTGGCTACTCAGGAAGAATTTAGGAATATAGTTAGGTCATGTAGAAAGAAAATCAGAGAGACAAAGGCACTATTTGAACTTAATCTTGCCACTTCCATTAAGGATAACAAAAAGTCTTTCTATGGATACATCAAAAGCAAAAGGAGGTGCAGGGAAAACCTCCATTCTTTGTTGGACATGGAGGGAAACATAGTTACCAAAGATGAGGAAAAGGCTGAGGTATTTAACACCTTCTTTACCTCAGTTTTCAACAGTAAGACAGGTTGTGCTGAGAACATCTGGCTTCTGGGGTTTCTAGAGAGAAATAAGAAGCTGAATAGCTCCCCTGTAATCCTGGAGGGAACAATTTGTGACCTGCTGAGTCACCTGGATCCTCTCAAGTCTATGGGACCAGACAGGATCCATCCCAGGGTGTTGAGGGAGCTGGCATAAGAGCTCACCAAGCCGCTCTCCATCATCTACCAGCAGTCCTGGATCACTGGGAAGGTCCCAGATGATTGGAAGTTGGTGAATGTCACACCAATCCACAAAAAGGGACGAAAGGAGGACCCAGGAAACTCCAGGCCTGTCATCCTGACCTCAGTGCCTGGCAGGGTTATGGAGCAGATCATCATGGGGGCAATCACACAGCACCTACAGGATGGACAGGGGATCAGACCCAGCCAGGATGGGGTTAGGAAGGGCAGGTCCTGTCTGACAAACCTGATCTCCTTTTATCATCAGGTGACCCACCTTGTGGATGAGGGGAAGGCTGTGGATGGAGTCTACCTGCACTTCAGTAAAACCTTTGATACCATCTCCCATAGCATTCTCCTGAAAAAGCTGTCAGCCCATGGCTCAGACAGGAGCACTTTGTGCTGGGTTAGGAACTTCTGGGGGCCCCCAGAGAGTGGTGCTGAACGGTGCTGATCCAATTGGCGGCTGCTCACCAGTGGTGTCCCCCAGGGATCAGTGCTGGGCCCAGTTCTGTTTAGTACCTTCAATGATGATTTAGATGAGGGGATTGAGTCCACCATTAGTAAATTCACAAATGACATTAAGCTGAGGGGGGAGTGTCAATCAGCTGCTAGGCAGAAGGGCTCTGCAGAGGGACCTGGACAGACTGGAGAGTTGGGCTGATTCCAACGGGATGAGGTTCAACACGGCCAAGTGCCGGGTCCTGCACTTTGGCCACAACAACCCCATGGGGAGCTCCAGGCTGGGCACAGAGTGGCTGAGAGCAGCCAGGCAGGAAGGGACCTGGGAGTCTGGATTGACAGGAAGCTGAACATGAGCCAGCAGTGTGCCCAGGTGGCCAAGAAGGCCAATGGCATCCTGGCCTGTATCAGGAACAGCGTCGCCAGCAGGTCCAGGGAAGGGATTCTGCCCCTGTACTCAGCCTTGGTGAGGCCACACCTTGAGTCCTGTGTCCAGTTCTGGGCCCCTCAGTTCAGGAAGGAGATTGAGGTGCTGGAGCAGGTCCAGAGAAGAACAAGGAGGCTGTGACAGGATCCAGCACAAGTCCTGCGAGGAAGGGCTGAGGGAGCTGCGGGTGTTCAGCCTGGAGAAGAGGAGGCTCAGGGGAGACCTCATCACTCTCTACAACTCCCTGAAAGGAGGGTGTAGCCAGGGGGGAGGGGGAGGGGAGGGGAGTTGGGGTCGGTCTCTTCTCCCAGGCAGATATCAGCAAGACAAGAGGGCATGGACTTAAGCTCTGCCAGGGGAGGTTTAGGTTAGACAGTACGAAGAAATTCTTTATAGAGAGGGTGATCAGGCATTGGAGTGGGCTGCCCAGGGAGGTGGTGGATTCTCCATCCCTACAGGTTTCTAAGAGACTGATGTGGCACTCAGTTCCATGGTCTGGTAACCATGGCAGAAGTGGATCAAGGGTTGGACTTGATAATCTCAGAGGTGCTTTCCAACCCAGCTCATTCTGTGATTCACTTAGTCTGAGAGCAAAATTGTAGAAGGCAATTGTGAAGGCAAATGGTATACTGAGTGTTCTTTTATTTTTTGGAAGAATGTTTGAAGTGACTAGCACAGATTTTGTAGACACAAATGACTATGTAAAGTGAATCTCCTTATCAGATTTTATTTACATAAATCTCAGTTAGCTTGCAAAACCTGCCACTACGTCTCTATCTCTTCCTGTGTTCACACAAGAATACTCCGTCAAGTTAACCTCTTTTGTCATGGGGCCCTAGCCAGTTCTCTATATCCAAACCCGGACTAACAAGGAGAGTGGGAATCAAAGGCTCTTAATTTCTGCTTTTCTCCCAGCTAAAGCAGCCCCTCCTCTTGGTTCTGTTCAAACCTATGCTGTCTGATCATAAGGATTAGGTGCTATAAATCCCAGCCTTGGCAGGACTTACTCCAAGTAAACACAAAGCAGTGCACATGCCTAGCCTTTTGGAAAGCATGAAATGCTAACGAAAGAGATGGATTTGTGCATTACAGTGGCTCACGATGTGCGGGGTTCTGTCTGTCACACATTTAGGAATAGCAACTGAATAAGGAACGTGACAAATCAGCCACATACAGTGTGTTTGCTTTTATCTGAGCAGACAGAGAAGAGATCTCTTCAAAGTGTTTCTGCTGCATTAAATTTCTTAAGGAATGCACATACTGATATGTTTTTTACAGCATTTTAAGTCTTACATACATTCAGCCTACGGATATGCTTACTACCTCAGTAAAATTTCAGGTCTCTCCAAATATACAGGGAATGGACCACCCTGCAAGTAGCCCTTGTATATTTGTTGTGAAACCAGCTGGGAAAAGATTTGGATGCTGAAGGTACATTTATCTTGACAGCTGTCCTAGGATGTTCAAGCGTGTAGATGTACTCTCATTTCTGATCATTACAGCACACCATGGGTACCAGCCGGTACCAACCGGGCCTCTGCTCACTCACCCCCCACCCCCACTGTGGGACAGGGAGGAGAAAATCCACCCAAAGGATCCTTCAGCAAGACAAGGACTGTGAGGTTTTCACTCCCAAATCATGGTAATGGGTAAAACCAGACAGACTCATCTTGGGAAGTAAAACTAATTTAATCTACTAGAAGAAAGAGAAAACATGATGAGACCTTCCCCACAACCACCCCTCCCTTCTTTCTGGGCCCAGATCCCTTCCCTCCTACCCTCCCTCAGGGCACAGGGGACAGGTAGGGAGGGTTTAGGGTCAGTTCCCCACATGGTGTTTCTGTTGCTCCTACCTCAGGGTAGGATCATCCTTCCTCTTTTCCAACACCGGGTCCCTCTCATGGGAGAGAGTCCTTCACCGAACCTCTCTGACATGAGTTCCTCCCACAGGTGCAGTCCCTCAGGCACAGACTGCTCCAGCCTGGGCTGCACGCAGAGTCACGGCTGCTTCAGGAGCAGCCACCTCCCCAAGCACAGGGTCCTTCATGGCTGCAGATCCACATCTGCCCCTCTCTGCAATCCTGCACAGGCCGCAGCTTCATGTCTGCCCACCTGTGACTCCACAAATTTGTGGCTGCAAATTCACATTTTCCCCAAGGTGGTCCTTCAGGGACTGCTCCACTGTGCCCTCCATGGGTTTCAGGGTGACCGCTGCCATCTCACTGTGGACTGTGGGGAAAACTCTGCTCAGGCACCACCTCCCCCTCCTTCTTCACAGACCTCAGTGTCTTTGTTCTGATATTGTTCTCACCTCCTTTTCTCCTCTGCTCTTCAGGTCTTTTTTATATCTTTGCCATTTTGTTTTCCCTTTCTTGAACATGTTACTTGCAGAGGCACATCCAGCTTCCCATATCTTCTCACCCTAGGCCAAAGCAACAAAAATTTCCAAGAATAGGGCAAATTCTCTGTTTAAAAAATGTTGGAAAAGAATGGACTGACACTGGAAATAAGCAAGCTAATGGCAGTATTACAAGATGAGGAATGATTGAAGAGATGTATTTTTTATGCTTAAGTCTTTCTGTGGGCATATTTCTTTTCTCTTTTTCAACCGAACTGAAGAAAGTGGATTAATAGAAAAGATAATTAGTTTTATTTAAGTAGAGAGAGAATCATATGCTAATTTAAAAACAAAAAAAAAAACCCTTAGAAATATACTAGCCGCAAAATCCTAATTTTTATTTTGACATGAGCTTTCATTCAGTTAAGTTCTAGAATTTATGTTGAGTTTTTTCATAGTGGTCCAGAAAGTTTAATTTAGGATCTTGGGTAAACCTTTAGTACGTCCCAGATATTCCTGATGAACGAAGTAATCCTAGTGAGTCATTGTGATCTCCTGACCTCAAAAAAGCAAAGGCCACATGGGTCAGAACATCTGAAGAAACAGATGTAAAAGATTATTTCTTTGCTGCTAAGGTTAAACTCAGGAAAAAGTCTGTGGGACTTCTTTCATTTCCATCTTCTCATTCTTGCTCCTTCGTTCAGAATTGAATGGGATGAAATGGGACATTAAAAATTTTCTAAGTACTCATACTAAAGAAACTTGATTCACTGGTTCACATAATATTTACTTTTCTGACATTAAACCGCAAAAGCATTTAGATGCTTGGGTATACTTACATAAGCATGATATCAGCAAATTTAGGGAACACATTTGAGAAGTTATTAGGCAAACTACCTTTTTATAAAGGGAGCATGAGAAAAACAGTGTCTGATTTGCATTAGATATATATCTCTATATATTTCATGGAGGTATGACTCAAACATAATTTCTTTTCATACTTTCCATCTTAATTTACAGTCTTTCAGAGACATGAAGTGAAATCCAGTTCTGTAGTATAAGCTCTTTAGGCACCACTTCTAATGAGGCTAGTTCAGGGCAGGAAGTTACTGGCTTCATCTGAACTGGATATCTGTCAAAATCCAATGTCATCAAGAAGTGGTACAAAAAGAGATAGGTTATTACCCATCTCCAATGAATAAATTTAAGAAGTTGATACATTCAAGGGAAAAGAAAAGGATGGGACTGAATTAAATATGTCTTAACTAAACCAAGAAGGAAATGATATTTGACATTTCCTCTACTGTTACAATATGTGACATTGATTGCAACGACTACACATCAGGCCTCACAACAGCTCTTAAGAAAAGCTTCAGGACAAAAAGTCTAACAACTATCCCCCCCAAAATAAACTTTCATATTAAATTGGTTTATTACTCCATCCCAAGACAACTTGTTGCCAATAAGATGTGCATCTTGATGTCTGTTATTGATCTCTCTGAAGAGAATATAGAGATCAAAAATGTGGCATTTCTGTGGAGAGAAGCAACAAACATTTGAATGGGATTAAGGGTTTCAAAGTTGCATAGAAAAAAGTAAAAACACTGCTTTAAACAGTAATAAAATGGTTCTCTGTAAAATACCACTTTGAAGTACAGCCCATGTCCTTAGGTATTCGTAGTCCATCATCCTAAAATATGAGCATCCTGCAGTGTGTTTTTGAATGCAAATGATCATGTTGCTTTCTCCTGGGGATAACTCAGGTGATCCTGTTGTATCATGGGCTTAATTTGAGTACACCTACTACAGCTGCACCCTGAGTTGAGGCAGGTAGGTGGTTACTTAACTTGTGACTAGTAAACTGTTTCAGAGAAAAAGATTCCTCACCTCAGACAAAAAGATAAGAATTCTGGACACACAAAACAGAAACTAATAAAACATAACTGTTTGTTGACTTTCTGTTGCCTGAATGATGGCGCAGGATGTGTGAATCATTGTTTTGAGACTAGATATGCTACCAAGATAAAAACTCTTGAGCCAAAACAATGCTGTGTGTAACTGCCAATATTACTGCTCATGTATGTTCTTTTAGCCCATGATGTGTTCAGTAATGAAAAATTGTGTAAACTTCTTTCATTATAGGTTAAGCTGAATTATATTTACAGTTTGCTTCTAGAAAGTTATCATAACTCAAATGACTTATGGAAATTTGATAGGCTTGATTTTTTCTCCCATAGCTATGAAGTCAGGCACTAAATTGTGTTCTCAGTTCTACAGAAGGTGAATATGTATTCTTGTAGTTCCCCACTTGATTTTGTAAAAGATTTTGTTCCCCTATTTTGTAAAAGATTAGTTTCTCCTTCCCACACAATTCTGTAAGAATAAAAACTTGCTAATCATTAAGAGAAATATTCAGTCGTTTCCTTGTGAAGATCCTAGGAATCAAAACTTAAATATAAATACACTTCTGTTAAGTTTTATGGTGATTTCTGGTTTCTTCAGTTAAAACACCTATCAGGCTGGCAAGAAAAATGGGCCCTGCAAACTTGATTAAATATAATCAGCCTGTCAGTTTGAAATCTGAGATTCTGTCTTGGAAAGTTCATCCAGGCTGTGTGCACAATGTTTGAAGAGTAGGAGGTGAGAAAAGCACAAGATGTGGTTAAATGGCTGCATAATCACTTTCTCTACCATTTCTTCAATGTATCCACAGAACACTTCAAAATGTGTTATAGCACAACATAACCAGCTTGGTGATTCTCAATATCCCACTTGCCAAGCAGACAAATGGCTAAATGACAGGGTTAGTGGACTAGCCAGCATTAAATAGCAAATGGTTTTCTATCAGAATTCTAGGAAAATGGACATGCTTTCCCAAAATAAATGGCGTGTTTTCAGAACACTTTCAAATCAGAATCATTCCATTGGATAGTTTCTGACAAGTTTCACTGGCCCACCTTAAGTCTATGACTTATCTCAGAGATTAGAGTCTGGTACCCTCAATATTCAATATAATACACACAACTAATTAAAATCTAGAACTGTATGAAATAGATGTTCTATAAATTCAAACATAAAATGCAGCTATTTCCTGTTATGAATTAGTTTTATCTTATAATCCTCTATCAGAAAAAATGTCTGCTTAAATGCACCTCATTAATGTTCCAAAGGTTTTTTACTATTTTATGTCACTTTCCTGTAAACATAATCTGGATACAGCCAAAAAAGACAAAAGCATATAGAAACAGAAGTCTTAAAATTTCAGGGAAAGAATCTCATCCTAAACTGACAGCAGTTTTTATTTTGCCTTGACCTCTTTTTGGCTTGTGGAGAAAAATAAAGGAATTAATTTCTTTATTTCTTCCAAATCTCCTGCGATGACAAGATGAAAAAATATGGATCACTATATCAGAATAATTCAAATTACACAGGAGTAGACTGTCACTTTCACAATGGACTTAAATAAGGGGCACCATATAACTCCACTCCCACCAGAGCAGTCTAAGTAATAGAAGTGATCTGTTATTGTCTAGTTCCAGAAGATTACTGCACTTAAGTGCTACTGCATGCAGAGATGTACAATATTCTGTATTTCTCAACTCTTCTAAATTTACTTCTTGATCACCTATATGGGAAAAGCAGTAATTAACCCTGGTTCATTCCATTTTTCAACAAAAAATATTAACATGAGGGTGTCTTACATTTCCACTGTACTCTGAATTGTTTATGTTGAGAGGTAGGAAGGGGATAAAAACTGTTCGGTTTATTTGTGGATACTCATTTGTTTGAGTCAGAAAACTTAAAATTTGTAAGTATTACTTTCATTTACACTGGTGATACATTTTGCAGACTCTTGCTTTGTGTCTGTTATGGATTTCAACCTTATAAATTTTGTTCAGCCACGTGGAAAAGTCCCACTGTGAGATACAGTGTATAGGTTAGAATATATCTTCCTCTGTTTCTGACACAGAACAGAATTATATTTCATCTCTTTTTTGATTTTAATGAATTCTTTATGAATTTCTGGTTATTTCATTTTCAGTACATTGTAATATTTCCTCTTGAATTTTATTAGGTTCCATTGAATAATTTATTAATATATGTGTAAGTAGATATGTTTTTTGAGGCTTACCACTGTCACTACCAAAGGCACTGGTCCATTTTCATCACTTTTTTTTTTTCATTTCTCACTTTTTTTCATTTCTGCTATGCAGTCATAGGGCAATAATTTTAACTATGGAACTTCTTTAATTTACTTTCTCCTTAATTCTGTCTTATTATCTGACATGTTGTAGTTGCCTACTTTTAAGAATTTCACTATAGAATTTATTTTCTCCATCATGAAAGACAGACATATAGCACAGCAATAGTCCTGGACTAGATGCATGAAACAACATGGTAACATCCGTTCCTTAAAATTTTATTTAATTACCCTAGCAGAAATGAAATGCCAATTTAATTCTATCAAACTCTGTAAGAAATAGAAATAATGTAAACTAGTTCATTTTCTAGTCCTATAGAAATAATTTTACTATTCAATCTTCCAAGTATTAAAGCTAACTTTTCCATGCCATTTGTCTTAAAAGCAATTTCAATCTTATGTAATTTTTAACAGATACAAGAAAGACATGCTATTCCTCTTTACCCATAGAAGAAAAGTATTCAATAATCTCCTTATCTGAAATGAACCACAGGGTTACTAGTGCTGTCCTAAACCATAATAGCACTAGGATATTATTTGTCAATGTTAAATGATTTCTATAAGTTTTCACAAATGTATCAGACAAAGTGTTCTTCACTTGGACAATGGGAATAAGCTAAAAAACAATGTCATCCCTAGAAAAATACATTAAAGAGAAGTCAAACACCATTTTACCTGTCTAATAACACAGGACATACATATGCCCAGTCAAGTGAAAATACATCTCTCATATGCATGTAGCAGACAATATGACAGAAAAGAAGGAGGGAGAATATATCTGTCTCTTTTTAATTACTTTTTTTATGCTGAGAAAGCCCCAAGGATTTTATCTTTCTATAGTTCTTAATGAATTAATGACCAGTTGGTATTAACAGGACTTATATTCACCTTGGATCATTAATTTTCCCCATCATTTATTATTCCTCAGGAAATGCACTGAATTGTGACTATAACTGCTTAATTAATATAATATATTATCAAAAACTATAGTACAAACCAACAAAGGATTCTCTAAAACTCTTCTTTGATATACTTTATAATCAGAGTCCTGCCAGTCAGTATAAAGAAGCAGTTGCTATGCCCAGCTCTTGCAATAGCTTAGCAGAACATTTCAGGAAAAGTTCATATTTGCTGTGAAAGCTACTGTATTTTCCTTGTTAGAAGAATTAGATTGTTTATTTGTTAGCTGTATTTTTGTACTAGTAGCTTTTTGTATTAGTAAAGCGTGTGACTGTAGCTGTAAATGTAAAATCATTCAGCAGAGAGTCAAAACTGTTTAAATAAAAAAATGAAAATTTGCATTTAGTAATAAGCATCCTTGGGTTAATCTGTAAAACACCAAAACAGTTAGATATTAACACTCCTTTCCAAACTATAGTGGCAATTAAGTAGAATGGGAAAACTTATCTATTATTTTTCAACTTATCTAGAAAAATAAGAAGAATAAAATAAAATAATAAACATAAAAGTTTGCATAAGTATTGTATGGTAGAAACGGTGATGGTACTAGATAAATCTGTTGGAGAAATTTATCTGTTTTCACAAATCATTTTAGATGACTTTCATGGAAATAACTTGCAAAGGTAAAAGGAAGAAACCAATCTATAGAAATAGATGATCCTATAAAAATCAGTCAAAAATATGGCGTTTGCTGAAAGAATTATTTCTTTTCTCTTATGGTTTATTTTTCCCATATAATTCTACAACCAGCATATAATTTTTATTAAAATCTAGAGACTGGTTCAGTCAAAGGGTATTAAGTTCAGCAGGAATCTTCCATAAAGAAGATATCCATAAAATGGATAAAGATAAGACTTTCTATGCAAAGTTCTTGTTGCTCCAACATTTACTTCCAGGCTCTAAGCATAATCAGAAAACACTTGTACATTTTATTATGTACTTCAGTATCACCAAGATCAAGTCTTAAATCTGAAAGTTAGATGACAGCTGCTTTATAACTGATGCAGAGGTGTTCAGCTTCTTTTCTTCATTGGTGCTGACCATTTCTCAGGAAAAAAACCTCAGAAATATCTTTGCCATATTCTCAGAGACTTCATAAGAACTGCATTATAAAATGTCTTAAAATTAATGCTGCTTGAAGGAGAAAAACTGAGAGAAGTGATGAAGCTTAATCGCCCAGGACTTTATAGTTTATACTTTGTCCATACCATAAGAATTTTTACTTCAGCAACAGTCCCACACTGTCACAGCAACAGCAACTGCATAATTTCAATATATCCCTCATCTGTATCACTGAGTTATTTGATTCCAGCTTATTCTTCCCAGCTGACATGGAAGAAAAAATATTTTTCTGGAGGTAGCAGCAGAGCTGTCAGTGCAGCAGCAATGCCTTCATCCAGAGCCAGAGGAAAGTCAGACCCTGTGTCCACAACTCACATTCCCTCCCTGTACATTTCAGTCCTTCCAGTATTTTTTCTTTCTGAATGCACCTGAGAGAATCTAGGCATGCCCTGGCAGGATATTACCCCAAAAAGACCTCGTTTGGCTCACCAGTGTTCCCAGAGAGGAAAGGGGCAGCTGGGAGAAAAATTTTCCAGTTTTCACCTCCATTTGTTTTGCAAATCAGAGGTCTCTGATTCCTCAGCTGAAGACCATGGAACTTCCCCTAACACAGCTTCGTGGCAAAAGTCCTAATTGCATTTCAAGGGATGATCTCAGACACTAGTGCTGAACTAGATAATTTCGTATTATCTAATGATCATTCCTCTATATTGCACCTCGACAAGTGTCATTGAAGTCTTAATTATGAAGAAAGTCCAAAACACTCCTTGTAAAGTAATATGTTGCATTGTTATAAAGCATGGAGCAGTTAAACACAAATGAATATTCCAGTGAATGCTTTATGTGAGGATACATGCATAAACCACCATTTGGCTTCTGACTCAATTCCTGAAGGATTAGAAAACTTGCACTTCTATGGTCATACTGTCCTGGTATTGATAGGAATTGGCATCATCTTCCTCTGCACACCTTAGTCCCCAGAGTTACCAAATTTTGTGACACTCTGAGATGACATTTATGTCTGGAGAAGATAACTAAAATAATGAAGCATTTACAAAAGAGACAATGATAAAATAAATTATGTCTCCTTGTAAATGTGTATGTTTTTCTCCTCCTTACACTTCTCCCTTTTCTCCAACCTTATCCTGCTCAATCACCTTAAATTTATGGTTCTCTCTGCAACTTCCCATTTCAGATGCAGAACTCCTGAAGAAATGCTGGGTAATTTAATTTGGGATAGCTTCATTTCACTACAAGTGAAATATTAGTACTTGTATTTAATAAGTTAGTACTTGTATTTAATAAGTATGGAAGCGTACATGGCAGCAACAGCATCTCACAAGAATGCAAATACTTAACTAAGCTTCTTAATGTTATAAAAATTGATGGGCAACTTCATTAAATATTTTCTTGCAACACCTTATAAGTCAAATCTGTCACAAAAGCTACCGTGCCAAGTATATAAAACCTACAGAAATCGTTAATGTTTAAAAGTAATTCCTGAGATAAGATTGGTACATATTTTTAAAAGCATTAAAGCTAAAATCTGAGCTACACCAGGAATTCAAAAACTTTCCAATGGAATCTACTTTGAAGTAATGCAAAGGACTTGCAAATCATGTGAGTGCATCTCCCTAAGGCTCTATTCAGACCAGAAACTGCTGCAACTAACTGAAGCCTAGTGTAGAGGAACTCCTGATTTAGACTATGTGTATGATTATTTTTCATGAGCAAGCATCTATAACAAAGAATAGACACATCATACAAAAACTGAGCAAACAGAAAAATTTTATATCATATATAGGGGTTAGATACTGATCAATCACAAATGGCTTTAAAGGTCTAGCAAAAATATGGTCTGTTATACATGTATTTCAGTCTAATATCAGATTAGTGAACATTTACAAATTTATAATATTTTATTTTTAATTTTAGAAGTTAGGCTACGTATTGTAAGCATTTGCCTTTACAATCTGAAGATACAGCATCTAAACATATTATGTGCAGAGATCCTTGAACAATTCTAAAGTGGTGGTGTCAAATGGTAATACTTTAAATGCTAAAGTAGAACCTTCATGGCTGTTGTTTGCTGTCTTGTCTTATCAATTTGATGAGTCTCTCTGGTAAATATCCAAACTTACTGTGCATAGATGCAATGAAATGTCAGTAGGCAAGGAATTTTGATTGAGTATTTTAAGGTCTGGTAAACTCTGGATATTGTACTTTCATGCTTCTCTTACTTTAAAAAAACATTTTGGATGGGTCTTCCTATTCTTACTGTGTCACAGTATTTACATGACTCTCAACATCAAATTTTGTTTAATTCTCTGTTCAGAAAGCTTTAGCACAATCAGTATCAAAAGTAACTTTTTTTTTTTTCTAATGAATGACTATAGTAGCCTCTTCTTTTTTCATTATCTTTTCATGGCTTTTATTTGTGTGTGTTTTTTTAATATATATGGGAACTGGACTGAGAAAAGCCAAATCCAAGATTATTTGCATGGGGAAATAAAGAAATTTTTTTTTTTCCAAAAGCTTTATCAAAGACTGAACCATTTCCAGTTTTCCAACCAGGTAAACTAGAGAAATTTATGAACCTTTTTGCTATATAGACTGAATGTAAATAAGCTTATCATACAAAACTTGAACAAGAGCCATAACAACACTTATGTGTTTGATATAAGCTCTTCCAACTTGTCCGTCTTCCTTTGAGCATTATTTTCAAATGCAAACAGGATATGAACTATTGCAGCTTCTTTCCTTCTTCCAGTTCTACCTCAGCCTCCACTCATTTCAAACTGGATTTTAAGACTGAACCTTCCCTTGGATGATTATATTCTTTCCAGCTTACAAAAGGTGGCCCTGTATCTTAATTTTATTTTTCCTCCCATCTTCTCTTAAAATCAAAACAAAACAAAACCACCACAACAAAAACACACCACAAACAAAATCCCCCAGACAAGCAAACAAAAACCCAACACACACGTGCAAAAATAAAAGGGAATGAAATTGCTGAGTTTCAAGGATAAACTTACACTTTACCAAATTTGTAAGATCAACATTTTAAAAACTTCTCTTAAAAGCAACCTATGTTTGTTGTCTTTTGGTTTTGTTTTTAGTTATTTGCACCTTCAGCTTTCCAAGCACAACTACTCCTAGATGCCATAGTAGTAGCCTATTGCATATATGTATATATATTGCATATATATATTTACATACTGTTCCCAGATGCAAGGAATATAGCCTAAGAACCAGGCCTGAAATTCAGGGGGCTTGCTGGGACCTGTTTTAAAACCCTGTTTGAAACCCAGCTTCTCCTTTCCTAGTGGTTGCTTTGCCAGAAGTAGTTAACTCGTTACTTTCTAAAGCACTTCAAGGAACTTAGAGTAAGAGGTGTCTAACCAAAATAAATTACAATGTATTCACTTCTGAGCTTTTTCTCTTCTATTCTGTTTTAGCCTATCCACTTGAGAATGATCTGAGATGATCTTCATAATTTCAAAGCATTTAGAGTATTGCACTATATACTTTAAAAATGTGGAATGTCTGTGGAAACCATGGTTTAATAACCTAGTAAGAAGTCATTGTAGAAGTGTACTAGATCTCTGGGTTTGTTTGGGTTTGGGTGTTTGGTTTTTCTTCTTGGTTGACACTTTATTTTTAAACATCTGTCACATCAGATGTTTAAAAAATGCTCTCTGGGTGGGAAATAAACTAATTCCTTGAACTTCAAATGCATAAAGCTCTGTGATACTGATATAAGGAAAGACGAACCGATGCTTCTGCAAAAAAACCCAAATATTTGAATCATAAATGCTCGAGGTTATGCTCTGCTGTTTTTTCTTGAAAAGACATGAATTTTATAAAATATAATTTATCCTCTATTATAATTCTGTTCTACTTTAAGAAAATCTTTTTTTTCCTTTCTATGCATGATTCATTTCAAAAGCTTTTATGCATACTTTTAATAAGTGTGTATATGATGATGGAAAACAAAACAGACTGCAAAAAAGAACAAATCTGTGCCTTGAAGTTCCAGAATATGAAAATGAGAATTTTCTTCATTTAAAAGCAGATAGTCTATTTTCTGTTTCCCTGTCTGACAAGTTATCAAACATAAATAATGCACGTAGTCAGCAACAGCTGATTCTGCAGAAGTTAAAATTCTATGAGAAATCCCATTCTTTCCAAGCTATAAGACTATAACTTCTTTCTAGTCTTAAACATCTGGTGCATGTGTGTAAGTGTTTGTATAGATAGCTATAGTTGTTAAATGTATCTCATACATTTTGCTGCATTCATCCTCAGTAAGCTGAATATTTGCAATATTAACTCTACCCATTTATGTACCTGTTTACCTAAAGCGGGCAGTAAAGTGGTTTCAAAAGGAGAATGTAGCAAAATTGCTTCTTCTTCCCACTGTCCCTAGATCTACTCCACCTCTGTTCCTACAATAGGAATTTGAGGATACATATACTCACTGCTGGAAATAAAAGTCCAAGCACACAACTGAGCTTATGTTTTAATTCCTGACTGGGTCCCATTACGGCTCTGCTGTTAATTGACACAAGTCAATTTTGGCTTCATGGTTATTACTAAATCATAAGTATTTATAGAAGGTAGGTTTCTTTAATATGCATGTTTAGGTTTTTTTAAGTAAAGAAAGACAAGGCTCCTACTCCTCTTTTATCTCATCTTTTTCAAATAGTTTTAATCTTCATTAGTAGAAGAATCAACCTTTCTGTAAAAGGGGTTCAGTTCATACACCAGTATGTAACTGCAAAAGACACAATCTACTTACACATTTATCTTCTGTAATTTCTACACACAGATACTTTCATGACAATTTCAAATATTTATACTTAAAACAGAAACAAACCCAAAAAACCCAAAATAAAATAAAAAAAAATAAAAAAAAAAAGAAAGAAAAGAAGAAAAAAAGAGAGATGCATAAAATCTGTATTTCTTTTTCAAAAAGTTTTTATATCTACTTATACGTGGTAACTAACCAAAATATTTTGGTTACTGCATGACTACAAAAAGAAGTGGAAGTTCCAGTGATTCTCGCTCTGTGACTTCATTTGTATATTAATTGTGAAGAAAAGTGTGGAAATTACTCATCTTCCATTCTCTAAGACTGAAAATTTTTATAGATTTAATAATTTCATTGAAAAATTCATAATTTGCACCTGCCAATATACCATTCAGAATGCAATGTTCCTTGCACTCTGGACACATTATCTCAGCTCTAGCACAGAAATAGATAAATAGAGGTAAACATTTCCTAATTGTTTTTTTCAGTATTAAAGCATGCATATAACCTTTTTTTTTTCCTGAACTGTAGTTATAGCTTTGGTATTTTCACACAATTACTTTTGTTTCTGTCTTTTTTAATATTAATCAGATAAATAATTAATGTAAATATGATAAGGCAAAGAAAAAATAGTAAAAATTCTTCAAGTAAATAAATTAATTCTTATTTCTTTCAGCCTTCATATCTCATTGGCTATATTCTGCCAGAGAATACAGGAAAAGGTTGACTGTATTGCAAAAATCCAACTAAAAACATTCTGAAAAACGAAAATGAAAAAATATCCCTTCGTCATCTCAAGATGGAATTAACTAATAAAAGCATGCAAACATTTTAGCTGGCCATGAAAGATCTTAATTTTTATTATGAAGAATACACCTACCTATGAGCTTCATTTTAAAAACTGAAAAGAGACAACTGACACGCCAATAACTGCAAGAAACTGAAGAGAATATTTTATATTGCTGTTAAATTGTACATCTTGAAAGTAATGAAGACATCAATCCTACAAATCTGACTCTGCTTCTCTAGGCAACTGTCAGCAGCATGAGCCTAAACTGCTTATGGCACTCAGTGCTAGGTGAGTTACTCCTCTTTTCAAACTGAGGTTTAGACTTCTGAGAGAAAGAAACTGATCTGCAGTATGGGAGACAAGTGTTATTTTGTGCAATCACAGCCACAGGATTACTCCATACTGTTTTGCAGTGCACAGTACTTTTTAAGGAGTCAATTATTTTATATGGCAATGAAGACTTCAAGAGAAATCCACACAGGGATCTTAAACATTCTGTTTCGGTTATCCATTAAAAGATGGGGTGGTAGTAAATAAACTTTTAGATAGGAGTTTTCTCTTGCCTATTGATTTTTAATATAACAGTAGAGAAACACAGACATACCCTAGACCCTCATTCCAGATCAACTAATGCTTAAACACAGCACCATTATTTTCTTTGTCTCAAAAGACTATAGTCTGAGAATAATGAGAGACTCTGTACATGTCTCTATACTGGTCTCTGCTTTGAGTCTTCAAGGAACTGGAAAGATTCATAGTTTAAGAGTTCAGCAGTCAGAACCAGACCAATATTCCATTTGCAATAGAAGCTACAAGAGATGACCTTTGCTAAAAAAATAATCATAATTCAATAAAACTGCAGCAAAAGTACTTCAGAAAAGCAGTGTAAGAACAGAAAGTCAAGATAACATTCATAAGATAATGAAATTCTTTAGACTTTCAGTTTAGAAAGTTTTGATTTTGTGAGCTGAAGGCAAATATTGGACCTTGAACAGCAGATCACAAGCTGCTATGACCTGAAGGGGTGATTTTTTTCAGTTTTTACAGCTTGGATATTACTATTCTTTCCCTGTAGCCAGTTAAAGTGATTATAATCTACTGATTATAAATAACCTTGTTAAAATTATGCCTGAAGGGACAAAAGAACAGTTGCTTGATTGTCAAAAAGATAAAACCATTAGTAAAATATCCAAAGGTATAAAAGAGAATAGAGTAATAAGTCAGAAGCCATGTACCTGTCTCTTGATCTCTGTAAGTGGATTCCTTCCATCCAGTCTTCCATTTGTTTCATTCAGACCTTGAGAACGAAGGTCAAACTTCTGTATATAATACTAAAATATTTAACTGTCCACCTAGCATTTTATCATTTTGATTTACTGTTAGATCTCTTTCTTAATAGACTGACTGAATTGTTGTTTAGAAAATTTATAATAAAGATTCAGTTTATCACTTTTATGCCTTGCACATTCAGTAGATGTTTTTCCCTGGCATCCATAAAGTGGACAAAAATCCCCGTAAACATTAAAATCAAAGAGAAAATCCGTTGTGCTTCTACAATAATTAGCCTGAAGAAAATCTCCAGAGTCTGGTTAACAAATCTAAAGTCTCTCTTTTTAGGTTAAACGATACTTCTCTCATGCAAATAGTTCACTCATCTAGCAAAAAAATTAGGCAGGGATTGAAGAAAGGCAGATAATCAAGAGAACTGACATTGTTTCTGATTGTTCTGTTCTGTTCAAAACCACAACATAGGGAAGTAAATTAGCATATTTGAAAAGTAAAGACATTTAAGCAAAGACTAGAAACTAATAAAAAGCACCATGTTCTAATAAAAGCCTTTCATTTCTATATCTATGTGATGTACTTGTCAATGGGTCTGAACTACAAAACAATGGATAAAGCAGAATACTAGCAATTAATCTTATAGCTTATCTTTACATTATAACAGTCCTCAAGAAACATGTGAGGACACAGCGGAAATATGCTGCTGAGTAGTGATTTGCTCTTCCAACTATCTGTGGTTTGAAAAGTTGACCTAGACCAAAGGTTCATTTGAAAATACCTCATTTTCACAAGTGTCCCAGACTGAAGAGGTGAGCCATGCCTCAGAATTTCATTGCTATTTTCTCCTTTCCCACCACTTTTATAACCAGTGTTATCTCTCTGGACAATTCTAGCCAGGCTAGTACTAGAGATATGAATGTTATTCCAGATGAAAAGGGGAACTGACAGTGAGTTTAGATCGTCCTTTTCATTTACGTGACTTGTACAGAGGCTTATTTCTTTGGGTACAGGATTATCAAAACATGATGAATAGTCCTACTGCTTACTGTTCCATCTCCCCTCAGCTTCAAACATGTTACTAGATGCCTTGTCAGGGCCAGGCTTCCTGTCCTTTTTCAGGTTGCTCTGTGTGCTTATTTGCAACCTTGTTGCAGGTTTCCTCCTCTTCTTTCCCACAGCCAAACATTTACACCAAAATAATTAACAGCAATTATTGCCTAGCCTGCTTTTGTGTTTTGGTAGGGAACTTGTGCTTGGCATTGTGTAAGAGAATACTATAATTTCTAGAAACAGTAATAGATTCCTACAAATTCTTTAAAGGAGCTGTGGTATTATACCTCTAAGTTAAATGACATTTACACTTGTCAAGGTTTAAAGTTGCATCGACAATTACACAAATTCTGTTCTTCTACCCCAGAAAGTGTATGGAAAGAGAATAAGAGAGGGAGACTTACAGATTGAAAACTAAACTACACAACTTTAGTGAAACAATAATGATGAAAGTAATCCCAGTGACATACATACAAATATTTGCAAATACACACAAAACTACCATCACGTTTCCCCTAGTAACACTCCTATCATCACCAAGGCTGCAGGGAAGGCCCTGGGAAAGTCCCAGACTGGGCCTATGGAGTCAGCAGCAGGCAGGAGCTGGATGCAAGAACACATGGACTCAGGACACATGGATTGAGGTCAAAGGCAATTCTCCCAGGGCACTGCCCATGGATGAATAGAGCCTGACCCTCGTGATCCCTCAGATTCATACAGAGTATGATGCATATGGGTTGGAATACATTTTTTGGTCAATCTGAGTCACCTGTTCAGTCTGCTCCTCCAGCAAGAGGGTCATAGGTCCAACCCCTTCCCTCCCTTTTGGTTCTGTAGAGTGAGTTTAGCAAAAAAACAAACAGTGACCTCGGTCTCTACAGGAATAAGTATTAGCAAGACCCTTACTGCATACCATCATCCATCAATAACTGTAAATATAGAGCACTGTCAGTCCTAGAAGCAGACACTGACTGAAAAACATGAAAAACATTAGTTTCAGGAAGTGCAGTTACTCAGGAGAAACTGAAATGTAAAGTAAAATTACTGGAAAGAAAAATTATTCTGTCCTAGCTCAAACCAGGACAAAATAATCAGAACACTACATGTTAGTATTGTTATTTTCCTTTCCAATTGGATTTTGCTGATTCTCTTCAAGGGACTGTGCTATAATTCCCAAATGCTTTCCTTCTCATTAGTTTTATCTGTGAAAACCAAGACAACCACTGTAGTTTCTGGCTCAAAGTATGGGCCATGGAGTCTGCTATTGCTGAAGAACCTTTACAATCCTGAATTACAACCTATCTGTTAATTATAAAAAAGCACCCGATATACTTCTTGTTTAAATTGATGCAATCAATTCGACAAGAACATTCTCTTTAATTATTTTATTTGCAATGGCTAATACTGAACCAGGTTATAAACAATTTTTTCCTGACGATGCCTTAGCACTCATAAAACTCAAGGAAAGTTATTCTTGCTCTACACCTTTGAAAATTTAAAATAAAATCAGAGCCAAACATCATTACAAAAAGCACAGGTCAACATACGCCTTGCCATTTTTATCTAATTTTTAACTGAGTATCTTCCCAAAGCTTTGTTCTGTCAGGAATTATTTTCACAGCTAAGTTTCACTGTGGCTTTTGATAGTTTATGACCTTCTAAATACCACGAGAGCATCATAAACGGTGTGTCATATACAGACATTGAAAATAATTGAAAAGGATCGTCTACTTTGTCATTCAACCCCTGAGGCAGCTGGAAATTGTACAGACTGAAGAAAAAAGCTGAGAGCATGGAAACAAACGAATTTCCACCTATCTACCAGAATGTCATTTTTCATAACCTTCATTACAAATCACTTCTGCATGAAATTCTGAAGGAAGGGCTTGGCACTGTCAAATATTTGTGTGGGGTTTTGTGACTAAGGAAAACAAATTATTAATCTTTACAGAACACTTGGTAACTTTCTGAACCAGAACCAAGAGAAAAGTACCTGTCCTTTAAACACCCGATATCAAAACCTACATGATTCAAACAATAATTTTGCTCTTATGTATCTGCTTGAGTACCACACCAGAATTTCAAGGCCACATGTAGTTCAATTAAATGTCAAAGATTTTTTAATGTATCAACCCACAGCATGTGTCTAGAGAAGAAGGAAATTCTGACATTTTTGCCAGTTGCTTGAATGGGAATAGAACTGGGCTGTGATGTTGCACTAGTCCAGCCTTTCCTTTTGGGTAATCATTCAAATATTGAGATACACAGAACATTGGTCCTTGTGTCACGTAAAGCAAGAGATAATTTCCTTTTTACACATCTGTTTTCCATCTGAACCACAGACAATGGTTAAATGAGTACTTAATGATCTCTTGTTCTGTACCTAAACAGATTAACTGATTTATAATAAATGCATCGTTCGATTTGTTTTGAGCTCATTTGCTTGCCAGTTTGTGGGACAAATGCTAGATAAGTTTAGTGCAGGGAGAAGAATCTGGTTCAGAAAATTTTGGGGAACTGTAGTATGATAGCCTTGATGAAAGTTTTAATGAGGGTATAAGTCATATTTGTCAGTCTTCATTGGGTTTCCCCTGATAAAATTTCTATTTTCTAATTTGATTCTTTTCAGTGAACAACCCTAATTATTCCAAGCATGCACTTCTCAAATGGATAACTTTTAAAGCTTTTAAAGGATTTTTAATTTCACTGATTACAAAAGCACTTGTACTTCTCTAACTTTGCTCTGGCATTTGGTTTTATTTTGGTAATGGTTTCTAACCATTGTTTTTGTTTTCAATCAGCCACTGAAGGATATTTTAGAAGGGGATTATTTCAGTCTTAGTAAATATCATTAGCAGGCTGAAGAAATAGTCCAATATCCTCATGAAGTTCAATATCCAATGATATCCATGAAATTCTGCAAAAGGAAATGAAAAATCCTGCACCTGGGTAGGATTAACCACAGACACTTACACAGGATGAGGGCCAATGGGCTGCAAAACAGCTCTAAAAAGAAGGGCCTTGGGGTCCTGGTGGACAAGTTGAACTTGAGCCAGCAATGTGCCCTTATGGCAAAGAAGGCAAACAACAACCTGGGTTTCATGAAGAACATCAGCAGCTCAAGGTCTAGGGATGTTCTTCCCCTATACTTAACACCAGTGAGACACATGTGGAGTGCTGGATCCTATTCTGTATTCTTCAGTACAAGAAGGTCATGTAATTACCAGAACAAGTCCAGCAAAGGGCCATGAGGATGGTTAAGGGATCTTGAGGAGATATTTAAGGGTTACATGAGGAGTCTGAGAGAGCTGAGACTGTCAGTCTGGAGGAGAAAAGGGTCCTGGTGTCTTATCCTTGTTTATCTGATGGGCAGGAATAAAGACTGAGGCAGATATTTCTTAGTGGTATCTAGTAAAAGGACAAGAGGTGATGGCCACACAGTGGAAGATAGGAAATTTTGTCTAACCATAAGAAAGAAATAAAATTTGGGATTTTTTTCCTGTGAGGACAGTTGAAGACTTGAACAAGCTCCCCAGAGAAGCTGCAGAGTCTCCATCCTTGCAGTTATTAAAATACAATAGAGCACAACACTAGCAATTTGTTCTAGTTGACCATCCTTTGAACAGGCTGTTGAACTAGATGGGCACAAGAGGAACCTTCCAACCTTGACCTTGGTTCTGTGATCATACAAGTAGAGTGACTTTTGGCACTGCAACCCATTACTACTTTCTGCTGTTAAAGCTTATGCAAATATTTGATTCTACACCAAGCAATGGGCCTTGTTCATTAATATTATTAATTAAATCATAAACATCAGAACTAAGCTAGACATGGCTTAATCATCTAGGTTTGCCAGGTAGCTGTGTTTAATACCTAACAGTCAAAATCGGTTGAAATATTTTGCTATTATTTTTGACTGAGGATAGTCATTCCTCAGAAACACAACTTTTGAAAAGGGATTTGCTGTAGAATTTTCCTCTAGGAGGACTAGAAAACAGGAAAGCAGAGAGAAAAAAGCAAGAGTTATCATTAGACTTGCTAGCATTTTGACAGGAAAAAAATAAAATACTGGTACCCACAGAAAGAGAGAAAGCATAGTTAGTGGTTTGTGGAGGAGATGACCAACAGGATCACCTTGGTTTGGTGTGATTTTTAGGTGAAAAAATGTTCTCACACAAGCAGAACTTTTGTCTCAGCATGCAAGCTTGTCACCCATCAAACTGAAATACTCATGTCTCTCCTTTGTTATGTATGTTTTCATAAAATTCCAGAAGGCATGTTTAAATTCTAGTACAGAGTTAAAGGAACTTCAGCACTGCAGCATTTGTAATCTTACCAGTTTACTTACTTTCAACTCGCCAGTAATCCATATTTGAAAGAAAGTAAAAATACATTCAAAAAAAGAATAATAAGACTTCTCTGAGGTTGATATTTTTAAACTTATGTGTAAAGAAGTGTTGGGCCAACACCTCTAAGCCATGAAAGCAAGTAAAAGCACGATTCCTAGGTCAGAACAGTATGCAAATAGCAGTTGGAGGGAATATATACTTATTTACATAATTAGATATGAGTGAGACTGAGATAACCATTCTGTAATTGCACATACAGAAGAAATGTTTGCTGCAGAAAAACAAAATCCTATGTTGTGTATCCAATGCAGTTATGATAATAACTTAGTGGAATAATAACTGCAATTTCAGACTCTTACATATCATCTCTTGTCACTAGATTTCAAAGTGACTTACAAGAAGGCTAAGTTATTTTTCCTTTTCATTCTATAATTTGTTGCTGATGTTAATTTAAAAAACAACAAAAAACCAAAAAAATCCATAAAGGGATCTCTGAAACTGAATCAGATGCAGGTAAATCTGGACAACCACCCAGTGTTCTCAAATGTCAGCTACTACAATTGCATGAGATAAACTGGACTACATGAAGCTACAGGGTCTTCACAAAGTTACACCTTCATGCATAAGGCAAGGTGTATGTCACAGCCCCCTGTGCACTATTACACCACAGAACTAATGTTGTCTTCTTGCTCCTATGCAACAGTGAGAGAAATCTAACTCTTCCATATTGAGCTGAATGTATCAGAAAACTGAAAAAGGTGGTGTGTCCACTAATGCAGAGACTTTTGCTTCTGATACTGAAAAAAAACCCCAAAACAGTTTAGA
This sequence comes from Calypte anna, assembly GCF_003957555.1. Taxonomy (NCBI): domain Eukaryota; kingdom Metazoa; phylum Chordata; class Aves; order Apodiformes; family Trochilidae; genus Calypte; species Calypte anna. The sequence continues at coordinate 21,713,491 of NC_044248.1, forward strand.
GTTTGGAAAAGGTATCAATTAAAACATATTTCATCATTGCAAAATATTCTTAACCGGAGAACAGATTCATCCTCCATTGGTAAATGACTTAATTTGTGATTCCCAAAGTTCTATTTAAAATTGCAGGCCCAGATTTAAAGTAAATACCTCTGGATCATAACAGCCGGGGGGAGTGGAGGGAGTTGTTCAGATTTTTATAGCATAATTTAATGCCACAATATTTTCTTTGTGTCCAAAAGTATAAATTGTTCAAAAGCATAAGCTGCCTGTTAGCTACTAATGCAGTGATCTAGAAGCAACTGTTTGACTCAGGAAGGCTCTACCCCACTTATTGCTAGAAAGCAGGGGACTGTATTTTAGAGTTAACCCTGTTTCTAACAGTCTGTTGCTATTACTGACTTCAGTAATTTTAAAGTAGAATTACTGATCTGATCTAGCACAGATGTTCTTATGTGCTCTTTCCCCCCCTCCACACTTACTGCATTCAGACTTTTAACTAAGGCAGTTTACCACAGGGCTTGCAGCCAATGTTCTGGATGTAGCAGGCTATAACATCTACTCTGTTTATGCAACCCAACCTTGTTTAGCCTACACTTCACAAAGTGAATTCTAAATTTTAACAAACTTAAGAAGACAGTATACACTATCTGGTCAGGAGAGAGGTTTTTGGGTTTTTTTAATTATTCATTCCTGCCAACTCTATTTTGTTGCTTTAATTACAAAATTCCTCCCTCCTGGAGGACTGGAATTCCCCTCAGTTAGAAAGGTACTTTCAAGAATACCAAAAGAAAACAAAAGAAAAGAAAGCAAAAAACAAACAAACAAACAAAAACTATTTGCTTTTGAGGCATGCAATAACAAATGCCAGATGTAAATCTCTGCATTTTGTCTAGTACCTGACTGATTAATGAAATGTGCACTTATATTTTATTAAAGTAACCAAGCAGAAACCCTGAAACTGAATCTCTACATTTCAAAAGATCATAACAAACAGTCTTGGAACTCAAAAGAAACAAGTAATGCTAGTGGTGTTGGTCTAGGGAAGGTAAGTAATACCTTTGAGAAGATGAATACATTTGAGAAGATAAATTACTAGAGTTGGAAAAAAATAAAACAAGCTGTCTTTCCCACAAGATTTTCATTAGCCTTCAGTTGAAATATATTGCTGAAGGTTAAATTGGCATGGACAGATGGGGTTTTTGGAAATTCAGCTTTTCTAAAGTAGTTGCTCTACTATGAGACTTCCTGTTCAGAAATGACTGAAGATGTCTACATACAGAAAAATTACAGACTGGCATAATATAAATACCCATGTTAGAGTAGTTCAACCTTGGAAAAACTAAATAAAATTTAAAATTAATTTTATTTTTTTCTTATTTTATTTTTAAAAGAAGATAGAAGAGGCTTTCTGTGAACAGTTCCCTGCTTTATGAATTACCTGTTATGGGATCTTAGGGTCACAGGATAAATCACTTCAAAAGGGACCTCAGAAGGTCTCTGAACCAGCTTCCTGCTTCCAATGGGGTCAGCTGTGAGATCAGAATGGGCTGAGGGCTTTATCCTGCTGGCTCTTGAAAACTGGTAAGGCTGGAGGTAGCATAAACCCTCTGGGGAACCTCTTCAACAGTCTGACTCTCCTAACAAATAATTTGTTCTTTTACTGACCAGTGGGACTCTTGTTTCAATGTTCTTTGTTTTTCAAACTCCCACTATACAACACTGACTCAATCTTCTTGATAGCCTCCTCATAGGCATGGAAGGTTGCTGTCCCTCTGGCGTCTCTTTCCCAGGCTGGTCAAGCCTTGAGAGCAATGGAATTTTTACCTTAGATTTTACACTGGGCAGTGTTTGTCCTGGAAAACAAGTTGGTAACTGTAGCAGGAGGAGCCATTCTTGCTCCTGAAGCTCGACAAGCTGCTGGTCTCTTCCAGGACTCCAGCCACCACACAGCGCTTCCAGGGTAGAAGTGTGGTGGGAAGAGCCTTTCTTGCTCCAGAGGCTCGACAAGCTGCTGGCCTCTCCATGCCTCACACCAGAGTGAGCTGAGGTACCTTCTGTGGGTGTGTGTCCCACCTTTATTGGCCCCCTGGTCTTGCTCATGCCCAATAGGGGCCTGTCCTAATCAGGCACAGGTGGACTCACACCCACTCTTTGGCAACTCAAGGCACCTGGTTGACAATGTTTCTCTACAGGTAGCTCGCAGAAACTGCTATTTAAAACATTGTAGACAGTGTAGGGCAAGATTTCAAAGACTCTAAAATTTCAGAGACACAAATAAGTAAGTAATTTCATCATCAGCTGACAAAGTGGCATTTTTTCACCCAAGCGTAATATTTATCTGTTTTGGAATCTACTTGTTTCAGTCTCTGATGGTCTGAATCATCTTCCATAAGCATTAGTTCTGTGGACTTCTATAATGTGTTCTTCTATAACATAGGATAGGAAATCTTAACAGTTTCACTGTCTTTAAAACTCTTTAAATGTCCAAGAAAATTAAAATCTTTAAATCAATGAATCCATGTCTGATTTACCTATACTATAGCATATAGGCAAAATTCTGAATGGTGCACTGAAGGTTAAAGAGGGAATTATCTAAGGGAAGGTGTTGGAAAAAAGAATAAGAAAATTAATAGTGTCACAAGGATACAACTGAAGTCAGTTTTTGGCATTTTAATGCCTCACTGCATTGCATGGAGCATGTTGCTAGTAAATCAGTTCTGTCTAGAAGACAAATTAGTTTCCTTTACCAAAAATGAGCCAGCAGGAAAAACAGGCAGAAAAGAGAGAGAAAGAAATTAAAGTTGCCCCAACTTTCAGTAAATTAAAAATATATGTTTTTCATTTCTCGGCCATTGTTATTCCCATTAAAAATAATATGATATATTCTACTGTAATTTCTTGGCATACTCCCAAGATACAGCATTTTCACTATCATGGTAAACTGGCAAATACCTAGAAATGGTAATATGAAAACTGACGAAAGATTAGGAGATATTTGCATTTAAGCTGTTTAGAAACACGTAAAGTGATAGTGCTGTATCTTTCTAATTTAGCAAATATCTTTGGAAAAAGCAGTTCATTTGCATTTTAAAGTTCTCATCTGAACAAGTGTTATCATTGCTATGCTGTGCTGAGAAAAAAAAAATAATTCTGTTCTCTGACTTTTTTGTGTTATGAGAGGAAATCCTTTCCCAAAATGACAAATCAATGTATTCCTTCTACAAAATTTGTAAAATTGGACACTTTAAATTATGAAATTTTGTACAAGTTTTCACAAACCTACTATTTCATCTATCATTAGATACAGGTACAACTTTCTGTTCTGAATACCAAAACCCCAAAGAGAAACAACAGGAAAGAAATGAGTGTTTAAAAGCTGTTGTTCCAGAGATTCACAATGTTCTTATGGAATTTGCACTAGAAGTCGAGTTCAGTTAGTGTCTCTATTATATATGAGAATATAAAACTTTCCTACAGTCTGTCCTACCAGCACACAAGTTACTGAGTGGTCACATTCCTCCTGAGGTAAAATCCATCTCCTGAAGAAATCAATAAATTATGGCACATACTCTAATAGTAAAAAAAAATCCTATCTGTTTAAGAGGAAAAAATGTTCATTGTTTTTTCTCTCTGAGGACTGTTTTGACTGTCTGAAAACACTTCATTATTTGCTCAAATATATTTGAATGCAAATCACAGTTCAGGGTTCTCTGGAAATGATATGTGAATATAATATATATATGAATATAATATATATATGAATAACAGCTGCAAACTGGATATCTGAATTAGTTATCCTGAATTAAATTCATTTTGAAATAAAATTTAAACAACCTTAACTTTAAGCAAAGATTAAATATTGTTTCTCTTTCCAGCTGCCAAAAAACTACATCAGATTTTTTTCCTCTTTCCTCCTTCCCCTTCCCTCCCTGCCCTGCCTGGAACTTGAACTGAGAGCTCCTATTACCCATCTCTATCTGCTTTCTCTGCTAGCATTCTTCTTTCTGCATTAACCAGGACTGCCCCTGCTGTGCCTGGGAGGTATTGATCCTGCCTCATCATTCAGTTCTGTTTGTGATCCTTTTAAGGAAGTGCCTTAGCAAGAGTAGGCTGGCCTGGATCAGGGTAAGATTATAAGCATAACCAGAACATAAGAATTCTTTCCTGAAAGCTGTATAAACAGCAGGAAAGCCTCTTGTAATCTGTCAATACGTCCTTCTATTTGGAATAAATGCAGAGCAAACAAAGCCCCTCCTTTTCTAGTCCCTGTTCCGTATTACTTCCTTTTTCTCAGGACAACCCCTGCAATTGAGCACAAAGAGAGCCAAAGATCAATGATGCAGAGTCAGCTGGAGATCTGTGACAAGTGGAATCCCCCAGGGATCAGTGCTGGGTCCAGTCCTGTTCAACATCTTTATCAAAGACCTTGATGATGGGACAGTGTCTTCTCAGCAAGTTTGCTGCTGACACAAAGCTGGGAGGAGTGGCTGGCACCCGAGGAGGCTGTGCTGCCATTCAGAGGGACCTGGACAGGCTGGAGAGTTGGGCAGAGAGAAATTTAATGAATTATAACAAGGGCAAGTGTAGAGTCTGGCAATCTGAGGACGAACAACTCCATGTAGGTTGGGGACTGACCTCTTAGCAGCACAGAGGAAAAGGACCTTGGAATTGTAGTGTACAGAGCCATGAGCCATGTTCCATGTTCTCATATACCACAAGCCAGTGATGTGCGCTTGTGGCCAAAAGGCCAATAGCATCCTGGGGTGTATTTAGGAAGGGGGTGGTTAGAAAGGTCAAGATAGGTACTTCTCCCCCTCTACTCTGCCCTTGTGAGGCCACATCTGGAATATTGTGTCCAGGTCTGGGCCTCTCAGTTCAAGGACTGGGAACTGCTTGAGAGAATCCAGTGCAGAGCCACAAAGATGATGCAGGGAGTGGAACATCTCCCTTGAGAGGAAAGGTTGGGGCTCTGCAGCTTGGAGGAGTCTGAGGGGCGAGCTCATGAACGTTCATAAATATGTACAAGATGAGTGTTAGGAGGATAGAGCCAGGCTCTTCACAGTGATGACCAATGATAGGACAAGGGGTAATGTTAATGTATGGAAGTTGGAGCACAGGAGGTTCTGTGTAAAAATAAGAAAAAGCTTTTTCACTGTGAGGGTGACAGGGCACTGGAACAGGCTGCCCGGTTGTGGAGTTTCCTTCTCTGGAGATATTGAAAACCCACTTGGACACGTTCCTATGTGATCTACAGTAGGTGGTCCTGCTCTGGCAGGGGGCTTGGACTTGATGATCTCTCGAAGTCTCTTTCAACCCCTAACACTCTGTGATACTGTGATACAAATACAGAAGTTACCTTTTGCTCCAAACTCACAGAACAGCCAGACACAGTGTTACAGGTACTTCACAGGAGAATCTCTGCACTAGACAGACACAATGGCATTCTAGTTTCCTATTTTCTAATGCAAATACCAGAATGTCACAGGGTTTTGTCATCTCTGAAAAGAAGCATGTATTAACTCATACCTGGAAATAATTTAAACCAAAATTATTTAGATAGCTAGAATTAAGCTTTGGCCTCAGCATGCCTGAAGCACTCATTTATTACCTGTTTAGAGCAGTTAATTGTTGCCGACAAAAGAGAAAAATAATGTGGTGTTATTTTCCCAGCTGGAAATATAATTACAGTTTGCATTCCTTGTAAGTTCTTCAGAATCAAATCAAAATTAGTAGTACTAACCAATTATTATAATTTAAAAGATTAAAATACCTTTTAATTGGATATGCAAAATTTTCATGTTTTGGAAATTATTATGTTTTATTGTATGTTATTACTTTAATTCACTGTATAGTACTGCAAAAAAATACCCATCTATAACTCCAGACATGATTTCTCATTAGAACTGAATTGCTGTCTTAGTTTTGTATAATTTGATTTTTATATGTGAAAGAAGGGAAAAGATGGAATGGGCCTACTACGCAAGAGAGAATAATATGTAACCCATTGATTCATTAAGAGTTCCGATTAACACATAGGACATTATTTTTCAGGAAAATGGTCCATTTCCTAAAAATCTTGAAGAAACAACATACTTTTCTAAATCAGTAGAGATATTTTTCATTAAAACATGTATTTTTTAAATAAAATATGCAGAAGTGAAGATGAAAGGGGATTAGTATTGTACAGAGAAATATAAAAAAGTGCTAGGAGTGACAAGTTTGGAAATACTAAAGGACTTAAATCTCTCATTCAATGGGACATTCAACTTAAAAAAAAAAAAAAAAAAAGTATAGAAAGGTTAAGCAGGCAACCAGATGAACACCTGCCAGCAAGGTGCCCCTATGACAAAGAAGGCCAATAGCATGCTGCGTTGCATAAGGAAGCACATCAGCAGCTCAAGGTTAAAGGACATGATCCTTTTTTTCTTCTCAGCACAGGTGAGATACATCTGGAGTGCTGGGTCCCATTCTGGGCTCCCTGTTACAAAAAGGACTTGGAATTACTGAAACTTGTCCAGCAAAGGGCCATGAGGATGATGAAAGGACAGGAGCATCTGTCATATGCAGATGATGCTAAGAAAGATAGGGCTGTTTGGACTGCAGAAGGGAAGACTCAGGAGGGATCTTAAACCTGTGTATAAATATCCAACTGGTGGCAGTAAAGATAACAAGATTCTGTCTCTTCTTAGTAGTATCCAGTAAAAGGACAAGAAGCAACAGGCAAAACTCAGATGCATGGAAGTCCATTTACAGATTAATGAAAAATTCTTTTTCCTAATGAATTTTGGTTCCTTAGTTCCACATTTGCATTTGTCTAACAGGAGAGATGGAACCTTTTCCCCTCGTTTGTCTTGCTGACAGCTCATTGTTAAGGAAGATCAGAAGCAGGATTCTAAATTCTTTAAAGGTGTAGAAGACATAATTTTTTTCATGTCTTCAAATAGTTGTCCAAACATCATACTGATAAAAAGATGGAAAACTGGGCACAGAAACTTGTAAAAAATAAAGATGTGCTTAAATATGACTTTTTTTTTTTTTTTATGAAGTCATTAGTAGCAGTTGCTTAGAATCATAAATATTTTTGCCTACAATTTTTCAGGCACAAGATAATGTAGGTTTTGCTTCTGGATCTTTGTACAGATAACTGAATATTTGAACGGTGAGTCAGTGAGATATTTTTGGCTCTGGCCCAGCACAGTAACTACTTGGCCTACAATTCTCATTTTGCCTTGTTTTGTTTTGTTTTTTTTCTCTCCTGAAGAAGTTTTAAGATTTTTGTGTAGCAGTTTTAAAACAATCCAGCTACCTTCTACAGCCTTGATCTTTGATTTGTCAGATTTTGTATCTGTTCTGTCCTTCTGTTTATCCTATTGGCAACTACTTTCAACCATGTATAAAATAGCTGGTTCTTTCTTTGAATCATGCATCCTAATTTTAGTTTGATTTGGCTTCCATCCAAGTACAGTTGTCAGGGATACTATGAATCCCACAAGAATAATGCTGAAGAACTTAGTATTGTCCAAGAAATATTCCATAGTATTAAGTGGATTTGTTTCATTCATCCTCTTCACATCCTCTTCTTTCTAAGCTTTGGATTAGATTTGGAGAATGAACAAAACTATATTGGATTCATATAAGTTGCTCTAGTCCCTAAACCTCAACAGTTTCATTTTCCTAGAGGTTGTTTACCAGTTTCTTTTATATGAGCTTATTATAGATGATCTGACACCTGGTTCAAGCCTGTCACTGAAACAGGACTGTGAACAGCACTCACTGTCTGCAAGACAGAAAACAACACAATGCTTTTGGTCTGTGTAGGTGTTTTCTACTGTTATTTGCAATTAAGTGTTAAAAGCTGTAAAGAAAAAATTCATTTCTCTTTTCTATTATACAAAAAAATATTTTATTAATTGAACACTTTAAATTAACTAATTAATCTGATCCTGTATTAATGTACATTTTATATTGCAAGTTATATTCCTTGGTAAAAATTCTCCTTCTTTGTTTTATCTCTGGCATTCAGTTTGCTTGTGGAACTACTTCTTTGCAATATATTAAAAGACAATGCAGAATAAAACAAGCCTTGTCTGTCTGTCGTTTCTGTCATTTCCTTTTCTTTTTAAATTCCATATCTTATGAGTCAGTGCATGCCTGACCACACCATCAACTCTTCTCATGGCTAAGTAAAAAAAAAAAAGTAATTTAAACTTGTCTAATGTCCTAGTGAACTCAACTGCTTCATTTTATTTACAAGAACCAGTTAAGATTGACAATGTGGTAAATTAAATGCACACAAAATCATTTCAGTAATTTCTTGATTTCAGGTGAGAATCATTTTTGATCTTCTGAAGGTGTTCTTAGATTACAATATTCCATCTGATAATTTTTCATGCACACATGAAATGATGCATAAAATATTTATTAACTTAGTAACATCTAATTTCTAACAAGATGAGCATTCCTGAATGTTGTGTTTTCTGTAAATTACTTTTTCTGTTACATTGGAAGTTTCCACTCTCATTCCCAAGGGAATGTAATGACAATTTCAAATTATCCAATACTTGATAAATATAATTTCAAGAACATTTTCCAGTTTTCTATCAGCTTTTCTCGTACATTACTGATAGAAATGACCTCCTGGCATTTGTGGTGTGAGGTTTTTTAATTTGGTTTTGGTATCCACTGAACATATCACACCCAGGAATGCTGCTATATAGTGTTTACTTTTTAAAATCAGAGTTTGATGTAAGTTTCCCCATACAATATTTATCCAAAAAGTGCTGTTTTGATGAAAAGCTCATAAAAATTTCCTATGCTTTGGGCTACCATAAGAAATCCCTGTAGTTTTTATTAGGGATCTACTTTTGCCTGGCGACTTCTGGAGGCAAAATCCTTAATATGCTTCATGAATAAAATATCTCAAGGGAAAATCAAAATTATCAGTTAATTTTGATCACCTAAGTGTCTCTTACAAAAAGAAGTGAATCGGTCCCTCTGCAGGTGTAGCAGGTTAGCCATGAATTATTCAGTATCAAAATACATGTGACAATTGGCTTCTGTTACGAAATATCCATAATTAATAAGACACCTGTTCTGTTTTCACATTTACGAGGTGACAGTGCAAAGGCAGAAAAGTACAAAATGGACATATAGGGATGTTTAATTCATATCAATTTTTCTGCCACTAGTTCAGTAAGAGGAGTTAAAGAAACAGCCATGTACCAATTTATTCTCTATGTGTACTTCATAATTGTTTTTTTATAAAAATTTACTTGCTAGTAATTCCCTTTTTGATCATAGCCTCAATGGTATTATTCAACAATGGAGACCATGGGTTTTTTATCAGAAAACAAAACATAAAATATCTGTCAATCATTTCAAATACGGATCTTTTATACGTATGAAGTTGAAAGCATTTTTTTTTTTAATGTTTGTATCTGCAAGCATATGCACAGGCATCTATGTGTGTGCATGGTGTGCATGTATAGACCCTTTGACACCACAGAGAAAATAAGGAGCGGTTTCCACTGGATATTCTTTTTACTCTTAGTCTGATTAGTGCTTAGAGATACACTAACAGTATTCAGGACTAAACAAAACCAACTGACATTCAGAATAGCCCACCTGAGGGTATTTTATTAAATTGCACACTAAACAAAAAGAACATTAAATGGTCTCTGGTCTCATAACTACTATTCAATGAGAAACAGTATTCACTTGCCAGCAAAGACAATTTTTCAAGAACTGCCCCAGTCTTGAATAAGACAGTGAACTGAAATCTCATTATAGTGGCCATAGCTCTATCCAATTGTAACACTTTGTTTCCATGATTTCACAGAATTTCATTTGACTTTGATTCTTAAATGACTCTCAAACTTAAATTACTTTGTAGAAAAAAATGTTCAAATTATTAAAAAAAAAAAAGTTGTTACAGAAAACATTGTACTGAGAAGCATCAGAAAATCATGTTTTGAAAATTTTTACACATCTAAAAAGCAATTGGAAAAATATGGAATTCATGTCAAGAAAGAAAGTCTATTTCAATTACACAGAAACTTTCATCCAAATAAGCCTATACATTTCTTCAAAAATATTTACTGATAATTATTTACTGATAATTTTATTCCTTAACTTGCTCTTAGAACACAGTAAACAGAGAACAAGAAAAGAAACACAGAATAGATGAAGGTGTATTACTTGATACAAATCAAATCCCTGTAGGTATACAAAGTGTACCTATATTCCTGCAGGTATCCAAGAAAACTAATATCAGTGCATATGAAAATGCAGTTTGCTGTATTGTAGAATTAGCCCAAATTTATAAAGTATTCTGAAAGATTTGAAAGATCTTGATAAGCATTAGCTTATACCTGTGATACTGAGAGATGAAGACTGATGGCCTAGAGGCCAACGTTTTGCTGCTGTCTTAGAATCAGAGACCATCTTTGAAGTTCCCAGTTCACATTATTTGCTACTTCATGCTGCAGGCCTGTTGTAAGCCGATGTGGCCAACTCGTTGCCTTGTCCTGAGAAGTACTGTTTGACCCAAGCATAAAGACTGGCAACATACTTCATATACTCAGAGAAGATTTGCAAAATAAGTGCCTGAAGGTTAATAATTCTCCTCTGTTTGAATTAAAAAAAACACTGCTTAACTCATTTGCTTTACCACTTTTCATTGTAAAGTCTAGGGTTCAAATATTCCTTGGAATATAGGATGAAAAAAATTGAGTTCTTGGTTTTCAAAAAAATGAACTAATGTACTGTAAGTGCATGGGATAAATCAATGGTCTCAAGACAGAAATGAAAATCTGAAAAGTGTCTGCTCTGGCTTAGGCCCAGCTAACAACAAAGAACCATGCAGCAACAAAGAACTTGCCACTTTTATCAATCTTTCCCCAAAGTGGATGGGGTTGAGAGAATCCAACTAAAATCTCGCAGGTAGAGACAAGGCCCCTCCCCCCCTCTGCCAACACCCCACCTCACTGACCCAACAGAACTACATACCTGTGGACAGGAGGTCTTTCATATTCTTAGTCAAATCTTATGGTAAAATAATACATCCTAATACATCTTTGGTATATATGCTTGACTCTGGAGACTCTTGGCTGACCACAGCTGTCACATCTGGGCTTGCCTTGCTCCCTCGTGGTAGATGGGTTGCTGGTGAGGCAGCCCCTGCCCTGGCTGTGTTATTCAGCAGCAGTCAGATGATCCTCACAGCCCCCTGGCAGAAAGTCTCCTGGAGCCCCAATCAAAGATGTCAGAAACCAATGTGCAAGTCACTTGTGCAAAGCATGTGTCTTAAAGATCATGACAGATCAGAGACCTGATTCCAAGGTTCCAACACGGCAAACCACTATTCACCAGGTTATGTTTTCTGTTTGACAGATATCTCGTGAATGCTTAAAACTTTTCAAGCAGTAATAACACAAGTGATTCCTTGGGTAGTTAAATTTGACATAGTAAAAACAGAAGTTTTGGGTTGATAATTCTCATATTCTGAAAGGCTTAAATTTCTGAAGGAAGCCAAAGAGGTGTTAGAAATAGATTCAGCAAACTAAGTCTAAATACTTTTTCCTTATGTCAGAAGTACGTGGTGCTCAAAGCGGGGCCATATCTGGGTCTATCAGGCATTATTTTGGTTATGAATGTCAGCAAGAATGGGGAAGCATCCCACAAACTTGGATAAAAAAATTACTGAGAAGAGGCAAGTTTTCTTAAGATCTAACCAAGGTGATTGGTGCAAGTAAAGAGTAATGTTTAGCTAGGCTAAGAATATTGGTGGCATAAGAATGAAAAAAAAATAGACTGAGAGCAATCAAAGCTTCTTAGAAGTATTTTCAAACAGGAAGACAATGCAAACTCCATTGGGAAACTTCCAGAAGCAATGACCTCCTTCCATAGGAAAAAGACCCATGTCGCCTTTCTTCTGACTTCATTCATTCATATAAATTGCTTCAATGAGTGTTTTGTTACTCTACACTAGATTATTCATTCAGTAGCCACAACCAGCATTATTGAACTTCATTGTGAGAAATCTGTCATTTGTTGAGTAGTTGAAAAATTTGTTTCCTTGATTATATTCATTGCAGTCCTGAAAATCCTGTTAAGGTCATCACCTCAAAAAATTTTATATCTTTAATGTACCACCCTGAGTAGATATTTACTCTAGAGTAACTAATGTTTTACAAGTGATCAACCTAAAATGCATTCTTTGATATTTAGTGATTTTAGAAGTATAATGTAAATTGCTAACTTTTAAGATTTTTAACTTTTAAGATCAACTATAAAATAGCAACTGTTTCTGAATAACCAAGAAAATGATGGCTAGGAGTTTAACACTTTTAAAAGCTTTTTTTTTTTCTGTAGAAGTAAGATACAGAATTAACTTCAGTTGCACTGGGAGTTTGAACGAGATGATAAAAAATAGCTTCACAAATAATAAAAGACCAAAAAAAAAAGCAAACTAAAACCAAATTAATTGTTGTTTTTCTAAGAGTCTCAAACAGAATATAAAAGCCAGAAAATTCAAATGGAGGAATCGACATCTGGTGGCTTTTTTTTAACCACTCACTGCACCGCTATATTGCCATCACCTGTTGTTATGATCAATGATATATTATTATAGATCTGCTCAGCAAGTGGATGTACTTGGAACATTTAGCATCAGACAGGCTGTTAATTTAAAAATCCCTCAGGGTGCAGGGTTTTTTTTATCACATCATAGCAACCAGTTATCCAGAGTTGCCTTCGTGCTACAGTGATGGTTCTTTCATTTCTGCTTATAAATAAAGTGCCTTCCTTTGACCATTGAAACTGTTGGGTACTTTAAGATTCGTGACAAGCTCTGAATATCTCACAGATTCTACACCTTGTCTTATTTTTTTCCTTTCACTGTTACTTTATACATACTACCTTAAGTGGCACACCTTCCTGAATGAATAAGAGGACAAGTGTTGAAATGCACTTAGCTTTTAATAATATTAATTTGAAGTGTAAAAGTCATGTTCAGAACTACATGCAATAACAACTATTTATGAAAATTTGAACATATAGAAATCAATCAACATTACATTCAGTTACATTTGCACTCAGAGTGGGAGGGCAGAAAATACGAGAAGAAAGAGCAAAAGCAATCTTTAAAGTCATTATCACTTGCTTTTGTCCCCCGGCCAAGCTTAGAGCCACTCTAGCTCAGTGACCATATTTTTCCACTCTTACCCAATCTCTCCTTTTCTTTTCTTTTTAGAGATGACTTTTGTGATGATAGGAAGAAGCTTAAGGTGAATATTTCTGAGGGCATAAAAAAGTCTCAGAAAAAATGAGTGAGACCATGCCCTAAATGTAGCATTTCTTTGCAGGGCCAGTAGACAAAAGACACAATGCTATCTCTGTCATGGAGAGAATCAGCTTACTACATACAAAAAAAAATGTGCCCTTTCAAGAAGCCCATAGACATTTCTGATCGAACCAAGTCATGTTTAAGATCCATATTTTAAAGAATAAAGAAAGGAGTCAGTATCCCATTTCATATCTTAAGAGGTCTCTTCAGTTTGTAAAAGATGCCATGTGTTTGTTCAGCTATCACAATGCTTTCACATTACAGATGGAGGTTATGGGGGACACTAGAATAGATGTCATTGATGCTACTGCTTCTTTGAAGTGCCAGGAAAGGCAAATATTTCCTTGTTCCAAAACAAAATAAAAATACATATAATTACTGTCATTGGTTTCAGACAGCATTTTAGGAGATAAGTGTTAGAGTATAAATTTCAGTCTTATTTCCACCTCGTCTCCCCTGCCCATTATAGTAAAGGTGAGCACAAGGGAGAGGGGGGAAGGAAACAATGTAATTAAGGCCTATTTTGTTTAGATCAACTGAGATTTACTGTGATTATTAAATCTTGTCAGATCAGTAAAGAGCTCAGTGTGTATGGCTGCTCTTAATTTGCACTGTCTGGTTTTCAGCCATGAAATTGTAGTGCTGTACTGCAATAAGATGTACCTCTTCTATATCTTTAACCTTGAGATGAAGACACTCATTAGTAATTACTATCTGCTTCCAGCAGAATTATACTTTCTGTCTTTTCACAATAGGCATGGTGCCCCTCTCCATCACCACTTAAACTCCATGGATTTCAAAATCCCTGCTTAAATATTTTTTACATAAAACATAACAATGCCATTGAACTTGAAAATAAGGACATGTTTGAAAGGCTACAATAAAAGTAAAACCTAACAAAAACCTGACCTTGATAAGCTCTCGCTATCAGAGTTTTATCTGTGGGAAGAGCAGACTTCTATTGGATGCAGCACATAGCTCTCAGTTTCAGACTTTGCTTAAAACTACCCCATAGGGAAATTAATGCAGAGGTTTCAACAGCCCATCAATCTCACTCTAATGGGAGGTTTGTCTTGAATTGGGTGAGGCAAGCCCAACACTAGCTGCAAACATCAATGAGTAAGGGAACAATGCCAGATAAACAGAACTTCAAAAGTAAAATGCAATGAGTTTTTAATAAACTAACCCAGATTCCAAACTGCAGTTTATTTTGACAAAGCTGAAAATAATTACCTGCTTAATTAGGTTCACTTGAAACAGCCTTTGTAGGGTGTTCTGATTCTATTGTGAGCAGTCTTGTATTACTATTTAGAGAGAGAAATTTAAATATTTATTTACTGGAATACAACACTGTCATCTGTTAATGTAATGTCATAGAGTGGTAAACAGAACAGCAGAAACATATTTATAAGTCTAACAGCACAGTGGAATCTGATACCATTTTCAGCATCATCCAGTAACACATTCAGCACATTAGCAAGGAGCAAATGTAAATTTCTTCCTTCTTAATGCTATCTCACCTCCCTCCAAAACTATCATAATCAGTGATCAGCTGATCTGCAAATCAGGCTCTGCCAAAGACATTTTTTCACTAGTGACTTAAGTGTACTGTGAGGGAATCACCTACTTTAATTCCTCTACTGTTCCTGTATTGTGCTGTCAACTGTTTTCAACTCCATGAAAAAAAAAGGACCAAATTACTATAAAGCATCTCTAAAAAATCCCAAATACAACTTGGAAAATAAGACTAAAAGAAAACACCAAATGCTCTACTCAAGATGAAGACTGCCTTAAAACTTAGAACAGAGGCCATGCTGAGGTATGAAATGGAGTGACAGGGGTAGAAAAACTGTTTTTTTAAAAAAAGCCTCAATGCCAACTTCTTTTTTTTCTTTTCTCTAGCAGAAATACCAGTATTGGACCCATGAGCAAGGGCATAAATATAATATTAAGTCACTTGTCATTTGTATGACAAAATAGTGTGGGCCATTCCAATTAGAGATAACTCTGCACAGTATTCAAAAAGCACAGCCTTGCCCAGTAATTGTTTATGAGTTCTTATGGTTGTTTTCATCCGGGGACAGATGTAAAAATCATGAAAATCTGAATTGCTGAATTAATCATCAACCTAAAGGGCCTTTCAAAATTTGTATTACCTTACAGTTATGGACTTTACCATAAAAATGTCTTTGAGCTTCCCTTAAATTATTTTTTCTCCAGTATTAGCCTAGAAGCAAAGAACCACAATTCCATTTTTTTACCACTCAGCATGAATAGACTGCAAGAAAAATACAAGCTGCAATAAGCATATAAATTATGGAAAGTATTGAAGTCCAAACATGCATACATAGGAGACTGATTCTGTGCCATATATTCAGAAAAAGCCCCACTTGTGTTAACTTCCATTTTGTCTGAATGAGAATGGAAGGAACAGGTTTGTACACATTAAAAATCAGCCCCACAATAGTATTTTACTGAATAGTCTTTCCCCACCTTTCTCATGCCCTGTGCTCACTGTAACAAGAACATGGTAATGAGACAAAGAACAAAAAGCATCAAAGCAGAGTCCATGGTATGACCCATTCTACATGACAGAATATTAAAAGCAAAAAGAAACCCAGGCAAGTGTCTATAAAAATCTATTTTCTACTTTTGTTTCAGTGAAAATTATGTACAGAGTGATTGTGCATTTGGCTGTCCTAATTTCCTAATTAATAATGCCTCCTTGAACAGCTCCAGAAAAGCTTGTTTCCTTCCTCTCTCATTTGTATTTATGCAAAAGATGCTGTTTTCCTGTAGAATCAAGAAAACAAAAGGACAAAAAGGTGAAGTACATAAGAAGTCACCCACAAGCAAAATGATGTGAAAAGTAAAACATATAATGGCAACTTGGCAGGGCAGCAGTTGCACAGAGAAGTTTTCAGGTGAGAACAGAACAAACCAGTATGTTTCTAGCTATGAACACTACTGTAATATATATGCCTATTATAAAAATTCCTACAGGCAAAGGAAGCAGTGATAATGATGGCAATTTTGTATCCCACATGAGCAGCAGCAACAGCTTTCTGGAGTCAAAAGGCTTTGCTTTAAAGTGCTGACATTTTTAGCTAAAACCTATTGTGATCAAATACCAGAAAGAGCTGAGACTCAGAAGAGTCATTACAGTAAGATTGTTACCATCTGATTCACAGGCATTACTTGTAGCCTAATTATTAGTCGATCTTTTCTACTTTTACTAATTGAGACAGGAAAAAATATTTTAATTCAACTGTAGATACTACTGCTTTAAGCAAATATTCCACAGAAGAAAAGTGTAGCTTAAATATTGGAAAAGGAATTCATTCCTGAAGTGGGAAGGGAATGAAAAGTAGTTGAGGAGTGTAGCGGGAGGAGCCATTCTTGCTCCTGAAGCTCGACGAGCTGCTGGTCTCTTCCAGGACTCCGGCCACCACACAGCGCTTCCAGGGTAGAAGTGTAGCAGGAAGAGCCTTTCTTGCTCCAGAGGCTCAACGAGCTGCTGGCCTCTCCATGCCTCACACCAGAGTGAGCTGAGGTACCTTCTGTGGGTGTGTGTCCCACCTTTATTGGCCCCCTGGTCTTGCTCATGCCCAATAGGGGCCTGTCCTAATCAGGCACAGGTGGACTCACACCCACTCTTTGGCAACTCAAGGCACCTGGTTGACAATGTCTCTCTACAGAGGAGTGTCAGTTGCGTTGCTTAGTAAATGGAGGAAGACTTATCTGAATATGATGTGGCCAAATGCACAACCAGTTTGCAGGAATGTTACTGTGTAAAAGAAAAACTGAAGTTGATGAGTGAGATATAGAAAGACAACATTTTTAACTAACTACTTTTAAAGTATTAGAGGCTTTCAAAAGAACCTGTACCAAGGAAGTTATGTCAAGTACATCTGACTGCAGTGGTGCAGGGGACTACATCACCTCTTGAGAACAAACAATGTTTCTAAATGAAATTATTACAAATACATAAAGTGGAAAGACTTTTCGTTTGGAATTTACTCTAAGAGACCTCTGAATCCAGCACAGGTTGTGTAGGAAACCACAATAAAACCTGCAGTAAACATCAGCTCAAAAGGCAACTTTCCTTAGCAAGTGCTTGAAAGAAACCCCAAGGTTTCTACTACAATTTTTCCTGACCTTTAACCAAAGGCCTCTCCTATTGATTAATTTCTTTTGCTGGTTCCTTCCCTGAGTGGCTGAAGTAGATGGCATGGGATTCATTTTACAGCAGTTGTGCACAGTGGGAGTAGAGTTGAAAGCAAAGATATTGAGCTGCACATCTTTATATGCAAAAAATTACAAACTTCTCTGCTAGCTACAGTTGTTTCATTTATCATTACATTTTACAGACAGAGAGTATATAAGTGAGTTAAATTTCTTTCCTCTTTTTTTTTTTTTTTTTTTTTTTAAATCACATTGTAATTAAAAAGCTATACCTTGCTGAGAGTCTGGACATTATTTTAATATGTTACATTTTTTGAAAGTTAAGACTTTGATTTCTGGTCCATTACTGAATACTCTGTTGACAGCATACTCAGCTCTTATGTAAAAGAAAGAACAAGTGTCACTAGTTTTTCTGGCAGAAATGCTGAGGAAAATGTTTGTCCTCCAGAGGGCTTGTCCATCTGCTCCTGGTGTGCCCCAAGAACACTCTGTGAAAAGACCGCTGAGCTTTCTGGGGGAAGCCAGCTTCATAGCTGCAGGAATATGATGCATGATCAAAATGTCAAAATTAGTCCAAAATCCTGACAATACACGCTGAAATAATAACTATGTTGCAGGATACAACAAAGTGCTAAGTTCATGTGCAGGTATACACGTATATGTATGTACACAAATCACATTGAAGCATTCATATCAGAAGTCTGCACATAATTCAGATATTCATATTAATATAAACATAAAACTACATTTTGAAATTGAGGGTTTCTTTGAGGTACAGCCCACATTTTCTGATCTGTTCTACAGATGCCGTCATACTCTGGAGAAAGAACCCCAAATCCTTTATCTGTCAGTGGACACCAGACTGCCTTGAAGGTTACATGTTTAGCTCTGGGCTTCCAGCTCCACAAACATCTCTTGTCCATTCCTGGCAATGGGAATCGTTGTACAGCCAGATCATTTTCACTTGCATTTGGTCATCACCTACACAAAGATATTTCGTAGGAGGATAGAACAGTTCCCTTCAGAAGGTTCTTAGAGAGGAGATTTCATTTGTGATATTTTAATAAACACAGAATGGCTGTGAGCAGCCAGTAATCTAGGAGCAGGAGTGAAGAATCAGAAAGCAACAAGCAGTCAGAATGTACCAGGAAAACAAGACAATCTCTATGGAGATGTCCAAGAAGGCTTTCTTCATAATTACCATCACTATCGTGACATTCAGGTTAAGAGATCAGAGCAGTCCAAGAGTCATTAGATGACTTTTTCATGGTCTGTGTTGAAGTGGAGGCTAACAATGAAAGTGTAATTAATTATTGAAGGGCTGCATTAAAATTTTTGTGAAGGGAGAATGTCCTCAAAGGGCTCATTAGGCTTTCTTTGAATCATGGCTGTGAAACCAGCATTATACTATTGACAGAAATAATGAAATATACAACACAACTGCAGAGACACTTGAAGTTGTGAATAAAATCATTCATTTCCCCTAGAGTGATCTTTCAAAAAAGATACTCCCTCGGGATGTATGATGTATGATGTATGATGTACACATACAAATCTATTTAAAACAATGGTTCTTAAAATAAGTTTTGTACTTCTGCTGTAACTGAAAAAACAACAAAATCTGCCGCCTCATGCACCCAGCCCCCTTTCCCCTTCTGTTGCTGGAACTTCTGTTTTTCATCTAGAAAAACTTAAACATTTGCAATGTATCCAAAATTTAAAACAAACAAACAAACAAAAAATTCTCCCCTCCAAAAAAAAAAAAAACTACAAACAAATAAACAAAAAAACCAAACAAAAAATGTGGGGGACAGAGCAAGTGTGAAAACAAGCTGGCCCTTTCCCCTCTTCCATCTGGCAAGTTTTCATCTATCCCATTCCTCTAGTTCCATTCTTGGCTTTTCAGTCTGGTTGTACAAAGCTTGTCTGGTCCAATTCATTCTTGCTATCTACTGTTCTTTTCCTACTTCATTTCTTTCTTCAGATTTAATTGCTCCCTAAATAAAAACAGCAAGAGACAGCAGCAAGCTCACAAAGAAAAGAGTATCTTAATTTACAGCACAAAGTCAACAGCCAGGTGACCATGCTCCTGTAGCCCTATAAAATGGAGTATGGCTGGACACAATGGGTGATGAAAAAGGAGGTGCACAAACTAAGATAGGTTGGAAAGCAAATCCTTGCAATCCCAAAAGCCTCCTTTTGGAGTCAACTTCAACCACTCTTGGCAGGCATTGCAAGTGCACCAGGCTTTCAGTTCAGTTAAAATTCACATTCCTTTGGTAATTTCAAGTTTAGGGTACTCTTAAAAAAAAAAAATCTGGAACTTGAGCACAGAGTACACATAGTCACAAATTAATCCAGGAGGAAAATTGTCTTAAAGTCTGTAACATGCTGATGACATTGGGCTGGATTGGTGAAGTGCGGAGATGGAGAGAAAAAATAAGGCAGAGCAGAGCAATATTGCACCAGTTGCTCTTTTATTTACTGAAATCAAAACACTAGTAAATCAGGAATACAAAGTTAATTTTGACCTGCATAGAATTGCCTCCTGCTGTTTAACACAAAATACTCACACTGTCTTATTGTTCAGGTGATCAAAGAAAAACATGAGAAACAGCAGTTGTAACAGAGCATATGCTTTAGACATGAGTTGCGTAACTGTAACACATGCTATGGTGAGATGAAAGAAAAACAAAATCCTAAAGATATTCTTCATAATCCTAACTAAGACTCAGCAAAATCAGTTACAGCACATCCAGTTCTGGATCTGAGGACTTCTGAATTTTACTAAAAAAATAATCACTAAAGAAAACGTATGTCCTAAAAGATAGTAAATTAGTAGCTACTATGTAACAATTTTACAAAAAAATGGAAAACTTGTGTTTCACTTAGAATGTGGAAATGTCTCAGACAGGAATTACAATTAAGAAGTTTGTATTGTATGCATTGGCATAAAAATTGTGGCATATGTTGATGGTGCTTGCAGATCAACATTAATATATTTAAAACATCGTTTTAAACTCTCTATGTTTCATTTCTCCCAGTTTTAATTCATATTTATCCCTTTAAAATGTTTTTTTATAATTGGGCAGCTAGCTTAATTCCACGGTTTTTAAATAAAAATAAGGAATATTTACTCTAAAAATATCTGTATTATTGCAGTTACCCTCCCAATAATTAATTCATGCTGTGCTATACTGAATTGATTCATAGCACTAAGTCAAGAAGTACAATAACTCTGTGATTAAAATTGAGTAGAAAACCTAATTATCTCACCTGAAGTGTGAAAAAAAAGTTAGGTAACACCTTCCATCTGTGGAGTTTTAATTTGCTAATTTAAAAATATAGAGGCTTTCTAATTTAATCATCAAATAGTACAAGGAGAAACCAACTTGATAGTTTTATAATTAACTCTTCATAATTTACCGCTACTGGGCAAAACTATCATTACATTTGAAAACGTCTTTTGTCATTGTAGGACCAGTAATCAAGCAGCACAAAAACTTAGAAAGTTTTAGCCTGTCCAGTTAAAAGCCACATATCATGGCCCAGTGTCAGAGACACTTGGGAGAAGTAGATTTGTACCTCAGTATTAAAAGATGACAGAATCTGACCACAGGGAGGGCCACCCAGCACCTTCTTCTTGTGTTGAATCCAATTCAAGGGTCTGGTTGTCAAAAGTCTCATATGAGTTTGTTCTACAGCTGCAAGTCAGAGATCCATCACTTCATTGAAGAGCTGAAACATGGTAGTTTCAAACTAGTTGTTTCCTATCCCAGTTAGAGAAATGGAAATAATCAGCAAGTCTTATTTCTGCAAAGAAAGGATATTTAAATTTTGTGCATGTGCAGGCACATTTGTATGTCAACGAGGTCTTACAGGGTTCTCATATTTTCCAAAAACATGTTGTTAAGTTCATCTCTCATATCCTGTACCCACTCAAGTGTCTGCATTAGAATCGCTCATGTTTATACACAGCAGGGATAAAATAAGCCTAAGAAATCTTTTTACTCCCACACAAAACCAAGAATTTTTTATGTTTATGGTCTGATTCTCTAATATCAATATGAGTATCTCTAGTGATGATATTTCTAATATCAAAATGAGTGTTAAACACCTTTACCAATTGCTGCATCATGGAAGTCTGACCTTGACAGAGCAGTATCAGTAAGGGTAAAATACCTTGTAGCCCCTTTTCCCTCCATCACAGTCTCAAATCTATCCCATCAGTTGCTCCAACAGGATCATGTGCAAGGAGGTCAAGATTATACTGAGATGAATGAGAATTTTCAGCAACTAACCACAAAATAACAGGTATTCCCCTGATCCTAGGCCTTAATCAGCTGAATGCTGAAAGCTGCTTTTTCAGTCAGTGCCATCTCTGTGTCCCAATTCTCTTGTTTCTCAACACAGAGAATTAGGAAATGATAATATCTGCATCTCAAAAAATCAAATATAAGCTATGCATGGCCATGTGTACTGCCAGCTATAGACATGCAAAAAGCTACTAAATTCAGGCACAAATTAAAGTAATTATGATAAGCTATAGGAGCTGAAAGTATGTTGAATTTAGGCACATGGGCAGGCAGACAGGCCTAGTGGAGCACAGAATCAATAGATACAAAAACTTTTTCTAAAAAGGGAAGATGTTAACATAAAAGGCATATATGCAGAAACTGAAAATACTTGTTGTTCAGACTTTTGGTATCCTTATTAAAACTTGAACACATTTTTAAAAAATTTTACGTAGGCTGTCACACTTATTTGGTAAATAAAATATATTTTCCATGCCAACTAGATTCCAATCTAGTACTTTACAAAATAAAAGAACAATAACCCATGAACTATTTACACTTACTCCACTAGAATAATTACCAATTTAATCCCTAAATAGATGTAATTTAAAAATATGCTTTTAAAAATTATACAATTAGCTCTCATGTTTTATCTTCATGTATTTTGGCTAAGGTTTCTCTAATACATAGGGATTAGGAAAAGCATAGCTTTTTCAACAAATAATGATGTTTTAGGCTTTTTGGTGGTGTGTTTTTTCAATATCCATGCTCCCCAGCTAGTCCAGAGCCACCTCACACCAAGGCCATGCCCAGGAATGAAGGGGACCTGACCAACCCCGTTTCCTTTCAGCAGCCTCACTCTGCTCACCCCAGCTGGCAACTGCATTTCAAAAAAGTGACACCAGAAGTTTCAGGCTGAAAAATCATCAGACTGTACAGCAAGCTCCCTGTCACCATCACAGGAGCAGTGTAACACTGAAGGAAGAAGATGCACAGATGAAGGAACATCCAAATAGAGCATTTCAAGATTCTGCAGAGCAATCTGAACATCTCCAGCACTGAAACAGGAACTGGTCACAGAATCATAGAATGTCAGGGATCCTCTAGTCCAGCCTTTCCAGGTACTACTACAGTTTATATGAGATGCCTCAGCACTCGGTCAAGCTGAGATCTAAAACTTTCCAAAGTGGGGGAATCCATCACTCCCCCTGGGAGACCATTCCAATGTCTGACTGTCCTCATGGTGAAAACTTTTCCTCTGGTGTCCACATCTTCCCCAGGAAGAACTTGTGCCCATTACTCCTTGTCTTGTCCATGTGACTCCTTGTCACCACTGAATGCAAAGATGAAGAAATCAGCCATCTTCTGCATAGATATGTGACAGAACTTGATACTCGAATATTAACTGTACAATTAATTCAATAATTACCATTTAAAGGGCATCCATTCTTTTGATTCCAAGTGATCCCAACTCTTCTTCTTCCAGATTGTTACTTTTAATAGTTAGACTGAGTATCTTCTTGAAAAAGAAGGGGAAACATTTTGGAAGAATTTTGATTTTAATGAAAAAATAATTTTTTTTTTCATTTTTTTCTTAGATTTCCTGTGGAGGTCATTCTCTGTAGCACACTTTTTCATCAATGGCATCATTCCACACATGTGATTCTTGAACGAAGTAACTGTACTTACATCAGTTCTGTTCTACAATAGGGTATTCTCTCAAATTAAATTTACATAGAGATTTTGGTCCTCCTTGCAGCTTTGTATTTGTACATATAGAAGAAGGTACAGTTAACTGGTTTATTAGCATAAAAGAAGACACTAAAATTAAATATCTTTTCCATTTTCTTAGAAGTGAATACCTGAACTATTTGTGTCACGTGAGTTATGACATTTATGTGTTTTAGGCATAGGATTTTGAATTATACAGTCAATTAAACAGTAATGATTATCATTGAGATTTTAAAATATTATTCAATTTGCCAAAGAACAGAACATCAAACTGGATGGATGTACTCAAACCAGAGTACAGCAATAAGAAATAAAATTCGAAATTCTTTTCAAATGAACAAAAGCTAAGTGAAGGACTTAATACATTTAACCAATTTTGTCTTCAAACTTAAATTAATACGTATATTTTTATACAGATAGACTTAGGAAGTCTATCATAGACTTAGACTTTATATTTACTTAAAATGGCACACTGTTCACAAGCAGAAATATAAGAGCAATATTCAAGATAATACATGCAACTCAAAAAAAAAAAAAAAAAAAGGCATTAAACTGTGTTGACAAAGATTATTTCCTTTCCTTCAAAACCTTCTCTCTACCTAAATGAGCTGTAATTTTAAATGTGGCCAGCTCTTGGTTTTAGCAGAACAGGGTAAAGATTTGTAACACGTGGCAATACACTAAAACTGTAAATAGAAGCAGATTTGATGAAGAAGTTCTGAGTACTGGCTGTGTAGGAAAAGAACTTTTATGGTATGTAGGCAAAGAAGTGGGGATGGATTTTGAGCAGGTAAAGACTTTTTGTGATCAGCAGTCAGAATTATGCAGTCTGGGGATATGGGACATACCAACCATTCAAAGAGGTGTTAGGGGAGGAACCTAGAGCAACACAATTATTTTTTTCAAGTTTTTGTAAACTCCTCTGGTGTGATTTATCACAGGAAGAAACCAGAGAATGTAAATACAGGAAGGTCATTTCAGATTTTACTGCTAATTTGTAAAATGAAATGAGTTAAATATCCAGAAGAAAGATGATTTAGGAGACAGTGGCATTAAAAAATAACTCTTTTAGAGAGGAGAGGAGAGGAGAGGAGAGGAGAGGAGAGGAGAGGAGAGGAGAGGAGAGGAGAGGAGAGGAGAGGAGAGGAGAGGAGAGGAGAGGAGAGGAGAGGAGAGGAGAGGAGAGGAGAGGAGAGGAGAGGAGAGGAGAGGAGAGGAGAGGAGAGGAGAGGAGAGGAGAGGAGAATAGCTCCTTAAAGCAGGAAAGAGTAACAGCAGCAAAACAATAACTATTGACTCTGGCAGGCAGATTTTGACAAATCAAAAGAATTGGGACACCAGCTTGGGGAAGTGTGGGATTGGAGCAGGCAATTATTCAGCAAAACATAATTTGGGAAACAACCATAAGCCATCCCACTGTGAAGGAAAGATGAGCATATTAGGGATACCATACAGAGGGACCTTCAGAAAGTTTGAGAGGTAGGCCCATGCCAACCTCATCAAGTTCAATAAAGCCAAGTGCAAGACCCTGCACATGGGTCCAGGAAATCCCAAGCACAATTAGAGGCTGAGTAGAGAACTGATGGAGAACAGCCCTGAGGAAAAGGACTTGGAGGTGCTGGTCGATGCAAAGCTCCATAACAGCCAGCAATGTGCACTTGCAGCCCAGAAAGCCAACTGCAGGCTTCATAAAAAGCAGCACGGCCAGCAGGTCAAGGGAGGTGATTCCCCCCTCCACTCAAATCTCATGAAACCCCACCTGGAGTACTGTGTCCATTTCTGGAGCCCCCAGCATAGAAAGGATATGGAGCTCTTGGAGCAAGTCCAGAGGAGGGCCACAAACATGATGAGAGGGCTGGAGAACCTCTCCTATGAAAACAGCTTGGGAGAATTTGGGTTGTTCAGCCTGGAGAAGCGAAGGCACTGGGGAAATGCTATAGCAGCCTTCCAGTACCTGAAGGGGGCCTGTAGGTAAAGCTGTGGAAGGACTTTTATTAAGGGTTTGTAGTGACAGGATGAGAGATAATGACTTTAAACTGGAAAAGTAGCAATTTAGGTCAGACATTAGGACCAAGTTCTTTAGTGTGAGAGTGGTGAGACGCTGGCACAGGTTGCCCAGGGACGCTGTGGCTCCCCCCTCCGTGGAAGTGTTCAAGGCCAGGTTGGATGGGGATTTGAGTGACCTGGTCTAGTGGGAATTGTCCCTGCCCATGGCAGGGGGATTGGAACTGGATGGTATTTAAGATTCCTTCCAATCCATACCATTCTATTATTCTTTGACATGAGTTAAACCATGAGCTCTTTTTTAAATCTCAGACACAAGAAGAAGTTTGCAGGAAGTGTAAAGTAGGTCAGATCATTAAGGATGAAGGTAAAAATAGCTATGGACAAAATCATGAAAGTAAAAGCATGTAAGAGATGTAACTAACTACATATGCGAAGAAGCAAAATAAACTGTTTTGTAAGAATTTTAGTTGCATGCAGTAGCATATGGAAAGGGTAGGTTTAAGCTGAGAGGAATTTTTTTTGGTGTCTTACTCAAACTATCAGGTTTGATAAAGTTGCTGAAGTGGGTGGGGATGGAATAAGTAAGAGAGTGCTCAGATAATTTTCATTCTAAATCATCTTGGAAAATTAAGGAACTGACAGACGAAACTGCATATCTTTGGGAAACTGAGAAGTATTGGGAAAAAAAATAAATCCCACACTTTAAAAGAAATAGAAGAAAAATGGGAAATCCTTAAGATGTTACCTTAACTTGAAATTGAAGAAAATAATGTAGTAAAAAAAAGCAAAGGATATTTTGCAAATGCAGGGGAAAAAAGAGATAAATTAACAGTGAACTGGATTTTATCAATAATAAATCAGCTCAAAACTATATGCTTTTACTTTACAACTGAAAAAACTGGAATGGTGGAGAGATAGAAATCAGCAGATATATATTGTGGGTTTTTACATATAGCATTCTCAGAAGTAAACTATAAAATCATGATTTGAATTAATATTATGGGTGTAGAATTGAGGAAAACAGTGTTCCAGGATATTCTGGTTTGGGCCAGGATAAAGGAAATTTTCTATCTTGTAATTTTGCTTTCAGCTGACTTTCTTGTAAATTGCTGCACTTGCTGAAACTAACTGCAAGTTTCTCAGACAGTGTCTGCTTCTGGGACTGACAACACCCGATGTTTATAGCTACAGCCAGAGACTGGTGTGCAGAAACAAGGACACTGCTCAGTTCTGAGGAACATTTTTCCCTCCAGAAGGTGTAAAGAGGTCCCACCTGCAGCCATCCTTTGGGGAGGAATGGACAAGATAAATGCCAGAATTGACCAAACAGAGTATTCCATCCCATACACATCATACTCAGTGTAAATTTGAGGGATCGCAAGGGTCAAACCCCTTCCTGCCCTTACTGCTTCCCCTTCTTCTCTTGTCCCTGTTTGCTTTGGCATCCTGGGAGGATTCCATCCGTTCCTCTGCCTGTGGTCCTGATCTGTGCCAGCCCATATCTGTGTGTTCCTGCCTCCAGTTCCCGACTGCTGCCGACTCCAAGACTCCAGCCTGGACTTTCCCAGGGCTGCCCTGCAGCCTCCGTGGTGACATGAGAGTTATTGGGGAAGGAGCGTGGTATCAATTTTACTGCATATTTGTATATACCTAGTAATTTTTCCTTGTTATCATCACTGTTTCATTAAAGCTGTGTAGTTTAGTTTCCAACCCGTAAGTCTCTCTCCCTTATTCTTTCTCCTTTCTTTATCAGGGAGGGGGATTAATAGAGAACATCGATTATTCGGTTTAATTGCCAGGCCAGCATTAACCATGACCAATGATTCTTAATGGTTCCCTCTGAATTAGCTGGCAATTTTCTTCAGAGCTTTATTCCTCATGCATCTGTGTCTTCATATCTATTACATATTTTTATTAAGAGACTGGGTGGTGAACATTGAACTTGACAAATTGGAGATACATCCTGAAAAATAATTGGATGTTATTTAACAGAGAGAAGTAGAACTTACTAAAGGACAGACAGTCATCTACATAAACACAT
Organism: Calypte anna; assembly: GCF_003957555.1. Taxonomy (NCBI): domain Eukaryota; kingdom Metazoa; phylum Chordata; class Aves; order Apodiformes; family Trochilidae; genus Calypte; species Calypte anna. The sequence goes on from NC_044248.1 coordinate 21,741,095, forward strand.
GGTCTGAAATAATTGGATAGGAAATCACTCTGAGAGATGGATATAGTAGTTATCTTAATAAGCAGAAGAGCATAAGTCAATGGAGTCATGCTTTTGCAAACAGCCAACTGAACCTTAGATTGTCACACATAAACAAAAGACAAATGCAATAATCTTTTGATTTAGACAGCACTGGTAAGGACAAAGCTGAAATACTTTTTGTCCAGCTTAAAGTAATGTATTTCGAGAAAGGTGACAGAATCTAGAGGAGAAGCACAAATATGAGAGATTTTAAAAGCATGATTTATTACTGAATATTTAATGAGATTGACAAATTTAGTCTGAAGGTGAGAAACTGAGATACAAGAGGAAAAGAAGCAGCACTCACCTAAGTAAACAAGTGGAAGGCGTTAACCTAATATCATATTCATGCGAATATGAAATACAGCAGTCTGCCTAAATTATAGTGAAGAATATATTAACAAAACAATAATAATAACAGGACAGCAAGGTAAATCCTCGGTCAGGCCTTTTGAGAAAGTTGTGGCATTTCCAATGCTCGAAGTGTTTGAGACGAGGCTGCACAGCTGTCTCTCAGACTCTACCTAAATATAATTGACCCTGCCCTACAGTAAGTGAAGGGACACTGCCTGGATAACCTCTTGAATTCCCTTCCAGCAATACTATGATCTAACAACCTATAATTCTCACTGCATTGAACTTGGTGCCAACACATTTAATAACCCCCCTTTTTTCTTCTCTATTATGACCTCTCACAAGAAAAGCTAATAATAGCTTATTAGCCCATTTAAAAGGCAACCAAACAGAAGTAACCTTCTCTCACATGCCATTCCAGACAGAACTGATGAGTAGACTGCATGTCTGTGCTAAGCCTCTGCTGTAAAATTTAAAAGGGTGCAACTCGCTTGGCAGTGCTGTAGAGTTCTGTGTTCGGTGTGTAATTAAGCAGTGCAAAAACACTCCACACTTCCTCTCACAGAAGCAGAGAGCTAAGGGCATTTTTATCACTAAAAGTCTCCAACAGATACAACATGACAACCCCCTCCAAAAAAAAAAACAAAAAACAAAAAAACCCCCACATAAAAAAACCCACCAGCTACCCCTCTCCCCAAAAGAAAACAAGAAAAAAAGATGTGGGTGCCAAGCTTGAAGAACCATGGCCTGCTAATTAAACCACCTTAGGAGTTTGGACTCCGCTGTCTGAAGGAACAAACCCTCAACATTTATTATGTTTATTCTCTGAAAGATAATTCTGACATTAAGAATTGCCTGCAAAAATTTAGTTTTCCAGAATCAGTATGTTATCAAGATACATGTGTGAATGTATTTATATACAAAAATAAGTACAGATACCACATTTTAACTAAGAAAATAAAGACTTGATTAAAGCAATTAAGTCTTTCTTCAATTAGTAACCAAAAAAACAAGGAGAAGTTCTGAAGGCTTTCCACCATGAAGGAGAAGCCATCAGGATTCTGATTCATCAGGGTATCATCCTTTCTCCTGTTTCACTCACCATGATTTTGTGTGGTCTCTGTAGGGACATGTCACGTCAAAACATTGCCAGTGCACTATATTTCATCACATATGTTTGTGGTTTATGAGATATACCTCCAGATCACCTGTCTTGTATGTGCAATTGGAAAATGAGTGATGGTTTGATAGGAGCTGGACTATGAAGATGAAGTCTCTAATGTGGTTCTGTAAGTTTAAATCATTGCATAATGTTGCAACGAGATAACTGTCATTTATGTAATACCTTTCCCTTGTAGATTAGTAGAGATTTCACAAAAGAAAGGGACTTCATAAATTCCAGCAGGTGAGAAAGCTGACTCAGAGAGGAAAAGTAAATAGCCCAAAGACACCTCATGGACTCAAGCCTAAGCCAAGAAAAACATCAGGATCTTCTGCATCTCTCAGTCTCAGCTATTGGACTATATTGACAGAGTAGGCACTGCTTAGTAACTGGTATTCTAAAATTACCTGTTTAACTGGATATATGTGCTGGATAAGAAGTCATATGTAACTCCAGTCAATACTACTACACTTTGCTTTTCAATTAAAATTACATTAGAATTAATAAAGCTTTTCTGAAGACTTATGGGCTTAACTGATTATGAGTTTAATTCACAGTTCATGTAGGAGCAATTAATATCCTGGGAAGCCTTCCTTCTCTTTTGGAATACAAGCATTAGAAGGATGCAACATTCTTACTCACTCTGTTCATACTATTTAGCAGAAGAACACAAACCACTTTCCCATTCTGCAAAAACAGGATGCTCAAGGTAGGTATATGAAAAAGATACTTGAATTTAGGGTGGATTAAGTTTCAAAAATTTAGGACAAAAGAGAAACCATTTCATGAAGAAGTTTGTTGCTAACCAGGTCATCCAAGAGGATTTGTCTTCATCTGAGTTTCAGGAACTAAAAGATGGTCATGAACACTTTTTCTTGCAAAACAAGATGAAAAATTAAGAACTTTTTTCGATAAATGCTATATTTAAATTTTTTTAATCTGCTTCATGGATTAACTTGTAAGGACCAGATGCTAGTTTGTTCTAACCCATAGGGCCTTAGGGTAAAAGGATAAAAACTACGAGATTTTAAAACCAGATACCGAAACTCCTGATTTTTGAAAATTATATGTTCACATGAAAGCAACTTAATTCACTTAAAAGAAGTTCTTATAATGTAAGGCAAAAATTAGTATAAAGTTATGAATATTGGGCCCACATTAAGGGCTTAAAGATCTGGCTCTGCAGGATCTGGAACCCAACTGAATTAATTTTTTAAGATAAGAAAATTTGCCTCAAAAAGGAATTCATTCTCCTTTTTACATGCTGTTATGATTCCCTACCTCCCCCTCACCACATTTTTTCAGTTAGTTTTGTTATGACTGATACAGGGAAAAATAACAGTGTAACTTATTTTCAGCTCTGTACCAACAAGGGAGTTATTAAAAGCAAATGGTAGAAATCAAAAGCTTTTCCTCTTAATTAAGCCACAGTGGAAATAATAAGTCACTTTCTCTCTGTTGCTCTCATTTTTGAATGCCATGAGCATTATTTTGAATGTAACAAATGAGGCAGTGAGGTGTCCCTGTGCAACAATTAGGAGGGGAAATCCACAATAACAAACTTTTTTCAGACTTTTTTTTCTTGAATTGTGTATTATAAGCAGTCAGGCTTAAAGAGTGGTTTAGAAGGAATGTTAGATTCATTCTTGTTTCCTTATTTTATTTAATAATAGTGAACAGTGAGTAGAAGGAACTCAGCTTGGGAAATAATTCATAGCTGGTTTTGCTTCATAGCTTAATTTATTTTTACAATATTTTTAAACTATCTACTTTGATTACCTCATGACTTTTAAATCCATTCCCAAAACCTAAAAATGCTTCCGGCTAAAGAAAAAGCTTTAGTATATTAATAGTAAGACCTTACTGTGAAAATGGAGTTTTGTATTTTATACAAAAGTAAAATTTCAGTCAAAATCTTTATTTTTTTCAACTACCTAGAGATTATCAATGACCGTGAAATATTACCAGTGTGAAAACTCACTTGTATTTAATAAGGAAAAACAACAGGGAGGAACATTGTTTATTGCCAGGCATTTCATTTGAAACAAAATGGAAAAGCTACCAAGGGGGTGTATTTTCTGCTGCTGCAATTTACTTTGAATATAAAATAATTATAGTTATTGGAAATGAAGAGAGGAAATTTCTGAAGAAACAGTTTGGTGAGTACATCCCTGTTTGCACAGTTATATTTTATCTTACATGACTATAAAAACCAGATCCAAACAGAAAGGTATAGAACTACATTAGTAGAGCAAACAACCTATACAGCTCATTAATAAATATCAAATAAATATTTTCATGATTAGCTTTTCTTTTTATGAATAATGAAAAATAGTCACAAGCACATTTACTTATTTTTCATTTTTTTAAGGATTATCACTGAAGTCCTAAAGTGAATGCTGGAATCTTTGCGGATAAATTAGCTGAGAGTGTTCCATCTTCATCAGTTTTGCAATGAGAATATGAACATGTGTTGAGTTAGGGGAATGACACCAAAGCTACATCTTTGACTATTTCAGTTTGCTTTCAATCATGCTCAGTCATTTCCCATTTGCTTGACAAACACTCAAGTGTTTAAAAGTGAATTCTTTTCACAAGAACTATTGACAGGGGAAAAAAAAAAATCAGGCAAGGCCAGATTGTCAGCAATTCTCTGCTCTTTGACACCTCTTAAGCAATATAGGAAGGATAGAAAATAGCAGTGGACCAAGAATGCCTCTACCAGCCCTTATTGCTATATGCAATGAATCACAGCATGGCAAAAATAACATCCAGTGGGTGCTCTTCTCCTGAAATTCTGTAGCAGTATCTTATCCATTGCACACTGAGGCTATCAGGCATAAATTAGAGTGGATCAGAGTCTATTCATGTCTATTTTGGTCCAGAGAGTGAATGCAAACATCCACAAGAAGCAGAGACTTGCCACTGAACTCCAAGAGCTCCACCCTCTTGATCCTATAAGCAGTTAGGCTTAGGTTCACATTTCAGGTATTCACATTACTGGCAGTATATGTACACAGGTAAAACCAAAGAAAATTTTTCCTCCAAAGATCATATCTATGGAAGTAACTAAATAAGACAGGCAAGAATTTGAGCATGCATTTTCCAGCTCAGACCAAGTATAAGCATGCTGCTGTTTTATGTCAACAGTTAGTGCAGGTGGTGGACACCGTTCTCAAACTGAAAGATTCAGGCAGAGAACCCATTTACAGAGGTTGCTGCACAAGTTAAAGCTAGTCCTCTTGGAAAAAAAGAGCTTTGAACTTTCTTATTCTTACCTTTTTTCCTGATTTTTTAATTGGAAGAGTTTTCTGACTCATAATCAATTTGAGACAGCATTGCTAATGACTTTATAAAATGCACGAAGCAATACAAATTGGAAAGAATGAAATAAAAAGCAATACATTTGATAACCTGGTGTTGAGTAGGACAATGGTCTTTTCAAAATCCCTTGTTAGAGTCCTGATACAAAGGCATTTAATGACTCAGCCATGGTTTTCAGCTCTTCTTTGCAACCAAGGTTGTGCGTGCTCACACAATTACACACATGAATGTGATAAAATAAAATTTAATCTAAAATCTTCACTCAGTCATTAAATCTTTCAGTAGCTTAATATATTCAGGAATGATGCTGTGGGCTAAATTGGTGTAGCCAAGTCACAAAGCATTAAAATTATTATAAAATTCCACAGTATTTTTTTAAACTAAACTACTACCTCTTCTTGAGAGATTCAGAGATCTTGTGATTATTTTGTGCATGTCCCAAACATAATTCTGACCAATCCTAACTACTTCATAAAGATGAAGTACTCAATATAAGATACTCCTTGCAGCTGTTCATAGTCGAGTCATGAAAGAAATTTTTGTAAGAATAAATTGTTAGTAAGGGTAATTGAGACCTCTTTGTGGACACGCAGCAAACAGGAGAAATCATATGAGAGGAATATCATTGTTATTACAAAGATTATAATAGCATTTAAAATATGACCCTTAATTTGTATGGAAACATATCCTCCCTTTTCTCTTCAATTTTGATTTCTTTGATGCAACTGCTAAATCAGGTAATTGAATTTATCTTTTACAGAAGCATAAACTTCAGAAATGTGTTCCACCTTTAATTAACACTAAATATGTCTGCATCTTACTGTGGTTAGTGTAAGATATCAATTTTTTTACATTCACTAGCATTTACCTCTAAAATAATTAAAAGAATTAATAGCGATTTGTGGTTATAGAGAAAGATGAAACACTAGAAAGGTGGTAAAGCAGAATTTAAAAGCTCTAGGCTCTCAGAATTCAGTGCTTAAGTGTTTTTTAATAGCTGTAAGTAGTTGATTTATTTCACAATCTGAATGATGGATTTTAGAATTATTACAACAAAATTTGTATGTGGTACCAATGGTTTAGGGCACAACAAGAGAATGGTAATGTTTTAAAGGAGAAACAGCTTATTAATTTCCTATACAACAGCTCATTATTGCTTACTGAAAAATTGTTGCTCATTAAGATGTCTTTTTTCTTTCATTCACTATATAATCTTTAATAGAAAACTTGATGAAAAGTCTGAATAACGCTTAATTTAAATTATATTCTTACTTGAAAGTAATTTAAATAGTGAGTTCTGGTAGTGGAGATGCGTGGAATTTGTTGGACTTCTAATCTTATCAATTTAATGACCTTTCCTCTGAAATCTGAAGAAGCAGATTCCCCTCCTTCAGAGAAGCAGCAGAAACCAGTCCACAAGCATAATGAAACCACATATAACTACATGGTATGCTGACCAGTGTTATAATCTCATTTCATAAACTGTTGCTCTTTTGCAATGTAGTACATAGGCTTGAATACTCTCACAATGACATGTGCTTTGTTCCAAAACACGTTCTTCTCAGGAAGTGTTCATAAAGTCAAAACTTTTTCCTAAATTCTCTCAGTTTTTAATAATTCTAGAGGCCAGAGTATATATTAAGCTGCCTCACAACAGTTCTGCCTTACAAAAACATCACCTTCCAAACTCAAATTCTTTTACTATAAAGAACTTTAATCTAAATTCTTTGTTTTCTCTTTTTCCAATTATATGTCTCACCAATTTGCTTCAAACATGAATAATGCAATAATGTAAAAATATCCCCCCTGGTAAGAAACTTACATCATTTCCAACATAGGCAGTTACAGAGGGCAATTATAATACCAAGGTAATTATATTCAGAATCATGTGAACTCTGACAACTCATTGGTATTCCCCTGTAGGTTACAGATTAAGGAAATCAAACTATTTATTAGAACAAAAAAATTTTTCAGTAGCTGAACCCATCTTCCTCTCTCTGTGTATACTCCAAAAAAATTCAGAAATATCAAGGCATTTTACAAAAGCAGTGTTTTACAAAACTACATTTTTTTTACATTTTAATAAAAATAGTATTTTTCTTACTCACAGAACTGAAAGCATTTTCCAGTGAAACAAATCAGGGCAGCTGCCAACATATAATATGGCTTTGGAATCCTGAAACATATTTGTGTCCAGTTGTTCAGAACACTCCGTGTTGTAGGCTCCACTGGGTTCTTGGTAAAGGTCCTGAACAAGAGACATTGGTCACTTTCTTTTCTGCAAAAGAAAGTTAATAGTATTATTGATGAAAAAAACCCACCAACAACAAAAAGTAAAAATGGTGAAATGCCACTGTTTAGTATCCTATGTTTTCCTGATAAATGAAATATTTGGAAAAGTGCTGCCTCTCAGAGAAACAAAAAGTGTTTCAAAGATTTCCATGAGCAGTACAGAGATGCATTTACTATAACAATGACAGTGAATAATGAAATAACTACACTTTTTGCCAACAGTCACTATTTCCAAACCAAAATGCCAAGGTAGGTCCCATCTGTGTTCTGTGCCTGTTGCCAAATTCAGCCAAATTACAAGTAAGGATGTAAAATTAAAAGAGAATTAATGTAGTATCGAAAAGCACCTCCTCCTGTTTGGAAGGGTCATTGAAAATGCAGCTGAACTGGCAGAAAATGGAGATGGAGAACTGCTGAACAATTCAGTTCAGCTGATTTGATGCTATAGAAAGCATGGACTACAGCCACAGTTTCCTAAGCTGAACTCAAACATTTCTTTTCAATGGTGACCACTGAAGTGCCTATATCTTGTGAAAATTTTATCATAATCCAAGTAAAACAAATAATTATGAACATAGTTGTATATACAAGTGAAGTCTTGCACAAAATGTGGGTTTAATAAACTGAACTAGGAATATTTTGCCATGTTTTTTTCATGATTGATGAGACATTCTAAACTTCTTTTGTATTTAATCTATCAACCTTTGTTTAATCTTTACGAAGATATATTATGTTACATATGCACATCTCAATACAAAATTAAGTTAGAGTAATACTCTGACATATTTCAACATTTCACACTTAATTAGGCTTTTTGAGAAATTATAGCCCTTTTTAAGTCCCAGTGGGTAAAATCCCCACATTTTTCAGTAACTGCCATTTCAGCAGACAGTATATCAGACCACCTACCTGAGAAAGGCCTGATTTCTTATGGAAGCAAGTGTTTAAAAATCCCTAAATTTCAAATTCTGATTTCAAATCCTGTGCTCTGGATAGGAATCACTAAAATCATTAAAGGTACTAAAAGAAGATAATATTCTTCAACAATTTTCAGCAAAGTGCTATATCAATTGCCTATTAATCAAATGTCAAAAGTATGATTCCTTTCCCATCCTTGCTGATAATTTGTGTACTATTGTACCAGTGTCTTCTGCTTCCTTGTAATCAAAAACAGTTGTCTGAACACCTTTCACATACAGACAAGCAAACACTTCCTAAGTTATCTCTTGAATATGTCCATGTACAGCCCCTACCCGTTAGTCTACCTTTGTCTATTTCTATTCATGTAAATAAAATTATCTAGCTTTCTGGATCAGGCCCTGAAGCATTGCCTTTGCTTCAGTTTCCCACTGATCAAAGAATACATGATGAGTGGGATGAGCAGAGACCTTGAAAATAGAGCACTTACTAAGCTCTTGTTTGTCTACAAAAAAATTAAGAGTTCAACATGAAAGGCAAGGCCACTGGAGAATGGCCTACAGAATGCTTAATAAATATAAGACATGTTTGGGTCTGTTCCCTCGTGCCCTAAACCCTTTCCTCCCACCCCCTGAACTATTCCCAAGTAGTTCCCTGCAGCAAATTGTCTCTATTAACATGTTTCTTTCTCTCTTGACTTACATGGCAGCACTCCAATATTTACTTGGTCATTCTCCAGTAATGTAAAACATCTTCTGGTACTAAAGGCTTTGATTTGAAAACTATAACTTGGTTTCAGAAAACACCACCACACATAAAGTAAATTTGCAAAGATCTCCCAAGACATAATCTGAAACTTAATGGGGGAGCCTTAGTTTGTTCAAGGCAGCAGTGATGAATCAAGATCATTATTTCACAATCTATTTGAGCTTCAATCAACTTGAATCTATGGATATTCTTGGCTCAAAACTAGTACACAGGACAACAATTGCTATCTTTTCCCATCAAGAGGGAAGTAACCATTACTTTAATTCATTTGAGCTGAGCACTTTTTAAAATTTGAGTATGAGTATGAAACTAATTAGGGTCCCAACACTAATATTCCCTTGTGTTAACATATATACACATTGCTCTGACATTGTTATACTAGGAAAAAAAAAAAAAAGTTAAAAAGAGTGATGCAAGAACCTCAGAAGCCTTGGGGTTTGGAAAAGCTTCAAAAAAACCAGCAGACACATACACAGTTAAAGAAAGAAACAAAGAAGATCCCACAACATCCTATGATCTTCCCTTCCATCCCAGATGTTTACCACCAGAGAGCTTATCTCTATCATGCTCCACATGGGGACAATCCAAATCTGTTCCTTTGTAGGAAGGAAAGCAGTTCCAATGCAGAAGCTTTTTTTGCTCCCTTTGTCTGCCTAAGTTCTCTCTCTTACAGATATTGCTTCTCAGTGTGCAGCAGTTTTTCTGTTGACCAGTTGTCAAAGTTAAGAATAAGGGACTCTGTTCTTTAAGAAACTATCTTGCTCACTGCATCTTTGAGTGGGGTGTTGTGAAGCATCTTCTAGCCCCATTAGCAATGTATTTTCTCTTTCAGCTTAGATGACTTCCAGTAATTATCACTCCCTGTGAATTTAACCTTCCATTTGCTGAGCAAGAAAAAGATGGCTACCAAATGTCAATTCTCTTGCTACCCAGTTTTGAGATACAAAGCAAAAACAGGGCAGAGGTTTAAGTTGAATTCTACTTTCAAGTTTATTAAATTTTACAGCAACATCAAAATATATTTTTTTCTCTAGGTTTGCAGAAATAAAAGCAGACTCTTGGCTACAGTGGGGCAAATGGACCACTGGATCCATAACTTGTCCTGGTGTGCAGCTCCACACTGATTGTACATTGGGTTAGAAATCAAAACAAGTGAGCAAAGGGGAAAGAAACATCTGACTGCTGAGAAGCTGCTGGAGCTCTCTCATTTTCACTTTTACCTCATGGTAATACCAGTAGTATGGCACATTCTTTCGAATATCTCTGTTTAGCTCTAGAAACACACAAAAATATCCATGAGAACCCTTCCACAGGAGAGAGCCTGGGCTGATGCATATAATTGTAACCAAAGTTAGTCACGTTTAAAAATTGTAATTGCATATAAGCAGCTCTTGTCATGAGTGTATCATTAAAAACAGACTAAAATAGTAGCAGAACAGCTACCATAGAAAATTCATGTTGCAAAATTAGCCTATCCATTTTCACAATATATAATCATGCATAAGAGAAGGTTTCTTGCAGGAATGTAGAATGACTCAGTGTTAAATTATATGATGACTGAAACCATTTAGGACTGTTCAGAATCTAAACATAAAAAAGAGGTCTGAAAAAAAAAAAATGCTGTGGAACTGTAGAATGTGGTAGCAACTGTACAGCTTTGTACATATTTTTGCTTACTGAGTATGTTTGCATGGGAAGCTTTCATTCTCCTTTGAGCAGCAGGAAATAAGGAAAGATATTCTCAGCTTTTGCATTTCAACTTGAAAATTCCAGTTCAAGGAAATCATGGGAAAATATCCCAAAGGCCATGGCTTGTGTCCTTGCTTTCCTTTAAAAAGCCTGCTCTGTGTTTTTCTTACTTTTATGGTTAACTAAACACTAGACATCTATCACTGGTTATTTAAAACGTCCTTCAGCTTTTGAGATCTGCAGAACCAATTACTTTCAGAATAGCAATATCATATCAACCAGTACCAAGACAAGACAGAAACAGATCAAGTAATAATTATTATTGTTGCAGAAAAATTATACAAAAAAAAAATTATCAACACTTTTTTTCTTACATACAAAGTAAGAAAGAAGGGAAAAAAAAAAAGAAAAAGATAGAAAGAAAAAACAGCAATAGAGAGACTTCTGTACTATACCCACACCTAATTTAAGAAAAAAACATAGAACTACTGAACTTAGTAGCCATGAAGAAGTGACCATTTCTGTCACAGTGTAGAAGTTACTGTCTTTTTTTTCCAGAATATAAGAGCTACAGTAAGTCTGATGCAAACAGGGAATGTACATCACAACACTAATGAATAGTCTAGCCATTTCTATGACTTTTAGAAAATATTTCAAAATACTGCTTAGTTTTGATAAAAATTGAAAGATCTACCAAGAAAAGTAATGATCTTTTCAGGGAACTGAAGCTCAATAAAAGAATGTGACCTCAGAGAACAAGGAACTTGTAGTTATCTTGCCCACCAAGTATTTCAGTCCTTGATGCAGTCACGATTCCCAGAAAAATACAGTCTCCCTTCTCAGGGATATAACCAAAGTCTATTTTAAGATTTTATGTTGACTTCAACAGGTACTCAGTGAACTAATGACTTGAGCAGGTACTGACAAGGGCCCACACAAGTTTTGCTTTGGACTTTTAGCTTTGACCTGGATTGGCCCTGGTCACCACTGGCTGTCACCAGAATGAACCTGCATATAACAAGTGATTTTGTTTAAAGCAGAAAAAAAACAAACCAAACCAAGTCAAAACCAAAAAACAACCCCAAAAACAAACAAACCAACCCCCCCCACCCCCAAAAAAAAAACCAAAAAAAGAGAAAAAATCCCCAACCAAACATAAACAGAGGACTAAAAATGCCAGAAATATAAAAAACATTAAACAGATATTTGATTCATCACTACCAAACAACAAAACATTAAGGTTAAATCCACACACCTTCAAAAAACAATAGTAATATATGTTTCATTTGAAAAACACAATACGGAAAAAATTACCAATACCTTTTAATGGATTAAAATCCTCTATTCCTTGTAAGTGAATAATTTTCTACCTGTTAGATGAAAAAATTCTTCCTAAATTTTAGGATTTTTTTTGCCTGATCACAAATTCTGAACATATCAAAATTTAAACTTAACAATTGAGTAATTTCTACTTTAAAAAATCTTAAATTCTGGCGTATTTACAAGTCTGTTAGTAGACTTAGACTTTCAGAAGTAAAATAATTTTGAATGGAAGACCAAAGGTTCATGTGATGCCTAGTTTCCATGTTTAGAATTTAACTTTCTAATAAATGAATGAAACTTTAAAGTGGTATCACACTTTCATGTTATTTCTTGACTCCAGAAGAAAGTATTTTAGTATACATTTTGAAAAGAGTGAGTTTAAGCATCTGGTTAAGTACTTTATTGAGTTCAGGAAATGTATTTTATATACAAAAACTTGCAAAATGAAATTAAAACTTTCTTTCCACACTTATTCAGTAATAGTCATGTGAACATTTGGCTATTTTTATATATGTTCATGCCAGAAAACACTATTTCTGGAGTATTTTTGGAAACAGTATATAAAAAGAATGTGATCACAGCTATGGTACTTTTAAAAAATCTATTCATTGGAATTTTTTACAGTATTAACACTGCTCTATAACTCACTGAGCAGTATTTGTTCGGTAGAAAGACTCTATTTTGGAAATAACTAGATTTTTACTCCTGGATTACAGATGAACTTTTGTTCCATAGAGAGCCATACAAACTGTTACATTTCCTCTTCAATTTTTAAAATAAAGTATCATCTCGTTTTCTCCTTAAAGACAAGAGAAAACGAGACAGTAAATATTTCACAGTAAAAATGAATACCCTGTTTGCCTACTGTTTTGCACTCAAATTAACTAAGATAATCTCATTGATACTGTGCTATTCTTTTTTACAGGAATATTTTATTTGTGTGGTCTTTCATGGCTGTGGGAAATGTGAAACAAAGCTATAAAAAAGAAGGAGAGAAGGAATCTTCTGAGGATACTTAACCACAAACTCATTATACTTTCCTACAAAAAAGAGTGAAGCAATGCATCTTGAATGGATCTGCCCTCTAAAACAGAGAGCAGTTTCATTACATTAGTAATGAAACGTATTCTGATCTTTCAGATTTATATCTATAGTCACAAATAATAAATTCTGCAGTACAGTTCACAGAGATGAAGTCTCAGAAAATAGACTTACCGACAAGCCTGAGGAAAAAGAAAAATCAGATTGCTCTTATATAAAACTTTATAATGAGAAAAATAATCTGTAAATGAAAACAAACTTGCAATACCTTTGACAAAAATCCAAATCTTGTAGGGATTCTTAGAGTTTAAATTACAATAATTTTCTCTATCCATTTTTAGATGTGACTAGACATGAGGAATCCTATGGAAAACCTTCTGTCTTCACATCAGACTGAAGAAACAAGAATAGATGATAGTGGCTGTGTCTGTTTGTAATTGTTAGACTTGACTTCATAACATTCAGATGGCAAGACAATTGTTTGCAAGAATGCTTGAGAATTTGATCCCTTGTATCATTGGCCTGCATTTTTTTTCTGCTTCTTCCCTGTGCACCAAAAGGTGCTCAGTTTGGAGAAAGTTTTTTGGTTTTGTTTTTTTTTTTTGGAAGTCTCTGTACACGTCTGAAAATCTAATCAGGGTACAAATCAGTGTGTATAGTTACATTTGCCTGTGTTTTAGTCCACACATTACTGACAGCCAAGAGGACAAGGTTGTGTGGTCAAATACTACACTTGAGCATAAGATGCAATATATGAGTAGACATCAGTTTCTTTAGAATTAGGAGAGACTTAGCAGAAATTCAAAACTTTAGCTCACTAGTGTTAAATGTCATATTCATTTCCAGACCCTCTGTCACTGACGTTTCTATAAGTGGAGAGAGTTACAGCTGGGCACATGCTGTACTCCCAGAGTAAAATAGAAGAATAATGGTCACGCTTATGTGCTTGAGGGTTTTCTAGGCCAACAACAATGATTCATTGGAAGCTGGAGAACCAGACTTTACTTTATAATTTTCCTTTTCTTTTTTTTCCCCCTTCGTTTCCCGTCTACTCTCCAACTAGCGTAAAAACCCTTGAAAATTTCAGTGTTAATCATAGAATCAGATAATTGTTTTAGTTGGAAAAGAACTTTTAGATCATCGAGTCCAACCATTAACACAGCAGACTGCCAAATACACTCTGTGTCCCTGAAAACCACATCTACATATATTTCAAACACCTCCAGGGATGATGACTACCACCTCCCCAGGCAGTCTGTTCCAGGGTCTGACAGCCCTTTAAGTAAAGAATTTTTTTCTAATATCTAAAAAAAACCCTAAACCTCCCCTGGTGCAATATGGGACTATTTTCTCTTATTCCATTGCCTGTTACTTGGGAGAAGAGACCATCATCCACCTTGCTACAACCTCCTTTTTTGTAGTTGTAGAGTGACAAGATCTCCCCTCTGCCTCTTTTTCTCCAGACTAAACCCCAGTTCCCTCATCAGCTCCTCATAAGACTGTTCTCCAGACCATTTACCAGCTTGGCTGCCCTTCTTTGGACATGCTCCAGCAACTCAATGTTCTTCTTGTAGTGAGGGGCTCAGAAATAAACACAATATTGAAGGTGCAGCCTCACCAGTGCCCAGTATGGGGTGCAATCAATTCCCTCCTCCTGCTGGCCACACTATTTGTAATACAACAATTCATTCAAATTTTTAATGCCTTTATTCCCATCCTATCTTGTATAATTTGTCTCAGACTTTAAGGAGATTAACAAGGATTATTTAAGGTACTTCATTTTACATTAAGAATCATTCCCAATACTGATAACCTTTACTACCATCATTACACACAGCTTCTAAATAACTAGTTACTGCTTGCCTTGAAACTCCATCCATCCCTTTGCTGTGCAATTAAATGCATTTCAGACATCATGACACTGTAACAATTGCTGGATCAGTCATTACAGAGTGGGACCAGTTATTGGTGCCCATTCAGTCTGTAGAGGTATTACTAACATTGGAAGTGTTCAAGGCCAGGCTGCATGGGGTGTTGAGTAACCTGGTCTAGTGGGAGGTGTCCCTGCCCCTGCAGGGTTGGAACTAGATAATCCTTAATGTCCCTTCCAACCCAAACCTTTCTATGATAAATGGGAGGACAGCAGAAGAAAGCTGCTTAGTTAGAAAGGAGAAAAATTATGACATTACATCAAAATCCAGAACATTATTGATTGTTTTAAAGCTTATTTTGAACAAAAGATATATTAGAGCAGGAGTTCAACTTGCAAAATAAGACGCTGTTTCATCTCAGATGAAAAAAATAACATTGTGTGACCTTCCTTTCACTAAAAACAAAATAGAAAATTAGCCTTTAATTGACCCAGATATTTTCAGACTGCATTTTCATTTCAGCCAGAGAACCTTAGAGAGAATAACCCAGTTTTGACATAGCTCTTCACGGAAGGTTCCCCACTGCTCTTGGTAAGTCTTTCAGAAGTGTAGTTCTTACCCACCTTTATAAAGCATTTTGGGCTCCTCAGCTCAAAGCATTGTATAATTGCAAAGCATTACTCTGTTTAAGCTGTTACCCTCAGGATATAAAATACAAGAAATTCTTGTGGCCTATGATTTCATTCTATACAGTGGTGTGCCTGAACTATTTCTGATGCTGTTTGCAGTTGTAGAAACTGAAGCATAGTTACTGAAAAAAAAACCAACCCAAAAAACAAAAAACCAAAAGCAAACAAAAAACCGCCACAAACAGCTACCTTCCTCAGTTTAAAGTAGCTATTTTCCTTTTACAGTCTTTTGGAGGCTTGTATATTGGAGCTTCTGTACAATTAGCTCAAGTTATATTCATACATAAACTCAAGTTATATTCATACATAGCTCCATACATATTCAAAATTTTTGCCCCTACTGTAAAACCACATCGATGATCTGCTTTCAAGAGCTGTTAATCACATTCCACTCCCGCTGTGAGGGTTTGAATCAGCCATTCAGTAAAAATTTGGTTAGTTTACAGATGTGGGGGTGGAGGCTGGTGAGCAAAGGGGTCAATGAGAGGAGTTTATCCAGCACTGGAATAGCCAATGCAGATTGCATTATTCTTCCAAGTAAGGAAAGGAAAGTTTCATGACACACTGCAGGCAGCCCTTCAGTGAAGTCAGACACGATTCAAATCTCAAAGTTGCCTTTGCTTTATCGCTTCAGTAAACAGTGTGCAAAGAAAGCTAAAAGCCTAGTTTTATTAACCAAATTTTAAACTTTGGTTACTCTATGTATTTTAGATGAAGAACCAAGACTCCCTGGTTTCCCTTGTTTTTGCACATGTCTTTGGTTTTAATTAGTGGTTGAAGAAACAACAAAAAACTGACTAAAAAAGTAATTACTATATGTTTTCAAATGTTGCAGTGAATGTCCTGGGCAGGAAAGCTCTAATAAGGAACACCAAATGTATGAAGTAAGGTCAGTCTCCAAACTGAATAATAACTTGTATTCACAGAAGGGTGGCCTTGCATGTACATTGTCAACCAGCAATTGGTTGCAAAAAGCAAACCTTGATATGGAGCCAGAGTCCTCCAGTCCAGCCACTAAGGTTTCCCGTCCTTTTTCGTTTTCTCTCATGTATGAACATAAGTGTTGCTATCCATTTTCTGTGATTCAGAGACTCCTCTAGTCCGAGGAATTGCTATAGTGAGGTATTCATCTGGTGAGGCATTATCTGATAGGGTCTTTGTCAAGTAGTAACTCAATGAATTTTGTATGACTCCTTCCATTCAGACACAAGACAGGGACCCATGTAACTTCTAGATCAGGATGCAAATACGTGGTGCCCCTCATTGTATGTTGGGACCAATTTGGAGATTACCAGTAAGCACAATTACTTTCTTTTTGCATAACTAAAGTTGATCTGCATTATTGACTAACTCTGTTATATGCATACTGAGACTCTGGGATGAAAAAATTCCAGAACCAGCCCAGCAGAGACAGACAGTCCTTGCTGAACTGCATAGGAAGCTAACTTAAGTAGGACTTAACATTATCCCTGACCCTGAGCTTGCTTTCCCCCAGTCACTCTGTTCTGATTCAGTGAGATGTATGAAGGTCAGATATTACATATGAAAGACTGAGCTCAACTTGGGCTTAGCAGCCACTGGTAGTTGTATAACAAGTTAATCTATTTGTAAGGATATGAGAAATTAGTGTCAGCCATTGAAATATGGACCTGCACTGGCTTAGATATACCTAAGCACTCAAACTGGATGATTTGTTCATGGAAAGCAACAATAAGTGTTCTTTTTTCTAACTGAATTTTCTGCTAAAGAAGTTACTATTTAACTAAAATAATTTCTTTTTTAAAGTATTTACTGAATGCTGTTCTGCACATCTGCAGAGGCTTTGTTTCTATTCTGTGACAGATGAACATACTGCTAAATAGATCTCTGTAAGTGTGCATACTTGCATATAAAATTCACCATTAATTTTCCACAAATGTTTTGCACTGCTTGCTTAAAAAAAATAGTTGAAAGCAGTATTTTAATAGTAATTGGGACCAGCAAATAATTTGCAAAATGTGATACAAAAGAAGTATAAAGTTTAAAAGAAGCATTAACATGCAAGCATTTTGTAGAAGTTTTCCAGCATTCATCTATATTCACTGTCTTATGAACTGTATATCCCCAACTAGGCCTACATTTGGTCCAATACATAATGAATGTTAGGCATTTTTTTCTGACAAATTGGTGTATTACTTCACAGTGAACCCAATTTAACAAGCTTCCTAATGAATTAATTCATTGGCAGCATACATTCCCAATTTCTGAACATTAGTTCACATTTTGAAGCCTATTTGGACATCAAGACTCCACACTCCATGTTCAAAAGCCATACATAAAATGGGATCCACTTTAGAATTTATAGCAGTGCACATTCTCTTGCAGGAACCACTGTCACCCTCAGCCAGATGCAACCAGTAGTAACAATCACACTTGGGATTTAAAGAACTTTGTTTTAGTTTTAGTTAGTCAGGTTTATTTGTTTGTGGGGTCTCTTGTTTCTCCTTTCTGAAGCACAAGGACAGGCACTCAAATGGAAAGCTCCTTTGAATGCAGGTTAGGTAGCCTGGCTGAGAGCATGGGTTGTGTTTCCACCGCCTTTTGGTTCTTTCAGAGCAGAATATTGAGTAAAATACTCCTACATTCATTGTCCTTCATTCCCTCCTCTGTGCTCTCAAAGGCAGGTCACATTCTCCCAGCAAGATTCAGACTTACTGCTCTGTACATAGCCAAATGATCCCAAAGATTTCAAACAGAAGACACAACCTCAAAGATACAGAACAAAAGATACGACCCCAAAAGTCCCAGCAACCCACAGGGCTGGGGTCACTCACATCAGGAGAGGTAACTGAAATGAAGCTTCCAGTATTTCCTTTCTTCCATGAGAATAACTCAGACTGTTGAGCCTCCTGGTTGATTCTGTATCAAAGATAAAGTTATAAATATTTCTCTTAAATCACTGAAGTTGAGTAACTTCATAACATAAGAGTAACAGGAGAGTCAGGAGGTCTGGTGCATTAGTTTTAAAATACCCATTCTGGGAAAATGCATAGCAAGGAAAACCAACTGTACAGAAAGAGAAAAGGCCATTCCTTCTTCGTTTTGTTTTATTTGCCAGATAATATGGTTTACACATTTCAGAGTGCAAATGGGACTACCTCTTCTTGAAAGAGCTCACTAATCATGAAATTAGTGGTCTCTAAAGAATTCCCACTGTGAGCACACTGGAATGAGCTTTGATCATTCACTTCTACTTCTTGCATCAAATAGGAATAAAAACAGCCTAAACCAGGCTTCTGAGTTTTCTGTTCTGTATACTGAACTAAGCAAAGCAGAAAATGAGGTGTTTTATAACCTTCCAGGATAAGAGTGTTGACTTTTTTTTTCCTTGCATGAGACCAGTACTTACAGCTGCTGCTCAGCCTATGTTTTATTCTGGTTTTATTTGGAAACTGTGTGTTAAGGTTATACCTTGGCCTAATATGCAAGTAGGATTGTTTGTAAATCCTTGCTGAAAAAAAATTTAATATCATACACTATAAGGACTCTGCTGTTAAAATTATGGTACTATACATCCCAGCAAACTAGTGGCTGTATTATGAAGGCTGCATAGTGATTTTCATTTTGCCTCAAGAATGCAGAATGTGACAACATGATAAGAAGTAAGAGAAACTAGAATTTTCATTACAGCTTGCAACATTCTTTCCAAGTCCTAACTTAGCTACTGGAAATGTTTGCAAATTGCTCTGCCTTTAAATGTTCCTATTTAAATCAATAACTTGGAAATTGCCAACTTCCACAGAAAATGATTAGCAGGCAACTAAAACAAGTATGTTCATTTTTATGACATAAAAAGTCGCATAAGCTTGGGATAAGGTTTGCCACTTGAAATGCTAAAAAAATTCTACTAAAATATTCAAAATATAAAGCACAAAAAAGGGAATAATTTCTAAAACAAGCTTTTTCTGGTGGCGTTATCCTTGCTAAAGACTGCAGATGGCAATGCTTTTAAGAAAACTACTGCCTTATTTGATAACCACTACATGTGTGTTTGTAGTGGCATTTCTGTATATATTATCAACCTACTTTGTATTTAAAAGAAGCCCTTTTGAACTGAATTCTTCCTAATAGATGTACTAGATGATCTTTAAGGTTCCTTCCAACCCTAGCCATTCTATGATTCTAGGATAATATCTGTTATGAGTTTTCAGTTGTGGGAAGATGGTGAATATATATAGCTGAATCCCTCTGATAGCTATTTGAATTAAATAAAATTGACATTTAATTTCCAAAATCTACCAACTCTTTACAGATGTAACACTTCTTGCTTATTGCACTCAGAAAGGGTGTTCTTTTATCTGTTTACAAGTGTTAAAGCTAGTATGGTGAAAACTGAGCATTGTTGGAGCTTTACTGAACACGGGATTTTCCTATTTTCATTTCTGTCAGCTGTGACATGAAGCCATGAGTCTCTGTCAGCTCTGAAAAATATACAGGTTTCCATTCAACATTCAGCCAACCCAGTAAAAATTAGATTATTGCAACTCAGTAATACTGTACACCTGAGGGGTGACTTATTTTTCTAAATCATGTTTGTTTTATGAAAAAGTTCTGGGATTCTATAGTTTCATCAAGAAAAAAAAAAAAAGATTTCACACTTCTTGTTGTTTAACCTGTCCAGATCTCTGAAAGTCCTTGCCCTCTTTGCAGGATGAAGTACTCAGTTCCACATAAGTTCATCTGGGAAGCAGAAGCAGTTGTGAGGAAATGTTTCCACTTGTTGACTATAATTGATAAAGTTCTTCACATCAAAGAAAGGGGTTACATATACGAGCAGTGAAAAGAGAGATTTCCCTTGTTCATTTCTATGTAGAAATTTTCAGTGGCTCTTAAAACATACATGATTCCCACAGAAAATGCAAACCATGAGTCATTTTGTGATTACTTAATTACACGAATTTCTCAAGCAAGATGCCATTACAATTAAAACACCAGCTTTCATTTTTAAAAAGTTTTTAAGCATTCTTGTATATTGCTTTTTGAAAACTGCCATTTTCAAAGGACAATTAAACTGCATTATTACTATATTTCACAGCAAAGAGTAAAGATAATACCACATCTATGTAAAATTGCTTCATAAGATCTCAAACCCCTTGAAAGTAGAGATTCAGTGCCTAAACATCTCTTTATAGAAACACTTCTGCCAAAGAAATTTATATAAGTAAAAGTAATGAAAGTATTATATATGCTGTACACCAGGTAGTGGGTGATTTTTTCAGTACTTTCTTTTAATTTCATTTAAAATCACATATAACTTAATTTCAGGCAAAAAAACCTGACTTTTTTGGTCATGTCCAAAACTAAAATCATACTGCAGGTTTTCCAAAAGGACAGATCTATTTTTTGCTAAAAAAGGCTAGAGTAGCCTTGGAATTCAAGATTTGTGGTAGCTGCTTCTCTCTTTAGATTCCTATTCATAAAATTTAATCGTCATCTACAAATAGAAGGCCTAAAATGTATCTTCCAGATCAATAACTGTCAAGTAACTTTAATACAGAACGGTCTTCTTCAGAAGTTAAAAGATCTACACCAGTATTAGGTGCAGTTTTCATTAGGTTAAGCAGTTCTCCCATGCTGATTTATCAGCCAACATCAGACTAAGAATGCAGACACTGACTTTCTATTATGGTTGCCTTTTACTTCCTACCTCCTATTACAAATTAACAATTTAATGAGCTGGTGATGACGTTTGGCTCACATCGCTCCGTGATGATTCATCAGAACTCTATGGAAGTGATTCCCAGGCAGGGCTCCTGGAAATGGCTATCACAAATCCTACTGTGGAAGCTAGGGAGTAAATAACACACTTATGGCTGCACGGTCATTAGCTCTGTAATGCATCCTACAGCAAAACACTGACAGGTTTGCCTTGTTTCCAGACTCATTTTTTCTGCCCATGGCTTGGCTTTCCTCTCTGCACTGCTTCCAGTCCTGACCCCAGTCCTGCTCACCCATGGTTTGGTTCTTGCTTCCATCATACACCCACTGGGACAAATGGACAAACAGCACATTCAAATCAATTTATTACTGATTTTCTCAGTAGCTCTTTTAACCCAAAGTTTCAGTTTTGATACTCTATATCCAAAAATGCCACTCAGCCAAGCTCATAGTATTTGCATTTATTTTTAAGCTGAATCACAGAGGCAATATGGTGGTATGAAAATTCCCTTTAACACAGTGATTTTAACTTGTGGTACTTACAAATGCTATCAATTATTTCAGAGGCCAAGAACAAGGAATGGCATTAGCTGAGCTTACGAACAGAGAAGATGGCAGAAAATTTATTTCCCTGTGATGTAATTTCACAAAGTGGTTCAATTATTATGATATTAGACTTTTTTCTTACACTTCTTTTTTTGCTAGTACTTTTTGTTTTGGTTTTTTTTCCCCTTTATTTTTATACTCAGCATAGGTGATTAAGAATTTCTGGCACGTGGGAAGTGATCACAATCTTAGAAATGCATATGGGTCTCTGCAGCATGTAACACACTGTGTTGAGTGCTCCAGACTACCAGAAAAGCAGATGTAACCGGTCAGTTTTGGAAGCTTAACTCATAAATACTCTGATATTCTATCAAAAGTAATGACCATTTGAGACAGATCACACCATCAGTCTCAAGAAATCACTGTTTTTCACCAAGGCACAGATGAGAGAATCAGAGAAATCTTATTCACAAAACCAGGGGGGGGTTGGAATTCAGTACAGTCTTATTCCATGGCTGTATTATGGTTTAAGCACATCACCTCCATATGCCAAATTTTCTGTCCTCTCTTCAGGAAAAAAGCAATGATCTTGGGTGCCTGCACAGGGGTCTCGGGCCTGTCATGAGTGACCTAATCAAAGAGAGCTTCTGCATGTTATGAAAGACAAGTGTGCATCATTCACCAATAAAAGTTTCTTTTGGAGAAGTAAAATGGCAAATGACCTGCAGAGTAAATAATGGGCTATTTGTAGAGCACAGAAACTGACAATTAAATCCAATTATTTTTTTTTCTGAAACATGCTTAAAATAGGTAAATAACCATTTTGAAAAGCCTTGACTTCTATGCAATATTTCATAAGCTTTGCTAAATACATAATTTATTGGGACTTCCTGACCTTATCTTCCTTCTTTACAATCATTAATATTACTATATTACTGGTAGTATTTTATTATTATTTTTAAACATTATAGCCTTATCTGTTTCTTACCTTTTCCTATTTTGCATTTCTGATGCAACATCAGCAATTCTCAAAGCTCACAATATTAATATATATATCAATTGTATTAATTATAATTAAACACACACCATTAGACATTATAATAAACATATATAGTTCTGGGGACCAAGTGAAAAGTGTTGTCCACAGAAGTGTGAAAAACATCTTCACAAGTAGTCCCTGTTCTCAATAGCTTTCATCTTACTGGTAAGATTAATGTGAAAAAAGGAAGTTTGACATACAAGCAGACCATCCAACACACTATTCATTTCATCTTGGTTAGTATGTATATACACATAGTTTTGTAAGAATTGAGGTGTCTTTAAGAAAAAATAGCCTAGGTAAAAAGAAATGTGACAGGGAAGGCAAACAGAGAAGTGACAGGTGTAAGGAGTGGGTAGGGTAGGACAAATTACCAGTCACTCTGTGACCAGCCAAAATAACCAAAAGACCAGTTAATATTGATTCTCAGTGATCTGACACATTTCCACATAGGCACAGTACTATTTTATTTGATGCAGGAAATTCTCCATTCAGTCAAACTAAATCCTTTATGTACATATGCACTTTCTATCTCGGCTTGATAGATTAGACAAAACCCATACAAGTTGGTGACAGAATACTCAAACAGCAGCAGCCTGGGAGAAGGGGTGTTAGAACCCTTTTCTAGTACAAACAACATCTTGCTAAGCTATGCCAAGGGGATGTAGCATAGTTTTGGGACATAGTACAGCCTCTCAAGGGATCTGCATTTTACTCCACACTTCGGCCCAGACTCAGTGCTCCTGTTTCACTCCCCTTTTGTTTTATGGTTGGACTCTTAGCCCCCCGTCCTAATGACTCTAGCTGTTTAGGTAACAAAAAGATGTTGGCCTGAGCATGACAGCATGAAAGAATCTGAGAGATTTGTTCCATCTGAGAGATTTGTTCCATTCCCCATCTCAGCAGAGTAGGTTTATTGGCAGTGAGCCATTACCTGGACTTTGCCAATCTCAGATAAGACTGTGACTTAAAGACAGATGCTTTTCGCTTTCTCAAATCCTGCATCAGCCCATGGCTGGGCCCAAGCAGCTGGCTTCCTGACTTTAATACTACTTAAAAGACATCTGTTTTCTAAAGCTTATCTACTTCAGTAGCAGTTTTGTTGGTTTAGTATTGATAGCAAGTAAAGCTCCTTGGGACACATTGCATGAATGGTGTTGTGAAACAGCAATTCGTATTTGCAGCTGCTGTTTACCTATTTGCAAAGATCAATATCTGTTGTATTTTGCCCTCTTAATTCACAAAATACGAGTTTAGAATGTAATCTTTTTCTATCTACTCCTCATAACAAATCAATATCTGTCTCCTTAATTCAGACTTAAAACCTTTGGCTTTGTAGGCTTTTTTTCCTTCCAGTCAAATAGATAAAAAGCTGAAGCTGTTATATTAGGAGGATGTAACATGGATTGGAATAGCAATCCAAGCTTTTCTTTAGATGGTTTAACTGTCTTTTTCTGTAATAAGCAAATCAAATCCCATATATTCAATGTTAAGCTGGATTTAAATTCTAAAGCAGTGACCCTAACTGATCCAGTAGAAAATTTACAACAATTTCCAACTTTCAGGGGAAAACTAAACATCACCAAAGCACTAGAAAACTATTGAGGCCTTCTTTAAAACCTACTGATATCCTAATAATTAATTTGAGCTTCAGATCAGAACACTCTTATACTTTGAAGATATATCAAGTCAACTATGAATTATGTGATTTTTATTTTTAAGACTACTATAACTTAAATTCTTGGCTAACATATTTATTCATGTTATTTCCTGGTTAGGTGTATACTGCAAATGGGTGTGGAAAAATAAATCTTTTAGAAAAGATAAGATAGTAAAGAGAGAGTACCAAAGTTCATTTGAGGATAGTTTTGGAAAATGTGTGATAACATACTGAAATCCTGTTCCTGTGCCTCTCTAGGACCCAGGCCCACATAGCAGGCCAGTGCATGCCACTCTCTGACCAAAATGGTGTCTCACTTATGGAAATATAATAAAGCAAATTTATTAGCTAGTCATCTGTAGAGAGGTTTGATAGCACAAATCAGAGTAAGTGCTTCTACTGCTCAGTGGGCAGCTCCCAAGGCCACCTTTCCCAGGCTATGGTTGACTCCAGAGATGAACATCAGGTAAACATTTTCCCTCACAACTGCAGTGACTCACACCTGTTATTTAATAAAAGACATCACAGAGTTTATTACTAACTTTCTGTCTGTTTCTCCTCATCTACCTTATTTTCATGCATCTGGGATAGCATTTGGATTATACTGCATCTTTCACAGAATATTTATAACTCCTAAAACACAGAGGCCACAAAAGCAAAGGTGAGTCTGCTGTCCTGAAATTAAACCACTGAGAGTCTGTGCTAATAAAAAATACCACTGAAAACAGTCGATATCCAAGTTATTTTGCTTAGCCTTTCTGGGGCACTTTGGGTAATATTCCTCTCACCTAACTTCAGGCATTTAAAAATTAGCTGTCTAGATTCCTTCCTCATGGAACTGAGTATATTTGAGGCACCAGACTCTCTCCAATTATTAAAAAAACAACACTGAGTTTTACTGCATGTTTATTCAACCAAATACAACCGTTTGAGATGGATCCCATTAATAGTATCTACTACTAGATCCTACTCTAACTGCTAGATCACAAATACAGAACACACATAAAAATCTTCCCCACTTGATGGATAGATTCCCCAAAGCTGATTTGCAAAAAAATTGGCTCTGCTATAAGCTA
This sequence comes from Calypte anna, assembly GCF_003957555.1. NCBI lineage: Eukaryota > Metazoa > Chordata > Aves > Apodiformes > Trochilidae > Calypte > Calypte anna. The sequence continues at coordinate 21,766,604 of NC_044248.1, forward strand.
GCAAGACTACTTCCTTGAATAAATCAGCTTTCTTTGGGGAATTTTCTTGTTACAAAATTTATTTGAGCAGCACATTGTGATGGCTTTCCCAGAATTGCTGCTTCCTCTAGTTGACACAGGGAAACTTATAATAGAGAAGAAAATGTTTCAAGACAGGTCAAGAAAACTGCAAAAATATATTCCCTCTGTGCATGTGCATCTTGTTTGCTTGGTATGTTTCTTGGTTTCTTTGTTTGTTTGGTTTGTTTATTTTTTTCAAACATGCATGGCTTATTGAAAACTGTGATCAGTAAAATAACTGTATATAATTACATTGCAGAAGCAAAGTAAGGTTTTGGTTGATTTAATTTATCTATGTCTCTCTTAATCCTATTTCATCCATTCAGTTTTATCACTTTGCTGGCTCTGCTGCTCTCTGTTATCACTCCAGTCCTGAACCTCCCACTGTCTGGCTATAACCACCATAACCTTTCATTTCTGGCACTTACTTGAGCCAATCCTAAAAGCCTTTTATCCCCTACTAAATGTAATCTAACCACTTAACTTTTATATATCTATTCCTTTACTCCTTTCTCTCTTTTTACAAGGATATTGAACTTTGTGTGTTTTCCTCTCCCCTTTTACCATGTGATTCTTACTTTCTGTGAACTGGAAGAAGTCTCAAGGCAGAAAATAATTAGTAATCACATGGAATTTCCAGGTTTTGCTTTAGATGTGATATTTACTTTATACCAAATATACTGACACTTTTTTTTTTTTTTAATTTTTATTTACAGGTTCTCCTATCATCTTATGGAGATAGCTGGCTTAATGACAGAACAGTAACTTGTCTCTGTACTGTCACAGATGATCCAATATTAGGACTTTTTGCAAAGGAACTTTCAGGGCAGGCTGAATCTGATGTCATGTACACTTTGATAGGTCATAGATGACTTCATTTAACCAGATAGAATTATGCTGCTAGATAGCAAGTTCACAATAAAACTGTGTTACAGCCTCCTGAATTGTCATGATATGTGCAAACTATCACAAAATCTTTCTCCTCCAGGATGTCATGGAGAAAAAAAGTAGGCATATGATGAATTATGTATCATTAGAATGGCCAGGAAAGACTAGTGAAATAGAGACCTGACCATTTGTCCCATACTAAAAATCCGATGAGTATAAAGGAACAAAAAACAATTACTATTTCTTGGTTTGTTATCATTTGGGAAAAAAGTGATTTTGTTTTCATATTTCCAGGATTAGAAATGAGGGTAATTAAAAAAAAAAAAAAAAAAAGACTCATGATTGCACATAAAAATGCAGCACAACTTCAGAAAGCACAAGGCATTTTCTCTGCATTTATCAGTGTTCCTCAGTGAAATTCTCCCTCAGGAATCTTCATTTTTGGAGGGAATACAGTTAAAATGATATTTGCATAAAGCAAACAGAACTTTTCAGAGTTACTTGGCAGAAATCATCCAACCATCCTGATGTAACTTAAAAGGCTTGGAAAGTACTGAAATATGTAATTCTAGAGATGTCTACTTGGAAAGATTCATAATCAGAAAATTATACACCTTTTTAACCAGTGAAATACCCTTCTCTCTAGTTTTAGGGATTTATTTTAATCTGTCTTCTTTTCCTCAATCTCATTCACCTGGTTCTCTGAGTCTTACAGGTGTATTAGTTACAACTTATTTTCCTCTTCAAAGCACTATACATTTTTTTGCCTTTCTCTGTGTTCATGCTGGTACTGTCTGTAAACTGAAAGGAAAAAAAAATCTAAGGTAAGGCAGTATATGAAAAAGGGCAGCCTGGTAGGACCAAGACAACCACACTATCCAGAATGTTCTCTTAAATTTCAAATGGGATGATTTTTAGATGAGACAAAGTGAATAATCTCAAAAGATGGGTATTGAAAAGTAGGTAAAAATTAAGCTAAAAGAACATGGTGACTAATGCAGAAAATAAAGGTCAACTAGGTCCAGATGGTTCACCTGATAAGCACCTCACAAACATGGATGCATTGCTTCCAGCTCCAAGGGCATAATATAGATAATTTGCATAACTAAATTGAGCAATATGTTGCTATGTGAGGTACAAATCCAGGTTTTTATGTTAGTTTATATTCTTAAAGCATGACAAGCAGTTAGTTTGAGGAAAATCAGTCAGTAAATTATGTAAATGTAACCCTATGTATTAGGTATGAACAAAGCATATTGCACAAGGTGTTCTTTGCATGGTCTCCATACCATCATTTGATCTTTAAGATGCAAAGAAGAGTATCTCAGGGCATTTACTCAGATATTTGCACATTTTATACCAATTACCCATACATTTTAGGCACGCATTCAAAACACTGAACTACTTGATCATTGTAATTATTGTACATTCCATATCTCTGAAACATGCCAGATTCCTAATTGAAAGGAAGAAAATTATCTGGAGGCATGCTCTAACAAAACAATGAAAAATAGCCTAGGAACAATGCCCTTTTTGTGCTGCCTACAATATCTTCCTGCTGAGTACACAAAAGCTCAATAAACTTTTAATCTGAACTAGGAGAAAAAACTTCCTGGTACCTAGATACCTTAAAAGCCAAAGAGAGAACCTGACATGTAAAATGGATCTATACATAACCAAATTCACTTCTATTACTCTTACTCTACAACAGCTGCAGTACTCTCCCTGAAAACAAACTGGCAAGGGGTCTAAAGCAGCAAAGAGATGAGGCACCTAGACTGCAATGTAGTTTGGAATTCAAGTCCAAACAGTCCAGAAATCCTTACTGTGCTGCCATCCAAACTACCATGCTGACTCATGCTCTAAAACTAAATTTTATAAATGTCTACAACTGACATAGCTGAATAGATAACAATGCTTGGCTCACATCTCGCTTATATGTCTAGAATAGGATTCAAAATTATGTCATTTCCTATACATGTTCTCCAAGGAACTCAACTTGAAAGACATGGTCAGAGCATATCTAATTTACTTTGAGCTTCCAGGTTCATCACAAATGCAGATGGAAGTAACTACAGTCTTTTAAAATGGGACCTGTCTTCATCGGGAAGAGCTGTAAAATTCTAATATGGTCCCTTCCTTGGGCAGTTTCAGAAGCAGGGCTTTTTCCATTTTATTTTTATTTTATTTTCATTTTTATTAATATGAGTAGAAAAGGAGTAGTAAATTATGAAAAAAAAACCCAAACTGGAGTAATTTAGTGCCTATGATAGTTTCTGAAGAGGCCTCCCTCATTGAGCAGGCTTTAGACATTTCCCAGTACTTTAAACAGCTGGACTTCGCTTCCTCCAGATCATTCACTTTCTTAGTTTACTGTCCAGACTCCTAAGCTGCAGCATCATGTTCCATCTCAGATCCCTTATATCTGGAATTTTTTTGAGTAAGTGGTGTGGGTTTGAATTCTTTGAGGCAATGAGGAAATTTTAAACCAGGATTTCTGTATTTCTAGACCAAATGCTTTGACCATAACATGAAAGTTCTTCATACAGATGTATTTTTTTAAGACTCAGGCACTTGTCTTCAGAAGAGGCATCAGGTAGCTTGACTTGGGGACAGGATTAGTAACTCTGTCACCCACCCAGCTGTTTAACACTCAGCAGCTATACACACAGCATGTTATTCTAAATGTCAATCTTACTTTATCTATGAATTGCCTGGGAACCTAGGTTCCTAATACAAAATTCTTGCCTGGGAAGAAGACCACAAAAGTAATAGCACCGAGAAGTTAATTTTTTTAATTGGTCTTTTAATATTCATGACTTTGATCTTCCATTGTTTGCAAAATAATTTGCAATTCACTTTCTTTGTTAGTATTAATTTAGTGTTATTTTCCTAGTAACAATTAGTTTTCTCGACACTGTTCTGAGAAAGTTACATGCCTGATTTCCTGCAGCAGTAGAAGATTGTATAGGTCATCCACAATTTACACAACACTTTTAGGGCTATTACAGTCTTACTAAAGAAATTCTTTTTCAAAATTGGTTGTATATTGTCCTAGTGGTTGATAGTTCTGGAAATACAATTCTTCAATGCAAAACTGGAAAAAAAAATCCACTCTCGTATAAACTATATGCACAAGTAGTTTATAAAATACCTGCTACATCTGGCAACTGAAATGTATGCAGTGGTAACATATTCAGCTGCTCTAAATCCTTCAAGCCTCTGTGGTGTTATCACTGCAAAGGGAATACCACAACCAAGAGCATGCAAAACCTATTCCCTCAGGACAGAAGCATGAGTCTTGCTATGAATTACCTTTTCTTCTCTGTTCTGGAGGTTTTTAACTCCACATACTTCCATGAGCAACTCGATATAATTCTGGACAGGTTGAATCAATGGGCTAAGGCCAATTGCATGAGGTTTAACAAGGCCAAGTGCTGGGTCCTGCATTTAGGTCACAACAGCCACAGGCAACACTACAGGCTTGGGGAGGAGTGGCTGGAAAGCTGCCTGTCAGAAAAGCAGCTGGGGTTGTTAGTCAACACAAGTCTGAATACAAGACAGCAGTGTGCCCAGGAGGCAAAGAAAGCCAGCAGCATCCTGGCTTGGATCAGAAGCACTGTGGCCAGCAAGGGTAGAAAAGTGATGATGCCCCTGCAGTCGGCACTGGTGAGGCACAGCCTCAGTACTGTGTTCAGTTTGGGGCTCCTCACTACAAGAAGGGCACTGAGTTTCTGGAGCAGGTCCAAAGAAGGGCAAAGAAAAGCAACAAAACAGGTGCAGGGTCTGGAGAACAAGTCTTGTGAGGAGCAGATGAGGGAACTGGGATTCCTCAGTCTGGAGAAAAGGAGGCTGAGATGAGACTTTATCCCTCTCTACAACTACCCTAAGGGACACTGTGAGTGAGGTGGGAGCTGGCCTCTTCTCTCAAGCAAATGACAGGACTAGATGAAATGGTCTCAGGTTGCACTAGAGATTTAAGCTGATTATTAGGAGGAATTTCTTTACTGAGAGAGTAGTCAGGTACTGGAACAGTGGTCAGGCTGCCCAGGCAAGTGGTGGAGTCACCACACCTGATGGTATTGAAAAAACATGTAGATGAGGCTCTTCAAGACATACTCTAGTGGGCATGGTGGATGTGGTGGTCTTAGAGGTCTTTTCCAACCGTGATAATTCTGTGATGATAATAATAATAATAATATTTTTTATCATTGTTATTGTTTCTAGTAATACTTTTAATCACTTCTGAAGCAGTCTTATTACACTTGTCATAGTAATTCAAACACCACCAAATTATATATTTTTAATTTCTTGTTTCCTATTATTCATGTTACCGAGATATTCTTCCCCATAAGTACAACTTTGAAATCTTATTGACTTAATGACACAACAACCATAGCAGTAGGAGAATTCTGCCTCTATAGTTACCCATGCAGTATTTGTTTACATTATGGCTGAAGGGAATCTTCTTACTTTAGTCAGCCTTTCCTGCAGGTGAGTACTATTTTATATACCATATCATGCCGTATAGACAATTGTCAGAAGTTTCCCAATATTTTTCCTTGCAGTGTTTCTGCAACCTTCAGTTTCCCACTTCTGAATGAAAAGGCAATAAATCAGAAGAGGTCATTGGGAAAAAAAAAAAAAAAATGCCTCAAACAGCCTAGGGAAGGTGGGAGAAGAGATGAATTGCTGAAAGAAAGGGACTGGAGTAACTAGACCTGCTTTTGCATAGGAGATTTGAGTATCAATTGTTAGAAAGAACAGCAGCTGAAATGGAAGACAGTGTACATCAAAGCCAAGCTGTAAGTCAACACAATAAAAACTTATGATAGCTGTGATTATACCTCCGTACCTGACAAGTATCTGTTCCACTCCCAATTCTGCTAAAAATTAGTATCCCAGAAACTTTTCTGTGAGCTTTATGTGAACATTTTGTAGGAATTACAGGCCTTTGTGCTTCATAGTTTTGAAAAGCTCCACTCAGATGTATTTGAAATTCTTCAGGGCATGGGAAGATCCCCACCACAGCCTTCATCACTCTCAGTGATTCCTATGGTCCCTCTACTCAGACCTTGTATCTCCAGCTCAGCAAAGGAAACTGTTTCAAACTACATGGTGTGGGGTTTTTCTGCTAAGAATAAATATGGCTCCAATCCTTTTCTCTTAAACTGAAGCAAATCCATTTTTCAATGCATTCCCACGTAAACAAGTTACATTAAGGATTCCCATCCCTTTGGCCCTGGTCTGGGAGGTACATGAAAAATGTAGCAAAGTAAAAAACAAAAAGCACCACTAGCAAAGCTTGGCTCAGTTTATGTCCTAACATGCAAAGAAGGAGCAAGGTAATTGAACCAATCACAACACGAAATTTTCAGACAGAATCAACAAATTATCGTACTTTGCAACTGTAACATTATTTTTGCTTTTATTATTACCAGAGTTGCTGACTAAAATATTTTGAGTGCATCAGAAGAGGTTCCTGAGGTAATTACAAGTAAAAATCTCTCCTGTCAGATAGAGTGCAGCTCTCTATTGATCAGTTCACATCTCTTACGTGAAATAAGCACAGATCATACAATAGAATCAAAATGTAAACTGAAAGTAAACAATTTTGCCTTAGTTTTTCTTTCATAGTGTTTCACTTAGTAGTAAAGAAGTTATTTCTCTTCTCTGACTAGAATTCCATTTGTTTCTTTTCACAGTTTCTTTCTAAATTTTGAAAGAACCAATGAGTATTCTCAATACATATTGAGAATAAGTAATTTTCTTATAAGAGAATAATTAATATTCTGGATTTGTTTCTGACTGCATCGTATACTACAGATATAGAACACATATGGGAAGCCAAGTTCCTCTGTGTTTGCTATGTGCTATTTCTCAAGGCATATTGCTTCTATCAAGAGGTGTATTGTCAAAACATGTTTTATAGGACTAAATGATCTTCCCATTGCTCAGCAGGTATAATAGGATTCAAATTTCTTTCCAGAAGTAAAAGATGCTTCCATGTAATACTACTTGTCAGGAAAGATTGCTGCATAGCAGAATAAAAGCTTAAGAGAAAAAGTTTCCTAATTAACATTACCATTTCAGGAACATAGTACTATCACACCATCTCCAACTAGATTTTTTGCAAGTTGAAACCAATAAAGTAAACAGACTGTATGACAGTGATTAGGAAAGCATCGAGCAGAATTAGTCACGGAGTATGATATACATGAATCATTGAAGGTAAAACCTCAGAGATATTTAACCAGAAAAAGATTATGTCAAAGGTAAGTATGAATATCATCTCTTCAGCCTATTTTGAGCAAGTGCAGAAACAAACAATAACATTCACGTATGGAAATTGTTACTAATAGCAGATTAATAGAATGTTGTCACTGATTTTTTTTTTTATTTAAATAAACTAAATGTAATGTAAAAATAAATATTGTCCTTTTATTAAAAAAGCCTTTTTCTTTGAAAAGTACATCTAGGTTCTGCTAGAAATGAAACAGAATATTGCAAGCCACTGCTTCATTAATCTCTGTATAGCTATTAAAAGATTGTAGTCATAATTGCTCTTAATAATATTTTTCCATATTGTTTTGATGATTTACAATCATTCAATTTTCTTGAATGCTGCAATGTACCACTCAGGTTAAGAGAACTGCATTTTATACAAAGAATATGAGACAGAACCTTGGCAAAAAAAATCCACATGAACTATATAAGGCATAAGATACTAATTTTACTTTATACCAGCATATTCATTTCTAAGCTGTGTTTAGCAGCAGGACCCCTGAGCAAACCTCAAATGAAATGAGCCATTCCCAGTGCTCTCCCGCAGACATGTACATGCATTCTTTTCAGAGATGAGGACAGAGTCAGCCCCCATTTTGCACCGCCTGGGAGCTTCTATGCTCAAGGAAACACTAGGGCTTCTAACCATATGTTTCTGACATAAAATAATCAGAAAGGGGAAGAAAATCCATTGTGCAATGATTCTGCTAATTCAAGAAGTGTAAAGGAAAACATTTCTAAAAGGACTTTTTCTTTTCTTCTAGATACCACCAAACAAGATGCTGGCACTGAGCAATCTAACAGAGTTGAATAACAAAAAAACAAAAAACAAAAAAACACAAAAAAACACAAAAACTAAACAAACAAAAATCAAAACCAAACAAACAAAAATGAAAACATCCTTTAAAGTCTGGGTCTCCTGCAATTTAGGCCCAGCCAGCACCAACCAGGCCTCCACCCACTCACCCTCACTGTGGGGCACCCTCCACTCAAACACTTGAGACAAGGACAGGGAGGTTTTCATTCCCCAGTTCCAGTCACAGACAAACTCAGACTCAACAAGGGGAGGGAAAGAACTAATTTAATCTACTACAAAAAAGAGAACACATGACCACATCTTCATACCTTCCCCCCCTCACTCCTCCTTTCTTCCCAGGCCGGGATTCCTTCACTGCTGCCTCTTCCTCAGGGCACAGGGGACAGGCAGGAGGGGTTTAGGGTCAGTTCCCCACATGGTGTTTCTGCCGCTCCTTCCTCCTCAGGGGGAGGACTCCTCACAGCCTCTACGAGAGTCCTTCACGAAACCCTCCAACGTGAGGGCTGAAGTCCCTCCCATGAGGTACAGTCCCTCAGGCACAGACTGCTGCAGCCTGGCCTGCACACAGAGTCACGGCTGCTTCAGGAGCAGTCACCTCCTCTAGTATAGGGTCCTCCCTGGCTGCAGATCCACATCTTGCCCCTGTTCACGATCCTGCACAGACTGAATCTCCACGTCTGCCCACCAGACTCCTTCAGGGGCCATAAATCCACCGTGGTCCTTCAGAGACTGCTCCACTTCTCCATTGGCTGCAGATGTACAGTTGCCATCCCACCATGGGCTGCGGGGAAATCACTGTTCAGCACCTCCTCCCCTTCCTTCCTCACTGACCTCAGTGTCTCTGCTCTGGCATTGCTCTCACCTCCTCTGCCCTGCAGGTGTTTTTGCAGCTCTGTTTTCCCTTTCTTGAATATGTTACTTGCAGAGACGCATCCAGCTTCCATATCTGCTCAGTCTTGGCCAGAGGCAGGGCTGAAGTGGAGCTCCAGGAGCTCTCAGCAGCATCTCACAGGAGCCACCCCCAGTGGCCGCCATCTCCCAAACACCACTGCACTAAACCTAGACAGGCTCTGCATTTAAACCCATTTACTTCTTGTTTGTTCTCATACAATGTGCCATCTGCAGAAAAGTTTGTCACCATTTATTTCCCAGTTTCGTTATTTAGAACTCCCCCTGAACTTTAAGAACATGATTTATGAAATGGGGGGTAGGGGAGGATTCCTTTCCTACTTCATGCTCCTCTCATAGCTCATGCACCTCTGTCTTGAAAATAGATACGCTGCAAGCAGCTGGGTATTATACCAGAAGGTTTTCAGTTCCTGTGAAACTGAACATTTGACCTCAGAGCTAATTTTTCCATATTTCTGCTAATCTTACAGGTAGAAGATAATGATGCAATTAAACTGAGTCTTGTGATCTACATCATCAGTCATTTCAAGTTTTGTAAATGGTTTTTAGTTTGCCAGTTTGTATTTTAGTTTGTATTTCTCAAAGTCTGTTTTAAGTAAGCTCATTTTTTTTCTGGGAGAAAAGAGACAACATGAAAGCATTATTATTGTTCTGGAAACATTCCTACTTTCTCTTTAAATTCAGTGTAAAATTTTCAGGACATATCATATATGGAAATACATATATTCATTGATCATTTCTTACAAATATATTAGGGTTAAGAAATGAATGAATGTGTGGCTAAGAATAATGGTTGTACTGTAAAAAATACTGAGCAAACCATAAACTGAATTAAAGTGCTAGTAAACCAAACGTAGCCTGCATTTTTACCTCTACAAGCAGAACTTTTAATGTTCAAAGTGTTTAGAGTACAAACACCACAGGCAGTAATACCTAGCTTAAATGTTTTTATGGCACAGTTGGTTTCAGTGATACTTTCATTCATAAGTCTTAAGAAAGAAAACTACAGCTGTTAAGTGCCTTGAAGGAATGCATGCCCTTCTCTGCATTGCCCTTCATGTTGCCTGAGAAATCACAAAGCTCTGGAACAGCAAAACCAGTTTAATGGGACAGTTGTGACAAACATTATGCCATGACTTTGAGGAACAAGAGCTGTTTACAACCCAACACTCTTGATGAGTTTCACACTGGAAGCTAAGGTAGGACTGCTATTGACTTCAATGAAAGCCCCAAATGCTTGTCTGCTACGGGCTGAGGTAAAGTGTATTTGTTTAACCAGTTCAAAGAACTCTCCCAAATTCCTGGGAGCACCGGATGAGACAATATTTATACATGGTAAGCTGGAAGTCCTGATTGTCCACTCCCATCCACTTTATATTTGTAAAAACTTGAGTGCAGCTTCTGTTTTGTCACATCCTTCACTTCAGCCAAGCTTTTGTCCTCTCAAGGTTTCCACACATGTGGGGCAACTGGATACCTTCTGAGGCTGCTTGGATCACCTCCCCTCTGAAATTCAGAGATCAACAGATTCAGTGGGAATATAAGTGAACCTATTAGGCTGACTTGTTAAACTTCTTCTAAATAGATGCCTGTCAGTTAGTAGATTACAATATTAAATTAGCACTGTTTATGCTAATGTGGTTTTTAAGTCATGAATCCATAGTGCTTTCAGGAGTACTGCAGTGAGAGTGATGAAAAGAAAATTGTCGAATTATAGCTTATTACCTCCCTTCAAGGAGTCACATCTTCAGTGGAAACTTCGAACAAGAAGCTGAGATCCAGATTTGTCAGTATCAAAAAAGCGTATTTTTATTTCTAAAACAAATCAAAATTAAATTAGATGTTTGCAGATCTATTCAATGATGCTCCTCCTGTCTCTTGATTATTTGGCACACCAACATAAGAAATAAATTTTAGAATGTGAGTCAATATACTGATATCAGACATTATGGTCTAATATATCTGCTGACCATATTCTGATTTACACTTCAAAGTTCAACTAGTGTAACTTAAGAGGACCAAGTTAAAACATCATTACATTCTCTCTTTTATGAACTCTTCTATGCAGAGTTGATTCTTGACTGTTTTTAGGAACAGCTACTCATTATATAGCCTGCTAAAACACCAACAGGCCACTGGAGTTTGGTAAGGTGGTGTTACCTCTCCTGGCAAATTCTGTGATCTCATCACTGTTTTCCAGCCCAGTCACAGTAGTCATAATTTCCCAATGGAAAAGGTTTTTCAGGCTTTAAGAAAATAGCATACTATTCTTGGGAATGCATAAATAATATTTTGCAAGTAAGTCAGAGCCTGTGATTGCAATACTTCCCTTATGCTAATTGGAATACTTTTCCTGTGTTTAAGAAGAGTTAACATTGTTAGTATATGACATTCATATGAAAGTGACAAAATTATTTTAAGACCATTCCTATAAAAAAGAACAAGAAAAGGTGTCTCAGAAAGTAATTCTGGTTCTTCTTTTTTCTGGTTGGCACACATTTTCTCAGGAAAGCTGTTTGAGTCAGCAAAAATCTATTAATGTAAAAGCACTGTGGAGAAAGCACAGTTTCTTTCAACATGCATTTCAATTCCTCACTTTCATTCTTCCAGATTCCACTATTGAAATACATAAACAACTCTGTTTTGACTTAATTATCATGTCAAGTAAAGATGAGTGGTAATACACAGTTTATATTCACCTATTCATTTACCTTTTCATATAAATATGTAAAAAAGTTTTGCTTATCTCACATCTAAGCACTTTCCTCTCCATTATCCAAGAGTAAAATTGTTTGTATTAGCATATTTCCCACAACTTCTCTTCAGTCAAGATTCACAGTTTTTGTCTTAGTTTTACCAGTTCAAGAATTTTTCATCAAGGTACATTCCTAGCTACTGTATGAATAAGCAGACAAAAAAAAATTACAAAAGGTTCTGTGAAAATGTAAGATGCAGAGAAAATGCTCTTAATAAATGCTTACCATAAGCCTGGAAGACTATATGGTTATGGAAAGCAGATTATAAGGGAGCAGAAATGAGAAAAAAAAAAAAGCTACCAGGGCTTCTGCTGGGTTTTGTTCCAACACTGCCTTGATTTCTATCATGATATTAAGTCCTTCCTAGCTAAATTCTAGGCTACCAAGCATGGCAGTGCTTGGCTTTTAGAAATATACTGCTTAATGGAGAATTATGTGGGTTCCATGAACAGAGTTTCATTATTTCTGCATGATCCACCAAAAAATGAGATTGACAGATACAAGTACATTGATGTGGGGAGTCACATGTAACTGCTTGCTATTGACACAGTTGGATCATCTGGGTGGTAATAATTCTGAATCAATTCTGTATCTTAATAAAACAGAGGAGGGGGAGTTAGAAGAGAGAGGGAGAAAGAGACATAAAGGAGTTTGGGGTTTTTTGGTTCTTTGTTTTTTTGTTTGTTTCTGTTTCTGTTTCTGTTTCTGTTGTTTTTTAATGCATATGTTCTTTTGGTATAAAAGAGAAACAGAATGTGTAAAAACAGATGTGGAACTACAAAGCCTCACCACAGACGCCTCAAGAAGAAAGATGTACATGAAGAGCAGTCTGTGTGGCCATTAAAGTACAAACTGGTTCAGAAAAGGGATCTGAAAAAATGTTACAGTCAGCACATAATTCATTGCAAAAGTTGAGTTGTATATAACTATCCCAGAGTCACAGGGAATTAGTCTTTCTAGCATGATTAAATACAGCTAGTGTTTACAAACATGAGGAAGTGACAGCACCGCTGATCAAGAGCTTGCGAAATTTGTCAGGAAAAGTAGCACATTTCTTAGGCAAATCTGATATAGCTGTAGCAGGGGCAGACAAGCTCGTGGGCTTACTTATAGCCTCAGTCCATAGCAGCTGCATCTACACTATTATGACATTGCTGATATAAATAAGATTCCCCTTTCATCTGTGAATCTCATTCAATCCTTTCAGCCAGAATGATGTCTTATTCTTAATGTTGTCCAAAGCAAACTCCAGTGCCAGCTCATCCTCATCTCTACAACAGCAGTAGCCTCTATAAATGACAAGGGCAACTTCCTACCACAATTCTGAGTAACCTTAAGGAAAGTGTCTCCCTATTTCTTCTATAAAATTTTCAAGGGTCACAAATTTTTTTCTGTTGCATTCACAGTCTGAACTGTTTGGGTTTTTTCTGTAGTCCTACTTGCATTTTCACATTTGTGATCCAAAAAAAAAAAAAAAAAGAAGAGCCCGAGCCTTACATGTCCAATGCTTTTACCATTGCTTAATTGTCTAGTGGGGCTTTGATTAATCACTGTTTCTCTTGCAGTGCTCCTGCTGCAATTTCGTGTTACATTTTTTTTGCCCATTTTCTCATGTTTACCAACACTGAAGGATATAGGCCTTTATGGCTTTTATTAGTGAGAGACACTTAAAAGGTACATATGAATTGTACAGGAAGTGGAAAGTGTGATTTATGCCTTTGTTTTGGATTTTTCATTTATTAACCATGTGCTATCTATCATTAGTTTTAATAAAGTGAAGTTTTTTGTAAAGAAGTTCTATTCTTTACCTTGTGTTGCTGTGACCTCCTCAGTCCCTATTATCTTTATCAGTTTCTGTTCATCCCAGCCTGTTTCAGCGTATGGTCCCAAAAGTTTTGAGTATTTTCTGGATTTCAGAGGCAGACATTTCAGGCTTACCTCTTCTTAAGAGTGTTTATTGTTGAAAGTGGCTTCCCAATCACCCGTACCATCTACTGCTCACACATTTCATATTAAACTGTTTCACCAATTTTTTTTAAATACACCTATATTCTGAAATGCTGACTTGGGTGGTTGCTGCTTCTTTGTGGTAGAGGCAAAAGCAAAACATCATGTGTGATTTCAGCACTACTAAATTGATTATTGGTAATCCTGAAGTCATGTGGCATAATCAGCATTATCTCCACTCTAAGAGGTTTCTGGTGTTAACTCTTCTGCTGCCTATCACCATGCACATATCACAGAGCAATTCCCTGTCCTGTCATCTCTTCTAATTTGAAATGCCCACAAGTCTATAGCATCTTTGTATCTAGAATGGCAGCAGTATTTGTCCCTCACAGAACACTTATTTTTGTTTTTCCTCTGACACTTCAATGATACATGATAAAAATGCAATAGAAGCTATTAAATATGATAGTATCTTTGACTCAGACTGGCTTTATTTTTCAGACTAATTATTCTACAGAGCTTCAATCTCCTACTCAAGCTGCTTCAGAGCTTCTCCAGCTGGGTATGTTCCTCATGCACAGCATCAGATGATGTTACTGTCTCCAAATCTGTTTGTACTATCATTCAAACAGCAGCATCCTAATTCAAACATAAACCAGAGCACTTTCATTATTATAGTAACAATTTGGAGGAGATTGCTGTTGCACATTACAGCAGTACACATGAACTAAAAATCAACAAAACACAGTTGTGTTTGGAGTTAGGTAGTAACAGAAGGCTGTTCATGTGCAGCTATTTCCTAAACAAATGGCTAAACTCTTTTCTACTTTACATAACAGAATTGTATATTATTTAAGCCAGAGCTAAACTTATCCAGAATTCCATCCAAGTATGTGAACTGTTTGCAGCAAAAACTCAAAGCTGATTTTTATACACTTATTCCCATGTAGCTCTGCTGAAGCTAATAGAGCTGCATGGGTCTGATGACAATTTGGCTCCAGTTTTCTAAGCACATTCGTCCATTTCATGACAGACATTTCCTTTTGGGTTATGTTAGAACAGAGCCAGATGCTGGTCCCATTCTCAAAGCAACTTTGAGTGATCCCACTGATCCAATCACCTTGTTTTCACTAAAGAACTCCCAGCCTATGAGTGACAATGATATACCATAGGAAAATGACCTGTTACTTTCTCTTTACCTCTTCTTTTCTCCTTAGTCATCAAAACCACTGTTGGGTACAAACATTGTCACTTGGTACCAGTCCAGTGTTATTAAATCCTGAGGGAAGGTAGGACACAGTTTACCTCTATGTAGACTAAATCCTGTTTAAATTGCTAGATGCTCTTCAGTTAAATACTGGCAAGGCAAGCTTCACCACCTGCCAGGGTTTTATGGGAGACCTGGCAGAAATGGATGAAGGTATTCCTCATCAATATACCCTTTTATTTTTTCTTCTCTGTCTGTCCTGTCCTCCCTCCCTAGACTCATAGCCACTAAGCCAGCACCATCCACCTGGACCAGTGACTGCAGGCCTGGCTCATAAAGAGGCACAGATGCCTTGAATCACTGAGAAACTACCCCTGGTATATTTTTTATATGTTGAGGGCTCCATGCCTCTGCACCTGGTTTGGGATAATACATTTTCATTCAGCTGTTGATGACTTTGAATCCAGTTGAGAAAACAGCTCATTTGAATTCTCTACAGCTTGTTTATTTCTGCATCTAATTCATTACCTTATCACTTCTAATTAGAACAATTGCAACAGAAAAGTTGTTTTTTTCTGTGCAGTTAACAATTATTTCCTTCCAGTCAGGACACGGGACCTTTTTTAGTGCAAGATCTTAGATCTGCAAGAGAACATTGAAAAATTTAGGTTTGTTTTGCAGATCAGAAGTAAAAGGCTAATGTTAAAAAACAACATTAAGGCATTCTTCCACATAAGTTATCACGGTAGTCAAAATATTTTAGTTTTAGATGTTTTTTCTATTGTTTTCAACAGTTTCCATTCCCAGTATTCGTTTTTCAAAATAAAAGTTTTTTCAGTAATGATAATATAATGATAATATTTTTTTCTGATCTTCTTCTATAACCATAGCCAAATTCCAGATTCATGAATCTAGAGATTCATGGGCTTTGGACTGCCAAAATTTGTCAGTGAGAAACTAGTATTTTTTGCCTTACAACAAGATTATAGGAAAAAATGTGCTATCATTTTGTTTGAGAAAAAAAATTATGTGACAAACAAATGCAGCATTTGGGGCATTTTCACATCTCATAAAGCTGTCTGTTTTTCTATGATATGGACCATTGCTGTTGTCATGGGCAGCATAAAGAAAAGCATAAAGGAAAGAATGCTGCTACTTGAGAAATGATTTTTTGATTGTGCACACAAGCAGATGAAGCGCTGTTTTTGGTTAAAATATAAAAAATATTAGAGTAGCAGGTGTTTGAGTTCCGCTAAGTAATATTAATTCCTTTCAAAGCTCCCCTGTAGACCACCAACTTTGAATTGCACAAAAAGAAAAGTAATGACTGACAAGTGTTTGTGAGTGTTCTATTTATAATGGCCATAACAGATAGCTCAGTTTGATACTAATTAAGGACTTATTATCTCTCTTTTGTCTGTGTCCAGTTGTACACTAAAATTATACATTTTTGCATACTTTTTCTGCTACTTGTATTCTTGAGCATAATAAGTGAATGTCACAGTACGTCAGCAATTTTGGTATGATTACACAATTAGCTGAAGTGCTTGCTTGAATAATTGTAAATTAACTGTATGGTTTTAAGTTGCACGTTGCACTTGTAACTGATTTGTAATATAGGCAAGATGAGAGATGGTGTCTCAGTTCTCTGCTCTTCTATTAGCTCTGAAACAAAATTAGACTTATAAGAAACAGTAGAATGTCATTAGCAGCTTAATTAATCAAATTTACTTAGAATATCTGAGCCATTATTCATCCAACAGATGTACTGTGTGGATTAAAATGAATCTAACACTATAACTTTTAGCTTGTAACTCATACCTTTCTATTAGCCTCTCTCAGCTTTGAACGGGAAGATTTTAATTTAATGCAAAGATTTAACTCAGCATTTTCTCTAGATCTGCTGTCCTCTGGCTGTCTCTAAGCAGGAAGATTCTCTTTTTATGATCATGCTACCAAAAGACTCGTTCAACTATGTTTCATCTACCCTTGGAAGTTTAGTCTTTTCTCCAATGACCCCCCTATCATAACTCTTTCAATCAGTTGGTTTACTCTTCAGGATTTAAAACGTAACTGACAATTTATAAACCCACAGAGCTCCATTGAAGTTAATGGAGCAACACAGACATGCATCATCTGATGGCCTAGTCCTCTGTAAATAAGAAAGCTGATTCTTAGCAATTGTGATCTGTGTGTTGTACCCAGTGTCTCTCCCATGGCATTGTGTCCCCACAGTCAGCTCACGGGGGCCCAAGGATCAGCTCTCAGCCCCTTGCTTCAGACATAAGCCAAATCCTGAGAGAAAGATCAGCCACATTCATCCTATTGCCAGTGAACCTCATACTCATTATGAAAGTGATAAACCTCTGCCATGGGCAGGTGTATATAAGCTTACTGTATGTAATACATGTGATGTTGTTCTCTAGAATAAATGTGAGTAGATCCAGATACTTTTTTTGATCTGCTAGGACCCATGAAAGACCATGGCTCTGTATTCAATGCACCAACAGTGTTAGAAGCTGTCTCAGACTAAAAAAAAAAAAAAAAAAAAAAAAAAAAATTAATGTCTTTTATTCCAGCACATCTCCCTCACCATTCCAAACTAAATGTGCCAGATCCTGAGAGTAGAGCAGGCAGTTGGTGTAGATGCTCACACAAGTGAAGTACTCAAACTCCTGTCTGCCGACATGAGTTTTGCAGAGCAGCTGGCTACTGCATATCCCTTCTGCCTCTGCTTTTCTTGAAAGAAAACTCTTGTCTATAAATTATTCTAGCTACCATACCCTTTTAGTTTATATTAGGTGATTTGTGAACCAGCCAAGCAAGACACAGAGCTAGACCAATCTCAGTGTACTGCATAATAAGCACTCTGTTTGGCAGGAAACATTGAGGCATGGAGTGCTCATACTTCGAAGATCCAGTCTTGAACTAAAAGCAACAACAATCAGCAACAAGAACTAAAAATAACAAAAACAACAAAAAAAAACCAACAAAGGCAAACCAAAACAAACCCCACACCTGTATATTTTTAGCATATTCATGTTTATATTCCATGTAGTCATAATACCTGACAATAGGCCAGTACTGTTGCTTGATGTGTCAGATAAGTATACGGGATTTTTTTTTTTTTTTTTCTACCTATTTTTCTTTGATACTGCCCACTTCTCTGTTTCTTTATTTAGTGGCAAGGACAAATACTGCCACATGGTAATTTATGGAGGATAGTCTCCAGACTGGTGAATTGCATATATGTTGCTTCTTTAATTTTCACAAGCTTCAAGAGAATTTACTCTCTACAAGCTTAGTATAGAGGGGCTTAAAGTGATTTTCTTCATTCTCCTCTTTTAAATTCATACAAAATTAGTCACACTTCTTCATGATATAAACCTAGGAAATTTCTGCTAAATTTCTGCTAATTCTCCTGAACATTGTCTGGTTCAATTATCCCTTTTGAGATCCTTCTTCCTGTCTTTTCTTTATCTTTTCAGAATTTCCTATTTGGAGTTTTGATTCCTAAATAATGAAGCAATCCATTTCTGTTTTAGAAAATGTTGTTACTTTGGGGGGAAAAGAAGTTGTTCTCTTGAATTTGGAATAATATATGGGTGGCTCTGGATTCTCTCCAAAACCTGCTGAAGATGAGATAAAACAGCCTGACCACTGTGAGAGGAAGAAAGTAGGTGAAACAAAAATGGAAAAAAAATTAGATTTTCAAAATTAATTGTATCATAAAACCAGAACTAAACTTTACCATTGGTCTTTGCCCTTAGTTCAGTAGCTCAAGATACTAGGTATTCCTGATTCAATATTTCTTTGCTACTATAAGTCACTTATTAAAAAAACTTGAAAATGATAAAGCATTTTTCCTATTATTCATATTTTTTAACTTTCTTCACACAATTAGACAGACTTCTTTAAGATTATTTACTGTAATTTTGTTCCCAGTATGGAACAAGGATGGGTTCAACTGCAAATGTTTGGTGCTTCATATTTAGATATTACAAAATTAAAGTCAATTGTAACTTAAGTGAAGCTCTGTTTTTATTATTCCCTTCTGCTTTCCACAGTGTGCCCAAAATCAATGAGGGACTAAAACGTCCAGATACATAGCTCTCACTTTGATGCTTTGATGTTCTTCTGATGGTCTTACAGACAGAATTATTTTAAAATGAAAAATAGAACTTTTTCTATGCTGGCCGGATTTCTATGCAGACAGGACCTTAAATGCATCTAAAGGCCACACTTATGCTGAAAATGAAATACCAGAAAAAGTGAAATCTGGCCTGCCAACAGAAACATTAGTATTAATTTTAATGAAGCCAGTGTTTCTTTCAAAGTTTAAAATTTAGAATATGTGCTTTGATTATCATGACTCTCAAAATATATTCCAGAGTCACATACTGCTACAGCTATCCAGAATTTCAAACTGAGCAAAACTGGGGTGTGTATAAGTTCAAACAAGCACCTCATAATATTCAGGTACTACAATAGCTGATCTACTAATTCAAGATACTACTCAGCATTCTGAATAATCGCTGGAGCAAAATTTCCCATGATGGGACAATATCTATAATGGAAACATGCATCTGATGTCCTGAGTATTTGTAATTTTAAGACACCCAGAGAGTATCACACTATTTATTGTTTCTACATTCATCACATCCTTCTGGAGAGAGGCTGATTGACACAGAGAGCTCATAGTGTCACTTCTTACAAGCCCATGGCCACCAGGCTATACTTCTCAGAGCCTATATGTAATTTTGAGAGAGGGCCTTCACATTTACTAACCATACAGCTACAGTAAACTGGCTGCCTGATCCATCTCATGAAGAGATAAATGAGCTCTGGCAAAGGGGATGTGGGGGCAGAGAAGGAATATGAAGACTTGAAAGCCAACTGGAACTTCACAGAAAACTCAACCCCAGGAAGAGCTGGAAATGCAAACTAGTTCATGGGTCCTTACAACACAGCTACTGCAAGCATGATTAAAAGAATAAGTCTAAAAGTGTTCTCACTGCTGGATATACCAGAATAACTCATTACTTACCACTGGACTCCAAATCCTGCAGAAATGATGGGCTCACAGGCAAACCTGGAGCCTTTGAGGAATGTTTAAGGATGTCTGAACCAGATAAAATATATTTAAAGTCTCATGTGGGCAGACCTGTCCCCACTGAACACCTTTAGAAGTATAGTAATAAATTAGTCCAACAAATGTCAGCTGTTGGAGACCACAGAGGATTTTTTTCCCCTTGCAGTATTTTTATTAAATATTGTCACTAAATGTAACTCCTTGATCTTGATTGTTTAACTGACATCAAGGGATTAACTTTTGTTCAGGGATACTCTCTGGGACTGAGAAAATGTAAGCCAATGGACTGTAGTGTTGCACAATACCAGGTTTAAGTTGGAAAGGTGAACTAACAGGGCTCAGTGCATTTGGACAGATTTCCTTGTGCAGTTCTGTGGATAAATCAGTCTCATTCTGCCTTGTGGGCTGGTAGCCAGTGAGTGAGGAAGACATTTAATTACCTGAATAGGCTGACTAGAGGATCATAATACAATGGTATATGTAACAGTTATAGAATATTTTGTCTTTTGCCCTCTGGGTGTTTGAACAGAAAAATAAAGGGGTAATCACTGCATAGATGAGAATCTCTGGTTCTGTGATTTACAGAAGAAATGGTGAACATAGCATAAAATACTCCTAGCTGACTTTGACTCACTTCCTAAAAGCTGACCAATTTCCTGACAGACAAAACCATACAGAATGACATGTTTATAATTTTGGCTGCAAATATTTTCTGTGCTATTTTAAGTAAAGGGTAATTGTGGTTAAAGTCTCTTAGAAAATCTGGATGTCTTCTTTCAAGTAAAAGAAGCCTTGGAGAGGACGTTGTAAATCCAGCACACCTGAACACTCTGGGAGAACATATACAGGAACTATTGTGGAGCCCACAATCAGGTGAGAAGTGAAATGTTGCATACAGGAAGCCTGTGTCCTGTGTTACTGCCTGCTCAAGAGACCCTACATAGCACATGAGTGTAATACTTGAGGAACGCATGAGCATCCTGACAGTGCTGTGGCATGAACAAAAATGCCTTTAATGTTTTATTAACCACCCCTATCTTTAAGTTAATTCATCCCACAGAACCATGGAATCATTTAGATTGGAAAAGACCCTTAAGATCATCAAGTCCAACTGTTAACCTACCATAGCGCCAAGTCCACAACTAAACCTTGTCCTTAAGTACTGTATCTGCCCATATTTTAAATACCTTGGGGATGGCCACTCCACCACTTCCCTGGGCAGTCTGCTCCAGTGCCTGACAACCAATTCAGTAAATAAATTTTTCCTAATATCCAATCTAAACCTCTCCTGGCACAACTTGAGGTTATTTTCTCTTACTCTATTACTAGCAGCTTGGGAGAAGAGACCTACACCCACCTTGTTACAACCTCATTTCAGGCAGTTGTAGGTAGCAATAAGGTCTTCAGATCCTCCTTTTCTCCAGACTAAACAACCGCAGTTTCCTCAGACTTGTGCTCTAGACCCTTCAGCACCTTTGTTGTCCTTCTTTGGACCTGCTTCAGCACCTCAATGTCTTCTAGTGAGGGGCCCAAAACTGAACACAGTACTCAAGGTGCAGCCTCACCAATGCCAAGTACTGGGGGACAAGCACTTCTCTAATCTTGATGGCCACACTTTTTCTGATTCAAACCAGGGTGCTGTTGGCCTTCTTGGCCACCTTGACACTCTGCTGGCTTATGTTCAGCTGGCTGTTGAGCAACACACCCAGGTCCTTTTCTACCAGACAGCTTTCCAGCTACCCTTCCCTAAGCCTGTAGCATTGCATGGGGTTGCTGTGACCAAGTGCCCAACCCAGTACTTGGCCTTGTTGAAACTCATCCAATTGATCCAGCCTGTCCAGATCCCTCTGCAGAGCTTTCCTACGATCAACTCAGACATATATGTGCTCCATAAGCTTCCCCAGAAATTAGGTCAGACTGACCATAAGGGAATACTTTGTGATAGGGGCAACTCCCCTCACAGAATGCATTTGTGTATGATATCAAGTTGGATGTTAAATTACTAAAACATGTAAAAGAAGCATTCATTCCCAATAGCTAATGTCTTTTCCTACTTTGATTTTGTAAGTATGTAGGGAATCCCTGTAAGAAAAAGTTTTCTCAAAGCTACCTATTGTCAAGATATGTATTTAGCTGAGTTAGATCACAGGGGACCTTGACTGGATCTAAAGTTCATGTGCAGGTTTAATTCATATCTAATAGTTCCTAAAGCCTCCTAAAGTGTTTTATTTACCTCATGCTGAGGTGGTTGCCTTGTGAAAATTTTTATTGCTGATGTATTACTACCCAGCATGCTGGTGACAGAATTCAGTAAGTGCTGTTTGTAATAGGGACTTTATTTTTCCTATTGCTCTCTTAACAGAGTGTTGTACACCACAGCTATACTTTACATCCTTATAATACATAATACTGTTTTATTGAATAATTGCAATGAATACTGCATTTCATCTTCATGCCATACTGAGTGCAGCATCACTGATAGATCTCTGTCTCCACACTCTTGCATAACTCCACTGTTAACTAAAAAACCAATACTTAGGGGAAAGGATTTTGGATGTAAAAATGTTATCAGAAATCGATATACTTTTTCTATAACTTAACTCAAATACTTTTTAATTGATTTTTTAAATTCAGACTGTGGTCAAGTTTTTATTATGTGCAGGTCAGAAGGCAGTTTGATAAATATAGAATTAGCACATTTTGTACTCTTCCACTGAACTGGGCAAAAATGTTATCAGGCAATTAATTTTTTCATTAAGGAGGCCCTAGGTATTCTTCCATTTTCCACTATCAAGATATTATATTCCTTCAGTAAGAGAAAGTAATTTCTTATTGGTTGTGCTAAAGCAGACTTGCTTATTTATATTTTTTTCCTTTAAAATTTTATTTTTCATAATGAAAAAATACTTTTACCCTATTAAGGAAATAAGGATCACCTACCTAGTGTTGCATGGCAGGAAACACACACATGAGCTGAATCCAAAGCACTGGGAACCAAATCAGGCTCTGAGAGCTCAGAGCACATCTGCCCCACAAACATATCTCTACTTTATCATATTGGTCACTACTCTCTGGAGAGGTTATGGAAAAGATGAGTTGTTGGGAAGCTCAGCCCTCTCCCACTGGGATGGCAGCAAGATTCAGTGGAAAAAAAGGAGTTTTACGAAGAACTTTGCCCCTGTACCAAGCTAATGGCAAAATATCACAGATTTAATTCTGCTCTGACCTTTCTGTTGCACACTTCACAACTGGCTGGCCACTTCTTAGGAAAGGTTGCTATGCATTTATGTAGCGGATGTCAGAGGTGCTATTATGTCTGATAAAACAGCATTTTTGGAAAAATGATGAAAGCATTAATGAGTAAGAGAAAGGATCTCTTAAGGGTCATATCTTTCTCCAGTCCAAGATGGAGGACTTTAAGCACTGAATTAGCACTTTGTCCTTCGAGAATGTTTGGCTATCTCAGATATAATAATTTGTAAATCAATTAAAAATACAATGGGGAGAAAAAGTACCAAGTAAACAAACAAACAATCCCCCCCAAAGAAAACCTACAAAAAACCCTGCACTTCAAGATTTTTATTCATTAATCTTATCACCCGCATATCTGCATGCATTTTGCCATGGCTCTGCAACATAACTAAATTCAGCTGGCCAGTCTTCCCTCCCTGCAGAGTACGTACAATGAATATAAAATAGCCATAGGCCACCCAATCATTTTCCATTTCATCCTTCTTTCCCTGTTAGCACTATGACACAGATATGGATTTAATTAATGAAGTAAAACATTATCATTATAAAAGAAATTAAGTGATTAAAAATGCTAAAACTCATATTTACTCATGTGTCTTTCTGTATAGATCAGTGAACAACATCCTCATCTTTTTATAGTGGGAGAGAATCTCTTTTACAACATAGTTTCTCCTTTACTGGAACATTATATTGTATCTTGCTCGTTCTGAGCTAATATGCATTTCAACACCTTTCTTTTTGTAAATTATTATTATTTCACAAAGGAAGAGCAGTGTTCAAGTTGGTCCTGAATTTGCAATCTAATTTACACTTGGGTCACAGAAAATCTTCCATTTGTCCTGAATCTAATGCATTGGTCAGAGTATACTTCAGGGCTTTTTTTTAAGCCATATTTTTTCCTAAACACATAACTTGAATTCATCATAATTCCTGATTAGATGGAACTTAATAAGACCTATAATTACTTTCTTTGCATCTGTTCATATATACAGATCTCCTCATCAGTTGAGTTGCTATTACTTGGCCTTTAAATATAGAAGTTTTTTTAATTAGCAGTGAAATGTTCTTTTTACTTCACTTGCTTTTAGTTTCTTTTGCATATTCCTTCAGTTTTTCATATCCATGCCCTTTCCTTTGATTTTTGTGGCCTGTGATTTTCTGTGGTGGTTTCTAAGATAAACATTCCCTCAGGCAAAGATCGTAAATGTAGAGGAATGGCACAGAAAATGTCAAAAATTGCAGGCATTTCTCTGTGCCTGAAATGAACTGCTGAGTTTCCTGCTTACACTAAATAAGGAGACTACGTGTTCCATTACAGTACTCAGTATGAAACGGGGCAGATCCCAGAGCACATTTTCTTTATGTTTAACCAAAAACTGATATTAAAAAAAAAAAAAAAGTGATTCTTTAAAGGTTTTATGTATTAGATATGAGGTACTTCACATTATTCCCCCTTACTGACAAGCTTTTTATCTTCCCTTGAGACACCAAATTCAAGGAGGAAATTATCAATAAAGTTTGTGCATTTTATTCATCTCAAATTCATTTGTGTACAGTCACATTAAAAGTTGGAAGAAACAGGAAAATAAATGGTGTCCATGACTTCTGTGTCCTTTGTGAGAACTGTCAGATCTGTATCAAGCTAAATGTTTTTAAAAGCAAACAGATGTCCTTTCTTTTTATTCCTTCTATGTTCCTCACAGTGTCCTCTATTAGGGGATGAAACTGATTTTCCAGATTCTTAACTAATCAAAAAATTAAAAAATAACACTGGTCTAGAACAAATGCAAAAATTCCAACATTTTAAACTGAAAATTAAAAAAAAAATCTACAGAATAAGAAAACAACTTAATTTAACTTTCTGTATTTAAGTATGTTTTTAGACTAAAAATAAGTTTAATTAGCAGAAAAACTGTTAACTGTTAATTTCAAACAAGAAATCTAGATATATACATTTTTAAATACAAAAATCTTAGCTTGAAATAATTTTATATGTGAAAAAAAGGCAATGCTTTCATCAAGCACTTTAAAGTTGACCAGCTTGTTATTTAATTGGACTTTCTTGGGTCCACCTTAGGTTTTATGATCAAACATGCGACAAAGGCATCATTGCCTATTAACATATTTTTGTCCTCCATCTGCTTTCTTGCAAAATAAAATGGGTAACGATGGCACAGTTCAACCCATTTCTCCATCTCAACTCTTAAATGAAAGTGTAACTGAAAGAAGCATTGTACTAAAAAGTGCTGATCACCAGAAATGGTGCAAATATTTCTGAACAGGGAGGGCAAAGATTAATTTTGTTTGCCCCAGTGACATGGGTTTGGCTACCGCTGGGACCCTTTTATGCTGGAAGTTGAGAAGGGAGAAGAAGCAGCTGACAGAGACTGGTAAAAACAGTAGAAGAGCCTAGCTCCTGACTATAGCAGCTGGTGCTGATGACTTTAAACCATGTTGCTCCCTAGAAAGGTTTGACCAGATGATCCTTAAGGTCCCTTCCAACCTGAAATTCCCTGATTCTATGATTCCTTATAGAAGCAATGGTTTCTGCCATCATCTCCGAACTGTCTAAAGAAGGGTATCATGCCACACCACTGCCCGCCTCAGAAGCATCAGCATCCAGATGGTCCTTACAGGACACTGATGCAGACCACAGTCATTTTGTTGCTGCCAGACCTTTCCCTTCACAGGAGACCTTTCTTTAGAGTTGGCTCATTTATACTCCCTCTGCTTAGGAAGTGGAAATGTGCTACTGAGGGGCAGATAGACAGATAGAAAACATTAATTTCTTAATATAAAGCAGCTGTTTGCTTCCAAGCATAGGGCTCAGTCACCTTTTAAACTCAATGCTGTTAATAATTCCATGAAAAATGATGCCTGCCTGTGCAGCTGAAGCTGATGACTCTGTCTCCTATATTTCAGTTCTCCATTCCCCAGAAAATGTGTTTGGCTACATATTTCCACTTTCACTTTCCAGTGTACATTTATATTTGTTCCCACCTGTGATGGCACTAGCTTTCATTGTGAGGGGCAGTGGCTTCCAATAAAGTGGAAATATTTCTCTACTTGATTAATTATATGTTCACTCGCAGGCCTTTCCAGATGGCCTCCAATCTGTGAGATCATGAACAACTTTGTCTTGCAATGTTAAGTATAGTATAGCTAAGTACTCTTCTCTCTCTGGCAATATCAGACCCAGATGCCTTATTTTCTGGTACATTTCCTCACTTGTTACATAGTGGAACCTGCTCATACTAATGATGTATGTCAGGCACATGCATCTGTGAGCTTTAGGGCATTTATCACAGCTATTCTGAAATATTTTGCCAGCCTCTTAGAATTAGATCATGACAATCACATTTACATAAAGAATAAAGCACATCTTTAATCTTTACCATTTTATTATTAACCATTCTCTCTTTGTTTTCTTCCTGTTACGATTGTTCTATTTTCCTGACGTAGGAACATTCTCTCTGTTTTACAGGTTATGCTCAGACATATGGATATCTGCACTGCTGTGATCCATATAAGTTGTGAAACTTAGTATATCATAACAATGATGTATTTTGTTTTTTTCAAAGATGGGATAAAGGAGCAGAGTATGTAATCTAACTAATCAGGGACATTTCCATGTAACCTCAGACCCAACAATGGCAGCCAAATACATCCACCCTTGTATATGGTTTTCTAGTGCTGTCTGAACACTGGGAATTATAAGAAATAATAAAACTATGCACTGGGCACAAATCCACAGGAACCACTATAGGGCATGTAGAAAACTGAAACTGACTCCTTCTGTCTACCAGTAAAACAAAGGGTCTTTTATTAAGAAATATGTCCCGTGTAACATTTATGATTCAGTGCACATTCTTAAGTATTTAGGTACACATGCAAAAATTTATACTATATAAAGGGTTTGAAACAAATTGAAAACCAAAACACCTTTCTTCTACTATACATAAACCAGCTGCCTCTCCATCTGGTGCATTCTGTCCACTTCTTCATAGCTCCAACTGCAGTTTACCTGAGAACTGACTTTAATGAGCTTCCTGAACACATCTGTCTCTTATTGAGGATTTTATGCATGAACTTATCCCTTTATCTGCCTAATGTATACAATTCCTCATTTAAAAGATGACTTTGAATATATATGTTTGTTAGCTTAAGAGTATGTTACTCTACATCTTTCCTATATACCTCAAACTCCACTAACATGGTAAAAAACCACAAATACCTCCCCCGAGCCCCTTAGAAATAGGTGATGGAAGTTAGTTTGTCATTTTTATATAGTTTTATATGGTTTATACCTCCATATAAAAATGTAAATAATCCAGTTTCTTGTAAAAATGAATTACATCAACTTGAAATATTTTCATTCTTCCAAAACATTTAATTGGATGTGCTCTTGCATTGTATCTGGGAACAGCAGTTTGGTTGCCTCAGTAGACACCCTCTTCTCTAGGCCATGTTCCAAGTTGCTGAAACACACTATTATTATAAATTCCCATGCCACATCACCTCTTTTCATCAAAAAGGGCATACTTATGTCAGGGGGGTGTGTGGTCAACTCAACCTCATCAAGAGTAAGAAGGTTTCACTGTTTTCTATGAAACATATTAGAGAAGCCTAAGGATTGTCACCTCAGCACTGATGAATACTTGGCCTGATTTTCTGAAGGAGTATACAAAATCAATGAGAACAGTGAACATTCAGTAGATTAGAAAAATCGTAAGTTTTTTTATGTGAATACTTTTAGAAAAAAAATTACTTACCATTTAACCACATTCATCTCCACTGCAATACACACTAAAATAACTAAAACCATCTTGCAGTGGTTTCAGCAGTCTGACCTCTAATTGTTGACTGTATGTAGGCAGGCATAAATATATCTGGACATTTGAATTCTTGGGTTTTAAATAATAAACACAAGTCCAAACCAGTTTGTTATATCTCTGATGAAACTAAGAGTTTATTTTCCTATATATGTTTGGCTTGGATTTACTGAAAGAAGGCAGACAGGCCATGCTATGATAATATTAAGTCTTCCCTTCACAGCTCCATAAAGAAGTACACGAAATCCAACTAAGGTTGAAGGGAATCCTCAAAAGGAAAATTTGAAAAACAGAACAGTCAGAAACTTCAGCAGCTAATTGTTGTGCAGATTCTGCACCTGAAAAAAAAAAAATTATCCTGTAAAAATATATATTGGTAGGTTTTCTGTGGCAAAAGAATCCCTCAGTGAATGGTTGGGATTACTTTAGGAGAGCAACATTTAACACTGAGCATAGGTGTAGGTTTGTGTTTCAGTCTTTATTATACTTGGAGATCTATAGGTATGTAACGAAGTCGAGATTAAGACTATATAGACACACTATGAAAGTGCTTAAATTCTACAGTACATATTTACTGTCGGAATTTTCAGATTTTCATTTCACTTCCAGTATTCTTCAATCTTCTTCATCCTTTTAATGCACATTATATAGCATTTAATTTTCTCATGTAAGGTGTTTGCTAGGAATATACATATACTTACCAGCAGGCTGATTTGGATCCAATATCCAAGGAAAACACACAGGAGTTAAAGAGACATTTAGAACTTATGTTTTGTGGCACTTGCTGCTCTTCTTCTATAAGAAACAAACTTCACAACGTTTCCCTTATGATCCCCTCTGGATAGCTAGTAAAAACAATTAAACATCACTTCTTTTAGCTGTTTCACTAACTTGACTTCTTTGACTTCCCACACAAACAGAGCATGGACTCTCAGCAGCGAGGGAGGGAAGCAAACTGTCTCTGAATTTGTCTCAACTTTTGAATTAATATAGGAAAAGATCAGCCATGTGAGCAGGATCATAAAAGAGAAAATTAAAACATCAAGGTGAGGGTGAATATGATATATATTTATTTCTTAGGAACCTGCTAGACATATTTATAACACTGCATTCCCAAATATTCTCAGAAAGTTAACATAGGAAATGTATCTCAAAAATCCACCCAGAAGTTATTTCCTTCCCACTTACCGATGTAAATTATTTTTGCATCCCAACTAAATTCTTTCTAGTCCAATTACCTTTGTCTTCTGCAGGCTTACACTTATCTCATTCTGTATGCCTAGTTTTATATTCATACTTCCTTTTTCAAACTCCACATTATTGCCCAAGACTTGTTACAGTATTTTGAGATATAAGGAAGCACCAAGATTAAAATAAATATTTTCTCTTGACTATAGTATGATTCCAAAATTCTAGTACTTGAAGGACAATAAGCTGGTTAATGGGAAATCTGTTCTAAAAAGAAGTATACTTTATAAGTTTACTTTATACTTTTACTTTATAATTAGTAAAAAGTATATGACGTGTAATAAGCAAACTGTACTGTTTGTGTTCCCATTAAACTGCAGGACAGTATTGAGATGGGAGCAGTCAGAACACCAGGAATCTCTCCCTCTGCTTGGGAACTTCTTCACTTGGGTGCTGCTGATGTCCTCAAAATTGTAGCCTTGTAACCCAATGTGCAGAGGTGCAATCAGTGAGGCACAGTGAGGGAGATTGATGGCTCATAGTCCTTGGTTGCATCAAGGGTGACTACTGCAAATTCTTACACTGGAGGGCAAGGAAAATGGAA
The DNA here is from genome assembly GCF_003957555.1 of Calypte anna. Lineage (NCBI taxonomy): Eukaryota > Metazoa > Chordata > Aves > Apodiformes > Trochilidae > Calypte > Calypte anna. The sequence goes on from NC_044248.1 coordinate 21,796,441, forward strand.
AGTTACTGTGTATCTTAAACAGTACAAGAGGTGAGCAATAAAATCTAATAGAGGTTACTTGTTCTGTTTCTGATCTCTTAACTGGAGAACTCTTAACTCTTAATTAGAATTTTTTCATTGTCTTGGACAGTACCAGCACTGGGCCCTGCAGTCTCTAAATACACCTTCTGTAAAATACTTACCTTAATCTCTTTATCAGATCTGAAATAAATATCAGATCTGAACACTTCACCTCAGTAATCTCAGTGATTTTATTCAGCTCTGCTACTGCACTAAAAAAGATAATTTATCTATGCTATCAATCTAAAACTTGACTTGCTCTAGGTCACAAGCAGTGAAGGTGGAAAAGCACCTCATCATACAAATACACTTGACATTTTTAGGCCCATACACCAATGGAAACTACATATCATGGATTCTTTTTATAATTTTATGTCGTTAAGCTTGAAATCATCAGAACAGTTTTAATAATTGAAATGTGCATGTGTAAAGAATATTCACAAGATTAAAAAAAAAAAAAAAGCAAAACACAAAAACCAGCCAACTAAAAAACATCAAATAACACATGTACATGTAAATGCACCCACTGAAGGATTAAATCCCCAGCATAATAATTGTTCTACTGATTGAAAAACTGCATATCCAAAAGTAAAAATCTATCAGAGACTCCTTGTAAAATGGCTGTTTTGGATGTAAACCTGATGCAAAACACATTCTATAATCTAGCTTCTATTAGCAGATTTTCTAAACACTAGCTGTAAGCATATTTATGAGGTTATTTATTCACTTCTATTTCTATGAAAAAAAAAAAGAAAAAAAGAAAAAAATTATTAATGTATTCCACCACTGAACAATTTTTTAAAGTGTATGAAATGTGTTCAAAAAGAAATGTGAGTATTGCAAAAGCTTTCCTTAAGTTAAGCAATAACCCTTTTTACACTGTTTCTTTTACTTAAAGCCAGGACAAAAATGATTGTGATCTCCACAATTGCTTTCAACCTTTCACGCTTAGCAAAATGGGGTGAGAATGTAAACAACCATATCTAAATTACTATCCCGAGCTTACGAGCTTGTATATTTTGCAAGATTGTTTGAATGTGTTGCTTTGAACTAGAATGGTCTGATTTATGTTCAAGAAACCTCTCAAAAATATTCTTTCTGAAGTGATTCCAATATGGGAAAAAATATTCCCCTCCTGCTCACTCTTGTCTTAGATCCATTACAACAAAATGTACTTGCTCTTCAGTTTCCAGCTGATTTCTCAGTCCAAGGGGACTGCATTTCAGAAAAGCTAAAAGAAACACCCATACATCCCCCATAGATCACAAAGTTCACATTGAATATACATTAAATGATTAATTTCTTGCACTAGAAGTGCAAACTTCCTTATCATCCTGTTCCACCTTCTCCATTCCCATTTCTTCTCCCAGTGAGATACCTGCATGAGGTTAAAGAGACAAGGGCGAAAAGAACTAATCCACAGCCAATCCTCTACTAAACAGTTACAAAATAATCAGTCTTATCCCCAGTTAATTCTGAAACGTGGGCAGGTGGTTAGTCCTGTAAAGTCCCTGATCTGTATCTAGTGCCAAATCAGTGTCACTTTGCTTGAATATAATTAGACTAACTTCACACCATCTAAGAATATGCTTTAGGATTTAGTTTTGCTAATGCCAGCACCAGCAAGAAGCAATCCTTGATTCTTAAACCTGAGGTCAACTTAGGCAAGCAATAAGTTATTGCTTGCTTCTGTTTTGTTTATCATTGAGAGGGTTGTTTTACCTTTTATTAAGAAAGAAAAAAGTGCATTGAGGTGCATCTTTCAAACCTTAAAACATTCTATAGGTCTGTGTAGACAACTGATGCTATCTTCAAAGAAAATAATAAGAAAATGGACTCTGTAAATTGTTTTTTATTCTCAGAGTTTAAGGTTTTTAGTATTTTTTATAATAGCTGCAGGGATTCATAATGCAAGTATATGAAAATTACAATTTCTTCACATTTTGCAAACTTTTTATTACGCATGCTATAGCCAAGCTGGAAATGATAGTTATGTCAGTGATTGGGAAGGGATATGTTATTGCTACATTATAATACACAAACAGGTTTTATGTTCTTCTGCATAATATTAGCAGCTCAAATTTATTAATAGAGTCACAGCATCTTATGACTCAGCTTTTAAATGAAGGCAGAAATTATTGATCTATATCAGGCATAAAGAAGTTCCCTTGTCACAGTACTTACTGATACAGGGGGTATAATTCTGGTAAAGTATAAAAGTATGGGATATAGTCATTAAGAATTATATTCATGCATGTATTAAAAAAAAAGAGCAAAATATATTAATTTTTACTCTTCACCTCTTTAAAGTGCCATCCCCTTATTATTGACTATTATCTGCTAAAAAAGCATAAACATTCAACAAAGTTGCCTGAGTGATTTTTCACTTTATGGAGATTTAAGATTATAAGGAAATGCAATATACCTAAAAGTCAGAAATAGATCTATGATAAAGACATGCAATTATATCTTGCATTGTTAAATATCACAGGATAAAGAAGATTACTGTAGAGAATACCTTGATAGCTAAAAATTCATTTGGTTGTCTAGTTAGTAGTAACTAGACACTTTATTATCTTTGCTATTTTTTCTTACCTCAGTTGCCCAAAATTTTCAGACAGGAATTATCAACTCTGTTTGCACTGGAATTCTGTAAGTATGAATGTGAATAGTTTACTGAATATGCTGGTGCTCACTGGATCTTAATGTTGAAATGAAGTATTAAGTGGATCAACAGAATTACAAATTTGGAAATTGAAGAAATTGCTTGACAGTCACAGTACTAAGCTCTTGTAAGTTACATTTTTGTCTTTTAAAACATTTTTATGCTATATCAATTAATGAAATTTTTAATGTACACTATCATTAGATAATATTAATATGTCTGTTATTCAGGTTGAAAAATGGCTGGAGTCCTATAAATGATAGAAAAACTTGAATAGAAGAAAAACAAGACATTAGAAATGTTCCATTTGTAACAATTTTATTTGGTCTTCTTTTTCTTATCCAAGTCAGTTCTATTAGTTTTTCTACAGGGGAACAGTATTCAAACTAACTCAGATAGCTTTGCATGGAAGATAATGCGAGATGATTATGTGAGCTTTTCAGTTTTCCAGCAGACTGGCAATAACAAAGAGAAGCACCACTGGTAATATCTTAAAATGGCATATCAATTTCTGTAATTGATATCTGATCATTGCTTCTTTCCCAAAGAGACCTTTTTCTTAGGATTTCTTAGAGATGAGGGTTGAAGGAGAGTTAGAAAGATACTACCACAGAATCTGGGTATTTTGGGTAAAATTGTATTGCCATGATGTACGGTCCTGAGTCATGAATAAATACACAGGAAATCTTTCATACAGCATCTTTTTAAAACTAAGATATCTGTATGACACAGTTGCTGGACCAGAGTCCAGATGGGTTCTGTTGTCTTTCCTCCTATAAAATGGTAAAATTTCAAAGAATCTAAAAATAAATAAGATTCTAAATTAATTACTGTCAAATGTCATGTTGATGTCACCTGACATTAAGATGAACATGTGCAAAAAGACACTGTGAAAAAGAAAGAAAAAAAATTATACTTTCATCACAAAGAGCAGCTCAGTGGACTGAGGGGTCACCTAAACTGGAGAAAGCTCAGGGGAGCAGAGGGATGTGTGCCTTGGTGTGGCTTCTCCAGCCACCTCACTTGCCTTGCAGGGAGCAAGCTGGTATCCAGAGACAGGAGCCACAGAATGTTTTCCACTTGCACCGGGACATGGTTTGCATTTCACTTGACTGACAATTTGCAGGACTGAGCTTCCTGCCAGTGGATTTCTGCTCAGTCTGATGCCCAGGACCCACTGAGCCAGGCGGTGGAGACAAGATCAGATCATCTCCGAGGATGATCAGAGGGCTGGAGCAGCTCTCCTATGAGGACAGACTGAGAGAGCTGGGGTTATTCAGTCTGGAGAGGAGAAGGCTCTGAGGAGACCTTATTGTAGCTTCCAGTATCTGGAGGGGGCCCACAAGAAAGCTGGTGAGGGACTTTTTAGGATGTCAGGTACTGATAGGACTGGGGGGAATGGATTCAAACTAGGGGAGGGTAGATTTGTGGTCTACCTGGATTTCAGCAAAGCCTTTGACACCGTCCCCCATAGCATTCTCCTGAAGAAGCTGTCAGCCCACAGCTTGGACAGGAGCACCCTGTGCTGGGTTAGGAACTGGCTGGAGGGCCGGGCCCAGAGAGTGGTGGTGAACGGGGCTGCATCCAGTTGGCGGTCGGTCACTAGTGGTGTCCCCCAGGGATCAGTGTTGGGCCCAGTTCTGTTCAATATCTTTATCGACGGCCTAGACGAAGGGATTGAGTCCATCATCAGCAAATTCGCAGATGACACCAAGCTGGGAGGAAGTGTGGACCAACTCGAAGGCAGGAGGGCTCTGCAGAGGGACCTGGACAGACTAGAGAGCTGGGCCGATTCCAACGGGATGAGGTTCAACAAGGCCAAGTGCCGGGTCCTGCACTTTGGCCACAACAACCCCATGCAGCGCTACAGGCTGGGCACAGAGTGGCTGGAGAGCAGCCAAACAGAGAGGGACCTGGGAGTCTGGATTGACAAGAAACTGAACATGAGCCAGCAGTGTGCCCGGGTGGCCAAGAAGGCCAATGGCATCCTGGCCTGTATCAAAAACAGCGTCACCAGCAGGTCCAGGGAGGTGATTCTTCCCCTGTACTCAGCCCTGGTGAGGCCACACCTCGAGTACTGTGTCCAGTTCTGGGCCCCTCAGTTTAAGAAGGATGTAGAGGTCCTGGAACAGGTCCAAAGGAGGGCAACCAGGCTGGTGAAGGGACTCGAGCACAGGCCCTATGAGGAGAGGCTGAGAGAGCTGGGACTGTTCAGCCTGAAGAAGAGGAGGCTCAGGGGAGACCTCATTGCTGTCTACAACTACCTGAAAGGAGGCTGTAGCGAGGTGGGAACTGGACTCTTTTCACAGACGACCTTCAACAAGACAAGAGGACACAGTCTTAAGTTGTGCCAGGGGAGGTTTAGGTTAGATATTAGAAAGAATTTCTTCACGGAGAGGGTGATTAGGCTATGGAATGGACTGCCCGGTGAGGTGGTAGATTCTCCGTCCCTGGAAACATTTAAAAAAAGACTGGATGTGGCACTCAGTGCCATGGTCTAGCAACTGCTCCGGTGGGTCAAGGGTTGGACTAGATGATCTCTGAGGTCCCTTCCAACCCGGCTAATTCTATGATTCTATGATTCTATGATTTAGATGAGATGTTAGGAAGAAGTTCTTCATCATGAGGGTGGTGAGACACTGGCATAGGTTGCCCAGAGAGGTGGTGGAATCCCCATCCCTGGAAGTTTTTAAGGCCAGGCTGGACAGGGCTCTGAGCAACCTGCCTAGCTATTAATAACTAGACATCTTACTCTATAAAACTACTGAGAAACTGCCTTGATAGTAAGTTAAATGGGTGAAAGTGCCCAGTTAATTATTTTTCACCATTTTGAGGCTGCAGATTTCACATGTGGGCAGTCTTGTGGGCTTTAATTGTGAAGCCCAACTGTGAATTTCTTCCATGAAGGAAGTTTGCAGATGATGACTGCTCTGCTTGTGTTCATTCTTGCTTATATTTCATATTTACTGGGGTCCTCTTACGCATGAATAAGAAGTGACCATTTTCAGTGGTCCTGCAGTATAAAGTACCCACAGAAAAAGCACTATATTCTGGTCCTATATTTGCAATCCCCTTTAAAGCCCCACAAACCCCAAACCAACAACAAGGCAAAATAATTGTTCAATGGAAGCTGTTCCCTTTCAATGTACACTTCTTTAAAAATTTTAATCAAGATTCCTGAAAGGGAAATTAATTGCTAGCTATTTCTATTCAAGAATTGTATTAAACTAAATCCTCAGTTCTGCAAACTATTATTGATTAGGGGAGTTGAATTTAAAAACTGATCATTACCATATTTCTCTGGTTAGTTGGGAAGTATATGGAGAAAGCACATACTTGAAATGATGATAAATCAGAGACCAGTGACAATATAAATAAAAGCATCATACAGGATTAGGACACATTAGGATTTGCTACAGCTATTGCTTTTGTAAATTACATCCCACCAGTGCTATTTCCATGTCATAAATAAAGGAGTCTTGGAGAGAGCCCACTTAATGCACATACTCTAGTTTTGAGTAAAAAAACCAGAGTGATAAAAGGTTATTTTGATATTGCATTTGCAAACCTTTGAGTTGCGGCTGACTACTCCTGTTTGGAGTAACTCGGCTACCACGTAGTTGTGACTGTTGTACAAAGTGGACGGAATTTAACTGCTGGGAGTGGCCTAAATACCCTCTGTGGGACAACAGCTGGGGCTTGCCAGTGGGGTGAGCTGCTCCAGTGGCCTTGATGTCTCAGGGGACAGGCGAGGAGAGGGAGAGGGAGAGGGAGAGGGAGAGGGAGAGGAGAGGAGAGGAGAGGAGAGGAGAGGAGAGGAGAGGGGAGAGGAGAGGAGAGGAGAGGAGAGGAGAGGAGAGAGAGGAGAGGAGAGGAGAGGAGAGGAGAGGAGAGGAGAGGAGAGGAGAGGAGAGGAGAGGAGAGGAGAGGAGAGGAGAGGAGAGGAGAGGAGAGGAGAGGAGAGGAGAGGAGAGGAGAGAGGAGAGGAGAGGGGAGAGGAGAGGAGAGGAGAGGAGAGGAGAGGAGAGAGAGGAGAGGAGAGGAGAGGAGAGGAGAGGAGAGGAGAGGAGAGGAGAGGAGAGGAGAGGAGAGGAGAGGAGAGGAGAGGAGAGGAGAGGAGAGGAGAGGAGAGGAGAGGAGAGGAGAGGAGAGGAGAGGAGAGGAGAGGAGAGAGGAGAAAGGAGAGGAGAAAGGAGAGGAGAGGAGAGGAAACAGCTTATATGTTCCGGTACAGCTTATTATAAATTAAAAAAAAGAGGAAAAGAAAAAGAAAATAATAGAAGGAAGATGAAACATCTTAATATATTGTTCTATTACTTTATTATTAAAATTAAAAAAAAAAAAAAGAACAAAAAAAAAAGGGAAGATAAATAACATATGTTCTAATACATTATTATTAAAATTTTTTAAAAAGATAAAAGAAATTAAAAATGGAAAAGATGAAACAGCTTAAAATATTGTTCTATAACATTATTATTAAAATTTAAAAAGGAGGAAAAAAAAAGAAGAGATAGCTTAAGGTATTGCTCTATTGCATTAGTGATATAAAATTAAATATAAAAGAAAAGATTTTTAAAAAGAAACACTTAAGAAAGAATAGAAAAAAATTAAATTAAAGAATTAAAAGACAAGAAAGAAATGAAACAGAAGAAGAAAAGGAAAAAATACAGAAAAGAAGAGCACGGGGAGAAGAATAGGAAGAAGAAAGAAGAAGAAAGAAGAAACATCTTAATATATTGTTCTATTCTTTAAAATTGTAGAATTGTCTCAAGTAAATCCTAATACTGAAGTGAAAATTGTTGCCCTCCTCTAGTTATTTCATTGACTTCCTGAAGAAACAAAATCAGAAACAGTGAATAAATGACAAAGCCCTGGGAACACCCTTGTTTCTGATATTCATCAAATGGTTCTACTTTGCAGCAGTCATATCATTTTTCTGCCACTTTGACTTGGATGAAAAAATGTGGTGTGCTTTGCACTGTATTCTACATGTACACCTCCCCCCACCCCCTCCCCCCCAGAAATCTGGCTACATATATAATCTTGATTAGATGTTAATAAGCTTTAAAGCAAAAGATGTTGGTACAAGAAGTTTAATCTCTTCTTATGTCTTAAGAAGGACAATCAGGGCTAAATTTCAAAAATACATTTTAAAAGCCATGTAATACAGCAAGATATGGCAGAAACAGTAATTTTTACCAACAAATTGAACAGGTATACAACTAAATGCAATTCAGTATATTTCGACTAATAGCCATATATTTAAACAGTGTATGAACAAATCCAAATATTTTGTAAGAAGCCCAGTTATAATTGCATTTGATCTTGCACAAAAGTAAAAATCATGCATAAGTCAATCAGACTTCCTTCACCTATGATAATACAGTGGTTTGTGACCAGGTACTAAGAAATGAATGACTAAAACAAATTTATTGAAAGCCAGAGAACCTTTTTAACAAAACATCCAACTGATTTTTAACCACGTTTTAATGACTCTTAACCAGTGATGAAAGGTCTACAACTGTAGATTGCATCTACATTCATCCAATACCATCTTGCTTAGAGATCCCTACTCAGTGCCAACTGCATTAGCTCCAAACCTGGAAGCTGTGTAGCTCCATTGGTGTGATACTCTCAAGTCACCACAGAGGCTGCAGGGCAGCCCTGGGAAAGTCCAGGCTGGACTCCTGGAGTCAGCAGCAGCCAGGAGCTGGAGGCAGGAACACACAGATATGGGCTGGCATGGATCAGGACCACAGGCAGAGGAAGGGATGGAATCCTCCCAGGATGCTGAAGCAAACAGGGACAGGCGAAGAAAGGGAAGCAGGAAGAGAAGGAAAAGGGGTTTGACCCTTGTGATCCCTCAAATTTATACTGAGTATGACGTGTATGGGATGGAATACTCTGTTTGGTCAATTTTTTACATCTATCTTTGTCCATTCCTCCCGAAAGGAGGGCTGCAGGTGGGACCTCTTTACTCCTTCCAGACAGCAAAATGTTCCTCAGAGCTGAGCAGTGTCCTTGGTTCTGCACACCAGTCTCTAGCAGTAGCTATAAACATCCAGTGTTATCAGTCCCAGAAGCAGACACTGACTGAGACACTTGCTGTTAATTTCAGCAAGTTCAGCTACTTACAAGAGACTTGGCTGAAAGCAAAAGTACAAGACAGAAAATTGCCTTTATCTTGGCCCAAACCAGGACATTCCTGTAAATAGGTGAAGACAAGGAGGCCAAATATGGAGCTGCATTCTCTCAAATTCCCTTTCTGATAACTTGGAGCAAACCTATAGAGGTCCCTCAGGTAGCATCTTAATCTGGCTATGCACAGTGCTGTTTGCATGGAGACATCTTTGATACAGCATGGCACAATGCGTTGTTTTGCTTCTGTGTTGCTCAATAATCAGTCCAAACTGCTGCAATTGTACTCCTTATTCCTAGGTACCTGGCATGGATCTGTAGCCTGAAAACCACCAACATAAGCAATATGCTTTTTGCAAGCCTGCTTGGTCAGTCTCCTCATATTACTCACAGTAGTCACTTAGGTCACATGGTGGTTTTTTGTTGTCTTGCTGGATGTCTCAGATTTTTTTAAACAGGAGGATAATAAAAATGACAGGCAGTAAGTAAAAGCAAATGCTGTTTAATCTATCAGCTATTTTGGGAGTGAAAATCAGGTACATTCTAACTAATTTACATTTTGAAGACAGTAAGTTACATGGATTTCAATTTCACCTTTCTGCCTGAAGACAAAGAACACTGTCTAGTCTTTGGAAAATGTTTATTTCTATTTAAGATTAACCTATAGATAGAAAGTCTGCAGAATTTACTATTTGCCAACAGAAGCATGACTAACATTCGTTTTTCCCCTAAGAAATCCTATACTTGGTAGACTCATGTTCTCAAGATACTGCAAAGCCTGTCCTGTCAGTGACACTCTTCACCCTTAAATATCTTCCTTCTAATTAACAACTGAATGCAGGCAGGTTTTGCTGCTTTCAATTATATGAAGTTAGCAATTCAACGGCTATATGCACATTAATTTACTTTAAACATTATGGAATTTGCCTACCCAGTTTCGATGGATATATTCACAGAGCTATGTTGAAGCTCCATACACATTCCATATATTCTTGCCTGGTGAAAAAATAGTTGCACATGCATGTGATTGCCTCTTTGGATCTCTTTCAAAGCCTTCTTTAGGAATCTGAATACGCCCTTCTGTGGGAAAAGCTGCAGAAACAAACAAAAAAAAAAAGTAATGAAAACCTCTTTAAGACTGTCCTTCCTCCCAGAAGTTTCTCAGAACTTGATTAAGGGCTTCAGATACATGGGATCGTAAAAGAACAGGAATGATCAAAGCCCCCAGTCTCAGAACATTTTGGTTTCACCTTTCACTGCACCTCCTACTTGCTGCCATTGTTGCAGAAACAGTAAAGCACAGAGAGGGGGGGGGGGAATATGCAGATCTGTGAAAGGTGTTTAAATGGGAATTCCACAGTGGAGGTAGCCTGGCACAAGGGTTATTTAAGTTGTACTATTTTTCTGCTTTGATCTCTGTTGGGAAAATACACACCTTTCACTTTCTCAGTGTCTGGCATCCCAGAGAAGTTTCAAAGTATCTGGAGCTACAAAAGATTTGAGTGATCTATATGTACATGCACATAAACACACTCAAACACACTGAGGCCATAAATCAGCAGACACAGTGATTCATTCACTGTGGAATCACACTATGCCAAATCAATGAGTTACTGCTCTGCCACCGAAGGTAAATCTCACTCATCATGGGCAATTCATGCCTATTGTGCTTGGCAGGATTCTGTCTGCAAGCAATTGAAAAAAAAAATGATTGTATATTATGCATGAATAGTATTGCAAACATAACAGCATAAAATGTGAAAGATATTTTTAAAAATTTGGTTTTGAGACATTTGGTCATTTTAGGCACAATGAAGGAAGTCAAAGCATTTGGTAGTTACATGAAAATTTTCATTAGAAAAGCAGTTTATTTTATGCTTTGTTTTATACCTAGATCAAAGAAGCTTGTGATGTGCCTCATAATTCTACGTAATATTGCAACTGTCCCCAAGGTCTTCACAGATCCCAAGGGACTTGACAGGATACATCAATTGCTGCATAGGTGTAAAGTATAACAAATGGATCTTGGTGTACCACCTATTACAAATTATAGCTCCTCATGTTTTTTTCTGATTGGTATGAGAGAATCTGGATTGGCTAAAAAATGATGCTCAGGGAAGTTCATACATGTTCTACCTGCTTATGAGCTGAATTGCTGAAAAGCCCTTGGAAGATGAGTGTTTCTCAGGCCCTGAATAGCATAAATAACTATGAGAGGTAGGACATAGGTCTTTCCTGATGCTTGAAGCATAGGTGTCTGTGCTTGTGTATTTGGAATGAATGAAGGAAAAACAAACAATTGTTCATGCACTGTTATTAATCATTTACAGTGAAGTAATTATCCCACATTTGTATAAGCTAAATCTATCAAATGTGCAATTAATTAGATGTAAGGATCAAAGCTGCTTGTTCCTTTTGATCTATTATTTTTATAATATATTTTAAATGTTTTCTCTTTTCTTTATATGCCAGCAAAGAATAATAGAATGGCATGTGATGTGAACACTGATTTTCACACTGAATTAATTCAACACATGCAGAGGTTGAAGCTAAACAAGAAATTTTGCACTAATTGATTCCTTATGTAATTTACAGAAAATTATGGTAAAGACAACATTCAGAAGGACATAGACTTATTTCTGTGGGCTTAGTGCATGGGTGAAGATCATAAAGGCTATTTAAAGGACAAACATGCTCAAAAAGAAAACTAAAATGGATATTACTGTAATCTCTGGGTTGTTTTGTGGGTTTTATTGGGTTTTATGTTTTTTGTTTGCTTGTTTGTTTTGGGGCTTTTTGTCTGTTTGGCTTGGTTTTTTTCTTTCTATAGAACTTAAAGCTCCATTGTTATCCCATCTTTTTAATATCAAGGAAAGGGCACATTAGTCCAAGTGATTCTCATTATTTGCTTGGAATTTGATTACAGAAAATTCCTTCATGGCAATTCTTGATTTGCAGGCCTAGGGATGAGTTTGGAAGGACAGATGGTTCTGGGACTATCTGATTTAAGAACATTATCTTTCTACCTTAGTTACTAACAGAAGAACATAAGAATGGCCATAATGGGTCCATCTACCCCAGTATCCTATGCTCCAGCAGTGGGCAATAGAGATGCTGAGGGAAGGGCATTAATTAAAAAGCAAACAGCTGGGCACAGAGGATTGTGATCAGCAGCATAAAGTCCAACAAGGCGAAGCACTGTGTACCCCAGGGGCTGATACTGGAGCCCATGGTGTTTAACACGTTGATTAATGACCTGGCCACTCCTCAGGTGATGAGAGGCTGAAAGCTGGAACCATTCTGCCCGGAGAAGAGATCTTACTGATTTGTATAAATATCATCTGAGAAGGAAAGAAGATGAGGGAGCCTGACTCTTCTCAGTGGTGCCCAGTGACAGGACAAAAGGCAACAGGCACTAATTAAAACACTGAAATTCCCTCTGAACATAAGAAATACTTTTATACAATGAGGATCATCAAACACTGGCACGGGGTGTCCTTAGAGATTATGGAGTCTTCACTCTTGGAGGTATTCAAAACACCAATAGACACAGTCCTGGGTAGCCTGGTAGGACTCATCAGAGGGGTTAGAGTAGATCACCACACTTCAGCCATGGAGTAACTCTGTGATTCTGGAATAGCAGGGATCCCTAGGGAAGAATGCTAATATAAGAGGCAAGCATGTAGAGATATTTCTTCTGAACACTCATCAAACACTTTATCTTGGAAATTTCTTTTCAGCCAGAAGAGGGGTTTGATATTTAACAGAACAATCATAAATTTCAAACTTTCTTATAAAATGATTCTGTCTTCTTTTTTTATCTCCTAACATTCAGTCAATGATTAAATTATAGTTAGCACTTTGGGATTAATTTCAGCCTGTCTGCAGACTCAACAAGAACCACTGAGTTATGTCAGATTAATACTTTTATTATTATCCTTGCAATCTGTAAATGTGTTTAGGACTTAACACCATTTACAGAAGTGGATAGATGAGTTCAGTGGCAACTCACCATTTGCATTAACTTTTGGAATGAGGTAAGTGCTTTACTGTGGCACTTCTGAAAGCACCTCTAAGCATTTAAATGCATATTCTGTCACACAAAATACTTTTGGACACCCAATTCCTAATATCTTAGTATGCTAGAAGGTCATGCTAGGCAATTGCACTTGCTTGTTGAGGCAGCCATGTTCAGTTGCTACGTTTGCATATTTACTTTTAGATATATCATACATATATATTTAGATATATCATACATATATCGTAAGTGGTACTTAATATTTCACTAAGTTGGTGTCAACAGCACCCAATTTACTAAACTTCTTCAGGATCTTGTAAAGTGAAGCTAAACTTTTCAGCTTGCAAGCTTGCAAGCTTTTTTTCATGCAAATGTTCTTATTTAGAGAAAGTTATCATGAAATATTTAAAATGCCATGGGGATTAATACAGAATAAGTTTTCAGTAGCCATATCTTGAGATGCCGGTCTTCAGATGGCTGATGAGAGTTGCTTTTTGCTCTCTATACTTTGTTGTTTTTTTAATGATGTCACCCTTTAAATTCTCAGCCCCCAAACCATAAACTGACAGTAAATTTTTATGGCATGATAGCACATTAAATTCCTAAATGATGGTCATACTCTTTTCAAGGCCTGAGAGTAAAAAATTGTTTTGGAGACATACACTAGATTCACTTTTACATAGAAGCTTAAGGAGTAGATGCAATCAGCAGAGTTTCTACCCTTCAGGATCATGCATAGCACTAGCAGGAACAGCTCAAGAAAGTATAACAACATGCAGTTTATTCTGATGTAGCCTCATATAAAATGAAGATTATTGTTCAGAATTCCCTGACCTATATTTGATGCCTCAGTATTTTACAACTAATAATATAAAATATGGCCTCTGGGTGCTTGAGTATCAAAAATACTCAGTGAGATTTTGACATTAAAGTAATTTTAAAATGGGACTTGGATATGTTAATAAAAGCTCTCCTTTGTGTTGTTCTTGCTCAGGTATGAAATGAATATACTAAAACCTTTTTAAACACAAAGGGTTATTATGAAAAGACACACACTGAAGTAATTAAGTAAACAATGCTTTTATGGTTATATAATGTAAGATAATAGTTACATATGGTCTTAGCACTGGATTTTGAAATAGATCAATGATATATGGCAGTTCCACACTAAAAAGAAATTATACTAGGAGGACAGATTTGCTACACTTTTTACTTTTCTTCTACAAAGTTAAGGAAGGTAAAATGCCACTAGCATCCAGTGGGATGCTACTGAACTGCATTTATTTTATCTGATTAGCCAATTAATTTAGAATTTCAGCTCTTAAAACTTGTTCTTTATGGTCAGATAAAGAGAATATCCAAAATGTGAGCTTTTGTTGTCCAGGTAACATTCTTCTGTACTACATGGTCCTCAAAAAAAGACTCAGAAGCCTTGTAACATGCTCAGAGAGTTGATTCATCTCAATTCTGGAAGCAACAAAGAGGTGTGTTTCATGGCCATGAATGTAAAATGATAAAAGACACGAGAGAGTTTGAAATAACCCAGCTGGAAATGGGCTTCTCAATAAAGTGAGGGTCTTGCTGTTCATACAAGCCACATGCAAAAAAAGTATTTTGTCAAAGCAAAATGTATCAGTGCAAAGTCAATTAAAAGAATCAAATGAAAACTGTTTACACTGAGTAAAAACCAGTAGGTGTATCCAGTCTGATCAGTTAATCCTTACCAGTAACTTCTTTTCTCACCTGGCCACTGTCACAGGGATGGCAAGGAATCATTGTCCTTATTTCCTGCATGGCCCCTAGCATAAACAAAACATTTGTGTTCTGAAATCAGTTGCAAAGCTTTTCTCACCAGCACTTTGGTGTTGTCTTCCTCTTAGTTCATCTCTCCTAAGTCATTTCTACACCCCGATGACAGAAACATGTAGGAAATAACAGAGGGACCCTTTTTTAGCACTTTAGGATAGCGGATCAATTGCAAATTCTATCCAACATGTTACTTTTATAAACATTCTCATATTGCCATCTGGAAACACACAATGCAGCACAAAATATTGAAAATTATTTCAAAGGACTGCCATCCCTTGAGATTCTTCAAGTAAGTAGGTTAAGAACGTAAATTGTTCAACTATTCAAATACCTAATAAGCATCTTGATTTATTTGGACTCACTGCCCACAATGTCAGCCTCTCCTGTAAATGTTTTCAAAATAACTAATTAAAATCCTTCAGAAAATAACCCAAAAGTTTCCTTTGTTTACAGAAATCTTGACACAGTTTACTGGCAGTGATACATAGCCCTCTCCAGCTGACCAGCAAAGTCTCACTGCTTCTGAGTAAGTACAACCTGTCACCAGTTTGTCTATTTGGCTGGTACAAACACATATTATGAAATCTTTGAAGCAGGGATTTTTTATTATGTACACAGATTCCGGTGGCAATTGCCCCTGAAAGCATTAGCAAAGAATCTAGGTTCTATTAACAGAATTATTAATATTAATAATAGCAACAACAATACACTTTAGAGTTATGTGTCATTGAGTAGAAATCATAAAATGCTATTGAACAGGAAAGGCAACAGTAACATATGTTGTGAACTTGACCCAGAAATCAAAAGCATTTCAATAAAGGGTGAAGAAATAAAATTACTATTTTTCTGTAGTTTCTGTGGAAAAAAATAAAGAAAACAAGGGCTTTTTTGAAAAACCAAACCAAACCAAAAACGAAACCAAAAAACAACCATCCCCCAAAAAATAAAAGAATCCACAACATTCCATACTTCCAATGTAAGGAGGAACATACTTATGTGTGTCTTTCTACTATCAAATCTGTTTCAGAATATATACTAACTGGCGAAAATGGTATTAAGAAGCTAAAAAACATTTATTTAATACAAAAAGGAAATGCAGATATAAATAAATTAAGGAGGTATCACTTAGACTAGACCATATTACACAGATCAGCTTGAAGAGATATTTCAAGATCTTAAACAAAGGGAAAAGGCAGTTAAACATGATCATTATCTAACTCTGCTCCTTTTTAATAATGGCCTAATTCACAACTGGAAATCTGAAAGGTGTCTCAACCGATAAATCATGAGAAATTTTTCTGGGGGTGTGTGCGATATTTCTCCTGAATTTATTTTAATCAGAAATCAGTATGGATTTTTCTACAGTTTAGGATTATGGTAAGCATTTTTTTGATCTTAAATTTTGTTTAGGGTCCAATTCTGTGACAGTTCCTTGTAGAGAAACCAGGTGCCTCGAGTTGCCAAAGAGTGGGTGTGAGTCCACCTGTGCCTGGTTAGGGCAGGCCCTAATAAAGATGGGACAATAAAGGTGGCCAATAAAGGTGGGACACACACCCACAGAGCAAGTTCACTCTGGTGCGAGGCATGGAGAGGCCAGCAGCTCGTCGAGCCTCTGGAGCAAGAAAGGCTCTTCCCACTACACTTCTACCCTGGAAGCGCTGTGTGGTGGCTGGAGTCCTGGAAGAGACCAGCAGCTCGTCGAGCTTCAGGAGCAAGAATGGCTCCTCCCGCAACAGTTCCTTATACTGAATTTTGCTTATGGAAGCTGTTTTATTCAGTGCAGTTACAAAATTTACCCTTATGTTTAGCCAAGTATCTTTTAAAAAGAGTAATTACTGTCTTTAGTAATGTGTAAATAGTATGAGAAACTAAGTCTTTGATGCACAGAGCAAATACGGAGGTATGGCAGAACAGGCTTCACTGTCCTGCTATTACCCACTTATCTGAATTTTCAGCTAAAATATTCATCTTTATACAGGACCAGATAAATTCATAGATTTCATACCGGCAGTGAGGAGGTATTGGAAGGTAACAAAATTCATTCTCCAGTGAAATGGGCCAGCTTTGAGCCAGTGACCTGGCAGTGAAAAATCCATTCTCACTCCCCTGAGCATCCATCATCTCAGATAGCCTTTTTACTCTGTAATTACTTATTTCCACAATACTCAAAAGTACCATATGATGCTTAGTAAGTTACAGGCAATTTAACTTTTATATTTGATGTATCATCAAAATGCAGAAAACTCTTTCATGGTCAGAGCTTTTATTCTTCTGTGCAGTGATCTTTGCAATTAGAACACAATTGGAAAAATACAACAGAAGAAATGCAGTACACTGTGTGTGAAGATACTCTGAGAAAATATTTCAATTCACTGAATGCAGAAGTCATTGCTGCCAAATACTAAACAAGGACAAAATCTTCATAACTCATTTTACAAATACTGCTAGTGTAATACAACCAAGTAGTGCTATGTTATAGCCACGGTAATTTCATTATGTAGAATCTTTTTTTTTTATGAACCTACCTGACTGAAAACACACATTTTCATCACAAATATGAGACTAAACAGAAGAACTAAAAAGAATCATTTTAATAGGTACTTTATTTGCACAATTAGATAGTTGCACAGTCCTTATCACTTCACAGACTATGTTCTTAATTTAACAACATATTTTGACTGTTTTGATCAAGGAGGATGAGAAGGTATATACAACAGTATACAATTTCACATTATAGTTTCTGCCCCCTGCTTGGTAGTGGGATAAGGAGACAGCCAGAATATTTCAAGAAGTTGAGTAAAAAACTTATCTTCTGCCAGCTCAAGCAGTCACTTACGGAATGCAAACTTACTCCATTCCTGTGAAATTAGTCAGTCTTTTTTAGCCTGCATTTTACTTTCATTTTGCAACGGATTATGAAAGAGTTATGGCAGTGTCTTTGAGAGATAGAATCACTTAATTGCTTTTGATTCCCTGACATATCTCTGTCCTGGCAGGAAAGTACAGGTGATAAATTCTTGCAATTATTTTATCTGGTTTTCTTCGGATGATAAATAAAAAACGTTAGTGTAAAAATATTTCTAGCTCAACACATCCTTTCTTCAGAATCTTTTCATTTGAATGGTGTCTTGATAATATCAAATATAAAAAAGGGATTGATGGGCTTTTCAGTAGAGAAAAAAAGTAGTTTAAAAATAATCTGTATTCACTGAATTTGTGGGAAGAAAGTTTCAAAACCAGGACCTCCTGAAACAGAAAGGCCTCTTACTTATACTGAGGAAGGACTGGATAAAATAATCTGCTAATCTTGGAAGATTTTCAGCAGGAGTTCAAATGAATGTTCAATAGAGTGCCCCATTCCTGAACACTTACTGTAGAAACATTAATAGAAGAGAAAACTGAGCAGAGAGAAAAGTCAATAACTTGAGAGCAGAGAAGGAGCTATGACCAAACCAGCCTTCCATCATGTACTGAGATCATGATTCCTATTACAGTCAGGTAGGTAGTAGGTACTCAGAAGAGTTGTGAGAGAAACAGTATTAGCAGCAATGTCCTTAAAACCTGTTAAAAAGGGAAAGAAATAGAAAATAAAAATTAAATATCAACCAACGACATGCAAGGTTAGGTAGGATTTTTCTTCAAAATTGTTTCATTTGATCCAGTGCCTTGTAAATGCCAAATGGAAATTTTAAAGCAACCTTTTTCCTTATTTTTCTCTCTTAGTAGGTTGCTCTTGGTTAATTGAAATAAATTTTCATGTGGGTATTAACCCATCAGTTTGTGTTGGATAAAATACATGTTGAAGTATTCTTTGTTCCAGTTTTGGGCCAGAACTGTGATTTATTCAGAATATTGGAATGGGTCTAGTAGGGTTTTTAATACAAGAGCCTTGAAAAATGTATCTAAAATTCCATCCATAGGTCTGAAAAATTCCATGTGTGCAAGACATGCAAAAATGCATGAATCACCACAAACATTTATTACATCTGTTTTCAAGGTGCAGATAGATCTAATTACATTGACTAATTGAAAAAAAGTGCATGAAACAGGCAAAAACTGCCTGGTACAATGTTAAGTTTGAATACCTTTATTGAATGTCACCTCTGTAGCTCGCATAGTACCCTTTCTAAAAGTGAAAATATTTCTTTCTTTCTCTCTCATGCACTATATGTTGAACTCTATCCAGTCCACCTCACCAATCTACTTTCTTCTTTCCACTATCCATATCTTGGCAGATATGTCTTTCTATTTGCTGAGCTGAAGCAAGTTTTTCTGAAGTTAAAGAAACTGGTTAGGAGTTGAGCATAGGTGGCATGCAATCTTTACTACACAGCTTCAGCTTCTGAGACAATAACTTTATAAGGATTGTCAATATTAAATAATAATACAGTAGAATTTTATTTTAAGGGTAATTCATGCCTGGAGGCATGCTCTATAACTTACTGTAGGTAAGCAATGATGTTGCAATTACAAACATAAAAGACACAATATATTTCTTGTGACTAACACGTTTATAGATTGTAATGATGTGAAAATGGGATATATTGATATTGATTCTTACATAGGTCCTATTTTGATATATGATTTTATTTTACAGACATTGACCTTTATGTGATCCCATTTATATGAGGGATTTTTTCCACACATTCAGAGTGATAAAATATTGGTCTGAATTAACATTTCTATAGCGTTCATTATTTGTCTAATTTACATAGTAATAACCCTATCTGATGTGCCATAACAGTACTAACGAAGGTATAGAGTACTAGAGATAGTATAGAGACTAGAGCTTAAATATGACATAACTTTGTTATGGAAGATGGCAGGTTATATTGATGTTGAACATTCTCTGAGGCTTTTAATGATTTAGCTTTTTAAAGCACACAATTTTGGAAAAAAAAAAAAAAAAGACACGGTAAAGAAGGCAGCAACCATTTTCTCTATGTTTATAATGAAAGAGAAGCTAGGGTGTATTAAATTTTGAAAGAGGAAGATAAAAACCAGATTGTCAAATCCTACTTGGTAATACAGATTATGTGGGAGAATGAGAACAATTAGATAAGTTTTATGCTGAACATATACATTTATCCTTTTATTTGGAAATTTTGTTTTGGTAACAGAACTCCATTGCCCATATCAAAAAAGAAATGCTACAGCTCTATATGAGGGATTGCAATAGAAACCCAAATGAGTTACAGTGGATAGAAAGGTCTTTTCTTACACTGAGCTTCCAAAAGTGATAGTAAAGTATGTTCCAATGCAGGAAAAGTAGACTTTATTAACTTTCAAAGTAGAAATGGGAAAAAATCATGGTGAATAGGTAAGACAGAGAAAAAAATAGAGTTCATAAAAAATTCTTTCCCTTCCCACTGTGTCCTTGCAGGAGACTTTGTTGTTTTACATCCTGGACTCACATCAGCTAGATGAGTAACATTTTGAGAACTACAGAACTGTCTCCTAGTACTCATGAAGCCACTTTTTTTCCCATCATCCCTGTTTACAGCTGTATATTGGCTCTCTGTTCCATCCAGCAAACTCTCCTTAAACCATAGACTCTCATTTCCTTGCTATGACACTGTGCTGGAACTTGGCAACTGAAAGGAAAGAGGACTTCTTGTCATGTTGAACAACTTCTGGTTTTTCTTCAGATATTGAGGCTCTTGCAAGATCTAGTAGGCAGTCACTGAATTCAGATTCTTTTCATTGATTTAAATTGGATTTTGCCTAATAGTATAGAGAACACCATTGATTACAGGGCCTTTTCACATATGCATTCCTGGATCAGGCAATTCAATATACAGTAGCTAAGACATCATGTGGGATGTGAATGTCTATTCATGAGACTCCTCTCTCCCATTGGATGAAATAATATTGCCAAATACATGCACTCCAAAAACCTGGAATACACAAAGCTGAATCAAAAATCCTTCCTAATACTAGTAAATTGGGATAAAAACATCAGCAGAGACCAGGAATCTTCATCTTGATGAAATCTAAAGGCTCCAAGCCAACAGTAAAAGTGGATGCAATACTCGATACACACAGGAGACTAAACCTGAATGACTCCCACAGCATACAGGCAAGCACTGAATTCTCAGTTCTTTATCCTTAAAAACCCTCAATTTAGCTGCAAGTCTAGATTAATTGCAGCAGAAGGATACAGTACTCCATAGAACTGAATAAAAGATTGAGCCTTAGTGATGATGGAAAAAATCTTCCTTTCTATCAGATTCTCAAAATTCCAAAGTCATCCAAGTTTTTAACTATTTGGATTTGCAAATCCTAAACCAAACCATAACCTAAGACTAATTAAAGCTGAAGGAGTAAGTGATACCTCTTAAAGAAACATGAAGCTTGTGACTTTGTAGATGTCAGCTCAATTAAAATCTCTTTGAGTCCTACAGTACACTGAAGTCAATTGGGTTCTAGACTTTTATGCTATGTATTATTATAAGATTTATAAGCTGTAAGACTAAGCCTCATCTTATTAAAAAGACTGATGACCACAATAAAAGGGGGATAATGACAATAAATACCTATGTCTTTTCTTCTTTATGACCTGAAGAATTTTGAAGACATTCAGAGTATTAAATTCCAATGTTAATCATTTTAGACTAAATTAAAACTGGGTTACCAATCCATGAACACCAGGCAAACCAGTGGTTTATGCAAAGATCAGCCTTATTCTTTATGTTTATGGCTCTCTACTTTCCTCTACAGTTCTTCAAACCCCAATTCTAGCTTTAGGACAAATTTTAGAACCAGCCGCACAGGTACATTAGTGTAAAATAGAACATACTACTTTACCTCCGTTCCTTCTTTTCCTTCATTCAGCTCCACATAAAATTGATGTCACCTGAGCTTTTAAAAGTTTAATTTTGTGAAGTCACGCCAGCTCAAGGATGAACTGAATTTGGATAACTAATTCCAACTACTCAAAACCAAGGAAGTTTGGTTCCCGATTTATAGAATCATAGAATCACAGAATAATTTGGTTTGGAAGGGAACTCTAAAAGTCATTTAGTCCATCCCCCCTGCAGAATGCAGGGACATCATCAACTAGATCAGGTTTCTCAGAGTCTTGTTAAGCTTCACCTTGAATATCTCTAGGGATGAGGCCTCAATTACCTCCCTGGGCAACCTGTTCCATTTTTCCACTACTCTCATGGTAAAGAACTTTTTCCTGACATCCAATCTAGGCCTACTTTTCTCTAATACAAAACCATAGCCCTTTGTCACATCACTACAGGCCCATATTTTAGCACTAATGTACATTAACATTATTAGGACTCCAACTTTTTGAGTTTTGAAAAGCCCTAAGCTTCCAATTGATAAACTTAAAGCTAAAGTTTTAAGACCCAGCAGAGAGCAGATTTCTTTCACCTTTTTATGCTACATGGTGCCTAAGCCATGTTTGCTCTGGACTGGTGAGCCTGGGAATTCTCTTGCTAACAGTGTTCAACCTGTCCTTCACAAAAACAAAATACCAGCCTACCCAGATCAGCTCAAAAAAAAAAAAAACAAAAAGAAAAAAAGGAAAAAAGCTTAACCACCCTTATAGCCTAGCTCTTTCCTGATCTTTTCAACCACTTTAATTGTCCTTTAATTATTTAAACCTAAATTCAAGAGTTCCTCATGTCATGAGCATGAGACTGTGAAATTAGGCCTTTCTGCCTTCAGCTCTGTGGATCTGAACTCAATAGTGCAGTCCAAAGCACCACTCAGTAGGAAGATAACAACAGGTAATGGAAGAACAGACTTATCTTGTCTTAATGAGCCAGACAAGGCAAAAATCCCTGCAGAACTCCATACTGCCATCATTCCATTGTAGGAAAAACCGAATGTTTCATTTTTGTTTGGGATGCACTAGTACAAACCATTACCCTAATAATCCAAACCTTTAATCAAAATACCAGTACTGTCCATAACAGGGCAGCTGATTCTATTCCAATTTGCCAGTATGGCATACAATAGGATAAAAACCAAACTTACCTAAAGTGATGGGGTTTTATTATTTACTATGCAAATTTAAAGTAATCTATTTGACTAGCCCTTAACCTGTTATTGTTTGGTGAAGAAAAATGTGATGTGGAAAACTGTCTAGTTTCAGAAGTGAAGCTAAAATGCTTCTCAAAAGTTGGTGTACACAGAGGTAATCTGTAAGATCAAAATGTAAAAATGAGGCTGTCTAGCTCACGTCTATTTAAAGAACGTATTTCTCAATCCTGCTGCTTGAAAAAAAAAACCCCAAAAAACCAACCCTTTTCCTGATAAACTCTTTCTGACAGATTAAAGGCTCAAAAAATAGCTATTCAAATATCTGGGTGTCCTCTCCCCATTAGTACCTGAAGAAATACTTGCACCTAGAAAAATCTAGTATCTTTTCTTTTTTTTCTTCTTCTTCTTCTATGGAATTACCCCAGGTTTTCTTTACTTTTGCATACGTGTTTATTTAACACATATCCACAAATAGCTCCAGCTCATAAGTCTAATGATTGAGTCACCCCAGTAAACTCCTCTCGAGGTTCACAGGGCACAAAATGGGTTGTCAAGTAGCTGAAATTGTTCAGCACTTCATTATACTTATGCTGATATATGACAATTATTTTGACATTGCTGCCATGAAAAGCCCTGTGAAAGGGTACCTAATCAAATAGTCAGTGATATTATACACAAAAAGAATTCTCTAGGGTAAAAGAAAGTCAATAAAAATAATTAAACTGCAAGAAGTTAAATATTCTTGGTCAAATTATGTCAGCTAAAGACATGCATGCAAAAACAATCCTAAAGATTTTCAGGAGTTTAGCAAAAGTTTGATTTAGGAAGAAAAATGCCAGCATCTCTAAATGTCTATCTCATGCAAACTGCCTCCTTTTCCCCTCTCAGTAGTGATCGGAGGGGCAGAAGTGCACAGTTGTGGCTCAACCAGGTTTGCAGAGAGTAGGCAAGAACAGCCAGAAAGGCAGAATTGTTTTTTACTCCTCAAGACTGCATTTAAAATAAAATAAAATAGAGTGGTAAAGGAGTATACATCCTTGACAGCAGGCCAGGGAGAGGAGGATTACCAAATATTTGGGAATTGTCTTGTTTTCTTTTGCTTTCCAAAAGCTACAATTTAGTTGCTGAGGAATTCTTCCTGAAGTGTTGTCCTGAGACACCCAGGCACCTTAGTGTCCTGAGACACCAAGGCCAGATGAGGAACAGAAGAATGGACAGAGCAGAATTTCTGCTACTCAGCTTCCTTCCTCTCTGTGTAAAGGCAATCCAGATAGGGTCAGCTTTTGTGATAATTTTTGTACTGAAGAGAATTTTATTCTTTCTGTAAAGCCAAAGTGAGCTCAATTCATATTTAACTGACAGAGAATTTTCTTGAAACTACACCTGACCCCATTATTGAGAAGATGTGTTTGCCCTCTGCCACAGAGACTCAATGTTTACGGGCCCTTGATTGCCCCTGAGTCACAGGCTGCTATTGTGTTCAGAAGTGCTTTTTTTGAAGCTGCACTTGGTGTAGCAGTTGCAAGTGGTTTGCCTTGTAGAGACCAAGCCATAATTATTCTCATCTTTGTCATCTGAGCCAGTGTAATTCAAAGTGCTGATTTTGATCTTTCAATCTTCATGCAGTTGAAGTCCCAACAATTTGAAATTAACTTCTCTTTTGCAAAATGGAAGCGGAGAGATCAATCCAAAGGAATTAAGATACTATTCTCCATGTGCATACCTGGGACTGGTAGCAAGAAAATTTCTCTGGAGGACACCTGACCTTGGTATTTACTTCCAATTTATTGACTTACCCAGTTGATCTATCAGCTCATGTTTGTTAAATATATAGCAAACAAAAGCAGAGACCTGAAAGGCTAGATTTTGAGGTAGACTAGTGAGACGAGTATTAGTACTATAATGCCAGGGAGATGATGATAATCATGTGAGAATGTAATTTCTGATTGTCTTATTATTTTGTTACAAGAGTACTCTGACATAATTATTGCTTGCTGGCAGTCTGACAACAGATTTCTATTTCAGTTTTGGGCAAATAATTCCAAAGTTGAATCTTTCATGTTTCTTAAAAGAAAACAGCCTAACCTATATTTTTTTTTTACACCTGAGCTAAAACTTGTTTCAGTTTGGGTAGCTTTATGAGATCAATGATACCTTAGCAGATGACAAGGAGCACTGAACACACATTCCTACCCTGGTTATAAGACTGGAAAGTTTTCAGAGAAGTGTGTGATGCCCTAGACACTAAAGTGTGATTTCAAATATTCTCTTCTGCACCTTTCCTATGGGTTAGCAAAAAGTAAGAGAACAGAATAATTTTCTTTAGGATAACATATCAAAAAGATACTCTGGTTAGATTAATCTTTAAATGTAACAGTCAAGAGTAATTATAACAGCTTTATTGACTCTATTTCCAAGAACAAAAGTCAAAGAGCAGATAAAACATGAAATAAAACTGAATATTCAATAACTATCAGAGTGACTTTGTCAATATTATTCATGATGTTAGAAACCTGGTTTAGAAGGTAAAATGATATATATATCAAGAAGACTTATGAATACACTTGCCTAGACATCTTGGCTCCAACACTTTATCTGAAGCGCCAAGCACCATTACCCACCACTGGAGAGTGATGGCACAGCCTTTTATTCTTCATCTAAAAGTACTTACTGTCAGCACAGCATGTGTATCGAAGGAAATACAAATCAGAAGCCCCTATTTTTTTATTATCTTTACCACCTATTTTTGTAAGATGTTACTGTCCCACTTATAAGAGGTTATGGCAATTAACCACTGTAGTTCTCCAGGCACTAGGAATTAAAGTTTAGACAAAAGTTTAAGCAATCTGCTGCTATGGCCTTTCATTACTTAGCTCAAAAATCAACCACAATATGGCTGTGAATCAGTAAGGCAGCAAATTTCATACTCCAAAACTATGAAATATTTGCAACTACAGAGTGGAAATGTGATCTGCATTTGTCTCTAGCCATCAGCCTTTAAAATGTTCCCCTTTTAGCTCTTTTCTGGAATACTGTTTCCAGTGCAGTTTACTTTATGAAGAAGCATTTTTCACAGAAGGAAAGATCATTTGGCCAGTAGCATTTGGATAAGGACTTACTATAATTCCATTTAGGGTCTTCAAAAAGCAGCTCTGAGATGCTCAGGAAATCAATCAGCTGTGTCTGTTCTGGAAATCTACAAGGCCAGAGAATTTTGACATTAAACTTTCCAGACAAGTTCATTCAAAGAGATCATTCCCAGGCTGAATGCACTATTTGGAAATGTGCTTAGTATTTATATACTGCAGTTTGTATCTGCTCATCCTAACACAGAATGTACTGCACTCTCACTTAGCTGATAGATTTTAGTGCATCTTACAGGAAATAATAATCCAATGCCTTTAAAATGTGACTTCTGGAGGAAGGCCATGACTTCAAGGTCCTTTATGCTAAATGGTTTCATAAAGGAATATTTTAGCTTCTAACAAGCTCAGAGTGCTTTGCAAGAGTAGTGTTACACTATATCTCTCATGCAGATAAATTTTCAAGCACTTTCTGTAATTTCCCAAAATTTTATAAACCCCACCATCCAGGCCCTCCTCGGGCCCCTGCTCTCAAACTGATCCTTTTCACTTAGCAGTGCCACCTCTCCTGAACTTTGTCAAGGAGCAGTAATTGGTTAGGGCTTACTTTGAATGAGGGAGAACCCCAGTATTAATACGCCTTGCTAGATTATGATTTATTATTTTAGCAAAGGAGCTGTCATTTTACTTTTTCTATTTTGGGGGGGTAATGGGAACTCTTTGCTGTGCCTTGAGAAATAGAACTCTTCTGAAGAAAAGAAAAATGGAAAGAAAAAAAAAAGAGGGAGATAAAAAGAAAAAAGGAAAAAAAGAAAGAGAAGAAAAATTAGCGGAAAAAAATTTAAAAGGAGAGACAAGACCCACTCTAGTCATACAGTGGGTGAGGGAGAGTGTGTGATTACCGTGCTCAGCCCACTTGGAGCCACCCGGTTATTTGGGCGGCACCCGCAGCCGTGCGGCGCGGGCAGCGGCGTCCCGCTAAGCCGAGCGGCGCGGCAGTAGAGCCGGCGGGGCCCTTCCGCGGCGACAGCCGTGGAGAGTGGCGGCGGAAGGGGGCCGGGGGCGGCAGGGTGGTGTGCGGGGTCCCTCTCCCCTGCTCGCCTCACCTTCGGGAAGGCAGCCGTGGCCCAGGTGCGCGGCAGCGGCCCCGCGCGGAGCGTTGGGAACTGGTGCTGCCGCGCTCCGCTGCAGCGGTGGAGAGAGGGAAGGGGTGGTACTACAGGGAGCATGGGCTGAGAGGGACGGAGTGCGAAAGACGACTTAGAGAGTAAGAGAGAGAGAGTGGAGAGAAAGGGAGGGAGGAGGAGGGAGGCGGGAGAAGGAAGGAGGGAGGGAGGAAGGGAGGGAATCGGTGATCAGGCGCAGCCTCCCCACTCTCACTCCGCGGCTGCAACTCCTCAACTCTGCCCGTTCTTTGCCTGGACATGTCTTAAAAAGTTGGATCTGTCCCTCCCTTTCGTCTTTTTTTTTTTTTTTTTTTTTTCTTTTTTCTTTTCTTTCCCCCCCCCTTTTGTCTTCTCCCCTTTACCCGTCTTTTTTTAGTTCCCACCCTCGTTCAAGTTTAGAGCAGCGGATGGGTCGGAGCCGACATGCCGTGCTGTGGCGATGGGGACGGGGACCGCGCTGATCTCCGGAGCCGCGGCGGAGTTCACGCTCTAGAGGTGTGTGGGCACCGGGGAATCGCTCGCTTCTCCTCAAAAGAACAAAAAAGAAAGGAGGGGAGGAAGCGTGCGGAGATGAACTGAGCTGGAGTGGACTTTGGGAGAAGAGCTCTGAGTCCAGCTGGTCTGGTGAGTTCTTTGCTTTATTAGTTTATTGTCAGCAAGGTGCTTAGATAGGTGATTCCCGTGGGAGCTTTTGTGCTCAGGTTTGTTGTGTTATTGAAAAATACTCTTTTTCGCTTCAACCCGTAGTTTATCACTGTGATATACGTATGTTTCGGGATATATCTCTGTATATCTAAATCTGCATGCCTGCTTTACCCAAACCCGTGTGCACGGGGGGCTGAGGGCACCCCCAGGTATATCGCCACCATCACAGACAAGAACAGTGCGCCAGTTTCCCGACTCAACACCCTGTAAACTGGAGCCGGGTTAGGCGCCGCTGGCTACCGGCCCCGCTCTGCCCTGCTCGGCCGAAGGCGGCCGGGCTGGCTGCCTGCGGGTTGCTGCCGGACCGCCGTGCGCTGTGGCGCGGCGCCCCCTGCCCGCTCGCTGCGGAACTGCGTTCCCGCCGCTGCTGCGGGGCAAACGGTGCCCGGGTCGGGGGCTGCCGGGGCGGCCCCCAGAGAGGCACGGGCTCTGGTCGGCGGAGCTCTGCGGGATGGTGGAGCGGGCAGCCGGAGCTGTCTGAAGGGGTCGGGTTCTTCTGTAGCTGTCGCCCCGGGCGCTCGAGGCTTTGATTACAGGAGGGCCCCCTGCGCAGCTGGCTTTATTTATTTATGTGGCTAATAAAAGACTTGGTGGGGCTAATGCGCGGTAAATGCGCCCCCGCCGGCTTCTCTCGCCCGCAGCCCGGCTTCGGCGTGAGCCCGCTGGGTCGGGATTCCCCAGGCAAACGCCTGATCGTTATTAAACGTAATTACTTATTAATGAGCGGGGAATCCTCGGAGGACTATTTCGGAGTATTAATCTTTAACGTTGGGCTGGCTAGCAGACATTCCTTCAGCATGACGCCCGCAGGGCGCTTCCCCTCCTGTGGTCGGGTCCGGGGACCCACCTTCTCGGGCCATGGGTTGGGTGGGTCGTCGTCGCTGCTGCGCTCCCACAGCTGTCCTCGGTCCCGCACAGGCTCCCCCGCCACTGCTTTTCCCGGCGCCGAGGTACGGCGCTGACTCCTTAAAACGGTGGCGAGGGGCCGCAGCAGCCGTCAGTTGCTTTTGGCCTCTGCTTGGGAAACCTCCATCCGTGCAGTAGTTACAGCAGCTGCTCGCCCAGCGCCAATCCCGCCCGCACAGCGCGGGGGCGGCTGTCCGGCGACCCGTCCCTCCTCCCCTTCCCCCTGGCCCCCCTCCCCGCCCCACGGGCTGCCCGGGGAAAAAGGGAGCGGCCGCCGAGGCGCTGTGATCGCCGCAGGGCGATTCTCACCGCTACCGGCGTGAGTGGGGACCGTAGATGTTGTCGCGGCTACACGGTGCTCCCCGGACAGAAGAGCTCCGCCATCGAGGACCCCCTATCCCCCTGGGTTCTGCCGGTCTCCCTTGCCATCCCCGTAAGCAGCTTTCTGAAGTTTTCTGAGTAGCGTCTCCGAGGGACGACTTCGCCACACGCGAAGCTGGCTGCGTCCCCAGCCAGGCACCCGGTTCCCTGCCGCCCCGGAGCAGGGCAGGCGCAGCGGAGGTGAGGGGTTCCTCCCCACCGGCCGCGCTGGCATCTCTGCGCGACGCCGGGCCACCGGGAGGAGTAGCTTATGCTGGGATTCGCCCTTCCCCCTCTCCCCCCTCTGCGCATTTCGCCCGTCCCCGGCGAGGCAGGGCCCTCTGAGCTGGGAGGCGGGCCGGGGTGCGGGCACCGCCGCCTCCTCTCCCGCGGCCGCGGAGCGCCGCAGAAACGAGTTCCGGAGGGGCGGCTGTTTGGAGCCGCGGAGGAATACAGAGACAGGGGGCGCTACGGCCAGAGGGGCACCCGCGAGGAGTGCTGACGGTCCGGGAAGAAAGGGGGAGCGGCGCGGCAGGCGGGCAGCATGCGGGGCTGGTCCCGGTCCGCGCCCCTGCCCCGCAGGCACTGAGCCGCCGAGAGGTGAGGTGTGGCTGGGCCGGGCCGGAGAGTTGGAAGAAGTTTTTGAGGTAGTGGGGAGGGGGCAGGCGGCGGGGGCCCCCTCGGGAAGTTGCGGCTCTGAGGCGAGGCCGCCCCGAGGCGCCGGGCGAGCGGCTGCCTCGTGTTGCCGGTGCCTGGCGCAGGGGCTGCGAAACGGCGCCGGTCCCCTCCCCCCTGTCCCCCGCCGGGCCGGGCGTCGCGATCCCTCCCGCTCTGCGACTCCCCCCCCCGTGCCCTGCTGGGGGAGGTGGCGGTGGTGCTGGAGCCGCGGTCGCGGTCCCCGGAGAGCCGGCAGCGGTCTGGCGGCAGGTTGCCTGGTAAGTTGCGTCGAGGAGAAGGGGTGGCGGTGATATTTGCCCTGCAGGCAAGGTGTCTTCGGATGCCTCTGATGGGCCATTGCGAACTTAATTCCCTGGTAAGCCGGCAGGGGCGATTCGCGGCGAGCACGTACTTCGGTGTGACTTACTTTCTTTGTTTGCACTATTAACACCGCGTCCCTCCTTGCGTTCCTCGCCGCATTCCTCCGAAAGATGAAGAGCCGGGTCCGCAAAGACGAGGCTCTCGGGGAGATCCCGGGTGAACGCATCAGGCGGCTTCAGCTTCTTTTTTCTCTCCGCGTTACGGTAGTTGAAAGAAAGCAAAGCTTTGTTTGAAAGGTGAGCTTTTGAATCTCGTGGTGTCAGTGAGTGAGGCTAATATACCCACCATGTAAACTTTTTTTTTTTCTTCAAAACGTACCAATACATTAAAAAATTCTGCTTTCTAACAGAGTTTTCCTATGCCTTAAACTACTTGAATGCAGGTTGTTCCTAGGCAGTTGCATAGGAACTTTTATCTACTTTCTTTCACTACTTCTACCATCTTTCTGTAAAATAAAAGAATTCTGTGTGATAGATGTGTATTTCGTATTTATTTTTCTAAATACGTGGAAATACTTAGTTATTTAGTAAAATTATTTACCGATGAGAAATAATAAATTTTTAAGGGTTTGTTTTGTTCTTCTTGAAATCCTAAAATCTCACTGTTGGTAGACTGGAAGGTGAGCTTTAGTAGTTGCCCCAGTAGTAGGATTGTCTTCTGGGTTTTATAACTTAGCATGGGAAAGAACTCTGTATGGCTAAATTACCACTGCTATCACTAAGTAAGCAAACAAAACTCATTTAAACCCTCAAAGGTTTTTTATTTTTCAAGTTTCAAAAAACTGAATTAAAGATCACTAAAACTATTTCTGGTGTCACACAGTTAAAGGTGCCATGTTGAATTTTGGACAAACTTTCATTCTCAGACTCTGGAGGTCTGCTTTTCCTTGCACAACTGGGGAGCTAAGTCTTAGGTACAGTAGTAACTGATTTACAAACAGTCAGAATTGTGTGTTGAAACTTTGTTCCACTCAGAATCTTTGCATGGTGTTAGAATACAGCAGCTGCATTGTCTTTTTATCAGCAAAGACCTTGAAAACATATATCCAAGAATCTCATCAGACTAACTCACAGTTTGGAGAATACAAGCATAAAACTTACTGGACTTGAGTCACAAGTTGAAACAATTATGTTAATCTCTTCAAGAGTGAACATTTTTTGAATAATTTACCAGCTTTACTAAAGAAATATTACCATACACTTTGATGTGTTAATTTTCTGAGTACCTAAACAGACAGATACCCTCTCTACCAGAAAAGCAAAAGAGACTGGGTTTTTCTTTAATTGGAAACTTAATCATAAATCTGGTTATTTTTTTTCAAACGGGCTACGTAAGTAGTCGCTTTTAAACGATTGAAAGAATAGATGTAACTACAGTTAGTACAGCCCACAAAGCCACATGATTTCTCATAGGTTTCTACAATAGGAACTCTGTCATGACAGTTTAGTTACTGCAGTAATAACTTTTCACCGTGCATTTGTGTAAAAAGGCATCATTTGCATACACTGATCAAAACTGACCTTTAAGTAAATGGATGGTTGATTGAGACATTTTACTGTTAATAACTTAATGTTACAACTCAAGCAGGTGCATGTGTCAGTGGTAAGGACTCCCACTACATGTGTTGAAAGTTAATGAAAGATTTCTGTAGACAAGCATTGTAGAAACAGCCCTGAAGAAACTCGGTTCAGTCCTCAAAATGCTCAGTGGTGTGTCCCTAGAGCCATGTAACAGGCCATGTTCATTGAGTCTCCTCCTGCTGATATAAACGGTGTAGTTCAGTCTTACAGGGAGGTCCTTCTGGACTAACTGGCAGATCTTGCCTGTAAAAAAGGGAGAGCAACAGTAGTAGGATGCATCATGACTTGGGCTATATGGCCTGAATTATTTGGGGTTTTTTCTACCTGTTACTATTGTTTGGCTCCTGGGTGAGTAAATCTCATTGTATGCTCCCTATTAATACATTATGTAGAAGATAAGCTGGTCGTTTTATTTTGCTTTTTTATGTTTATTGGTGCTGGTTTGCTTGGCATTTATATTGCCCTTGACTGAATTCTGTATTTTATGCTTAAAATTTTCAGATCTCAAACTATAGACTTTGAGGTCTAGATACCGTAAACATACTAGTTAGGAAACAGTCTTTTATGTAACTGCCATTTTATAAAAATAATTTTCATGTATAAGTTATCAATTGGAAGTCTGCTATCCCCAAAAGCTTTGTTCACTTGTGCTTTTTATGTGAAGATAGTTCATCTTTCTAAGTTGTGTTAGTGTGTTAGTGGTTCCCCTGCTCCCACCCACCCCCATGCAAATTATGTTAACAGTGTTGATGTGTTCCTAATTTAGTCAACATTGTAACTAAGTAGTACCACTATGTTATGTGTCCCAGTGTTGAGTATACATATAAATAAAAATTATTTTTTGAAAGTAGTTTTCTGGAATAAATAGAGCATGCACTTCATAAAGCTAGGGCTATGGGGCTTTGCTAAGCAAACGGTTGCCATATGTGTTGAAAACAGTTGCAGAAAATCCTAAACTGGTCGTATTCCAAAGATAATAAAAAATTTAGGAGTTCAAAGTGTAGCCTTTGGCTAAAACGTTTCTGAAATTCAGTCTTTCTGGCTCACTGTAATGTGCCATCTGAGTTTATATCTAACACATTATCACGTTATCATAGCACTTTCATACTTTCCCTTAGAGTTTACTGTCTTTACAACTGGCATTGTTTAATGCTTTAGATATTTATCAAGATTATGTTATGTTGACTTTTGGCTAATCCTGGATCAACATTCTTTAGTTTCCAGTAGCTTTGTAAATTATGACAAGATGGAAAAAGTGTCATATAACAGAAATTATTAACTTGTTTTTATATAATGTGGTTAACTGTTCAGTTGAGAGATGGTCTTAAGCTCTCAATTGTGACTCAGCAAACCTTAAAAGTTGCTGCTAAGGAATGGATTTGCTTACTGGTGGCTGTGTCATAATGTGTAATAGGCTGCCTCTTACTAATTCTGAGCAAACTCCACTTGGAAGTTACTACAGGGAAGCAGCAAAAAGTGCTTAAGATGTTATGGCACAGAGAAGTGTTCAACTTTGAATTTAATGAAGAGCTGCATATCTTAAAGCAGTCTAATGGATCTTAGTGTGGTGCACATTGTATCTAGTGTGCCTGAGATAAGAGGAACAAATTATAAAAGATAGAGACAGGTACAAGGTTTTATACAATAAACACACCACTTCCAACAGCTTGTTGCTAAACATTCATTAAGTGTAGACAGTGAGTTGCAGAATGCCATAGCATTGAGGTGAAGTTGGGTTTTGGACTGGTTTTTGTTTGTTTGTTTTTTAATCAAAAAAATAATCCTAGTGATCAGCATAAGATCTGATAATAGCTTTTATAATAGACATCTTCCAAAATTCCAGCAAGATGGCATAAAAGAATCTGTATTGGTTGATTAAAATGATACTTTCATAACATGTATTTTTGGACAGTCTGATGGAATCTTAAACTACTTGGAGTTCTGGAAGGTATCTGTCAGTTATTTATTGCAGTGTTTAGAGGTTTGTTTGTAGGGTCTTTTGTTGTTTGAGTTTTGTTTTGTGTTGGAAATGTTTGCTTACTTGACAGTATATTAGGAGGATGAAGCCTTGAGGACCCAAGTATCTGTTTATTCCCAGGAAAAATCATTGCCTGGGAAGGAGAGTAGACAGAGGAATAATATTGTTAATCCATCAAACTACTGGCTGTTCCAACCTTAGGCTCATTTGCCCTCCCAAGCTTTCCTTCATCCAGTGTTAAGACCTTGTAAATAGTGGGTTCAGCTAGTGACATACTTTTAGAAGCCCATATACTTTTTATTGTTTGCTATGGTTGTGTCTATAATCATGTAACTTAACAGTTGGATTTGGAAGACAAACTTAACTTTTCTTTTTCCCAATAGGTTATTAGCTAAGTTTTCAATTGCTTGTCTCGAGTATTCCCTGTAGTTTACGTGCTGGGTCTTAACTTCCCAACATCACTGAATTACTAGTGGCTCTGAGTTAGCTTCTTCTGAGGTTTTAGAGTGAACTCTTGACACAAGTAGATTAATTTGCTCTGGTGCTTTCTTAGTGGCAGAGTCAGTCCATGGAATTTGAGCCAACTCAGTCTTTCTGAGCAGGTAGGAATTAGGGAAGAGAGAAATAACTGTAAGAGAGAATCTGAGTGGAGGGAAGGAGGCAACCATAGTGTGATACCTTTTGAGCTGAGATGAACAGAATTAGTTTCAGGAAAAGTACTGAGGAGAAACTGACAGAGATAGCAAAGACAAACTGTGGGAGAAACTTCAAGAAGAATGAAAGAAAGGTGTCACTAAGAATTAGTGTGGATTGTACAACAGCCTGGTCAGGGAAGAAGATGCTAAAGGAGAGGTAAGGGAAAAATATTTAGGATGGCTATGGAAAGGTGAAGGATACGACTGCTCTACTTAGTCAAAGAAGTGAAGTCAAAGCTAGATTGCTTTCTTCTTGCTGGAAATAATTTTTTCCCTCAATATTTTCTTGAAATCTTGGGAGTTGTTGAGGAAGCATTTTGAAGCTTTGTTATCCTGTGAGAGTTTGGGGGGTAAAGAACGCTGTTTATAAACCCAGGTGAAGAAGCTGTTCCTGAGGTTTTTACATTTCTTCCTACTGCAGTCTTGTCTGGATTTAGACACTGGAAATGATACACTGACTTCTTTCAAAGGGATAGCCAGTGAGGATGTGTTTCTATGTATGTCTTACTGCTTCAGGCTCTTTCACTGTCATTTCTGGAGTGTGTTTGAGAAAAGTGTCTTAATAGTTATTCCAGTTATTTTGATAGATTCCCATTCACATAGCTCTTGATACTAATTTGTTTCAGATCTGCTCTGAGAGGGTAATAAAGGAATATGTCTCATTCTTTATTGATTTTACAACTTAGTGATGATGCTAAAAATGTTTTTTATGTTATGGACTGCTATCCACTATTCTTACAAGGGTACTGAGAGCTGCAGAGTATATAATACATAGAAAACTACTCTCTGCTTATATTCTTTGTAGTTCTTGGAACAGGAGCTCATAGGATAGTTTGAAAATTTCATGGTAATTTCAAGCCAACAATTTGCTTCCACATTATTGGACATCAGCCATTTTACAATCTAAGTTAAATGAGGGAGAAGAATTTTCTGTCAGAAGACAATGTAACGTATGAAGTAGTGGAGTTAATTTTCACTACTTCAGATTAGTTTAGATCTAGTTTGCTCACTTACTGCAGACAGCACTGTCATATTTCTTCTGACGTGTTGCTTCATTGACTTGATAATTTGAAGTTAACTCTGTGTGTTCCCCTTGTGTCATGGTAGTAATTCACAGACGTTTGGTGTTACGGATTCTTGACACTTTTTAGGAGTTTTAATTTATCTGCTTTTTCTACTACTGTAAATAATGTTGAAACCTTTTGCAAAAAAGGGCATAACCTAGATGTGTAACTTCTGGTTTTCTTTGAAGCATGGATTCTAAACTAAGCATCAATGTTATTTTAACAGTATTTGAACAGTTGTAAGTCTTAACACATCTCTCTCTTATTTCAGGGTTTCTTTGTAATTGCTGCCATGGGAAGATACTTGACTATGCTGTTGCTGCTGATGCTGCTGGTGCAGCATTTTGGAAACTGTGAAGGAAATGAAAGGCCACATCATGCTCCACCAATGCAGTTTACACAAGTACAGTATAATGCCACTGTGTATGAGAATTCTGCAGCCAAGACATACGTTGGGCATCCGGTGAAAATGGGCATTTATATTACAAATCCACTATGGGACCTAAGATATAAAATTATTTCTGGCGACAATGAGAACTTATTCAAAGCTGAAGAATATGTTCTTGGAAATTTTTGCTTTTTGAGAATACGGACCAAAGGGGGAAACACAGCTATCCTTAACAGGGAGGTAAAAGATCATTATATGCTGACTGTTAAAGCAGTTGAAAAAAACACAAACGCAGAAACACGCACGAAGGTCAGGATACAGGTACTGGATACGAATGACTTGCGGCCTTTGTTTTCTCCAACGTCTTACAGTGTTTCTTTGCCTGAAAACACAGCAATAAGGACCAGTATTGCTAAAGTCAGTGCAACAGATGCAGATATAGGAACAAATGGAGAGTTCTACTATAGCTTTAAGGAGAGAACGGATATGTTTGCTATACATCCGACTAGTGGCGTGGTAGTTCTAACTGGTAGACTTGACTACTCGGACACAAAGCGTTATGAGATGGAAATTCTTGCCGTGGACCGTGGGCTGAAGCTGTATGGTAGCAGTGGCATAAGCAGTATGGCAAAACTAACTGTTTATGTAGAGCAAGCAAATGAACATGCCCCTGTTATTACAGCTGTTACGTTGACTCCATCAGAATTGGACAAAGATCCAACTTACGCGATTGTAACTGTAGAGGATAATGATCAGGGTTCAAATGGGGAAATAGCATCATTAAATATTGTTGCAGGTGATCCACTTCAGCAATTCAAAACAGTGAGGTCTATTCCAGGTGGGAAAGAATACAGAATAAAAGCTGTTGGTCACATCGACTGGGAGAGCCATCCTTTTGGATATAACCTTACCCTTCAAGCTAAAGATAAAGGAGATCCCCCACAGTTTTCTGCTGTAAAAGTTGTTTATGTGACATCTCCACAGTTTAAGTCTGGTCCTGTCAGATTTGAAAAAGAGATATACAGAGCTGAAGTAAGCGAATTCGCCCCTCCAAATACACCTGTGGTAATGGTTAAAGCTCTGCCTAGTTACCCACATTTAAAATATGTATTTAAAAATACGCCGGGAAAAGTAAAATTCAATTTGAACACTCGCACTGGTCTTATTACCACTTCAGAACCCATAAAAGCACAATATGCATCCCATTTTGAACTTGAAGTTGTGACAAGTGACAGAAGAGCTTCTGCAAAAGTATTAATTAAAGTACTAGGCATGAACAGCAATCCTCCCGAATTCACTCAGACATCCTATAAGGCCTCCTTTGATGAGAATGTGCCAGTAGGTACCAGTGTTATGAGAGTAAGTGCAAAAGACCCTGATGAAGGGGAGAATGGTTATGTGACCTATAGTATTGCAAACCTAAATCCTTTGCCATTTGTGATTAATCATTTCAGTGGGATTATTAGTACCTCCGAAGACTTGGATTATGAATTAATGCCAAGGGTTTACAATTTAAGGATTCGAGCTTCTGATTGGGGTATACCATATCGACGAGAAGTTGAAGTTCCTGTTACTATTATTTTAAATAACCTGAATGACAATATACCCCTGTTTGAGAAAATAAATTGTGAGGGAACAGTCCCCAGAGATCTTGGTGTTGGAGAACAAATAACAACTGTATCTGCTATTGATGCTGATGAGCTCCAGTTGGTGAGGTACCAAATTGAATCTGGGAATGAACTGGATTTGTTTAGCCTAAATCCAAATTCTGGAGTACTTTCACTCAAACAGTCACTGGTAGATAGCCTAGGTGCTAAAATATCTTTTCACAGTTTGAAAATTACAGCTACAGATGGAGAAAACTTTGCAAAACCATTGTATATCAACATAACTGTAGCTACCAGTCGCAAACCGGTCAGCTTGCAATGTGAAGAAACTGGTGTGGCCAAAATGCTTGCAGAGAAACTCTTACAAGCAAATAAATTGCACAGTCGTGGAGAACTCGAGGATGTTTTCTTTGACACTCACTCTGTGAATCTGCATTCACCTCAATTTAAAAGTACTCTCCCCAGTAGCATTGAGATAAGAGAAGACCAACCTGTGGGCTCAAGCATAATGTTTTTGAATGCTACTGATCTTGATACTGGCTTCAATGGGAAGCTAGTGTATGTCATTGCTGGAGGTAATGAAGACAGTAGTTTCATTGTTGATATGGAAAGAGGAGTGCTGAAAGTGTTATCTCCTCTTGATAGAGAAGTAAAAGATAAATATACTCTAAACATTACCGTGTATGATCTTGGAATACCACAGAAGTCTGCCTGGCACCTTTTAGATATAAGAATCCTGGATGCTAATGACAACCCACCAGAGTTCCTCCAAGACAGCTATTTTGTTGAAGTGAGTGAAAACAAAGAGCCAAACAATGACATAATTCAAATTGAAGCTATTGATAAAGATTCGGGGCCTAATGGAGAAGTGAGATATTCTCTTCTTACAGATACAGACAAGTTTACTATTAATGCTGTGACAGGAGTTGTGAAAGTTGTAGGCATTCTGGATCATGAAGAACAGCATGTCTATTTCTTGAAAATAGAGGCTAGGGACCAGCCTACTGAAGAACCTCAGTTATTTTCAACAGTTATGTTGAAAGTGTCTGTAGAAGATGTTAATGACAATGCTCCTAAGTTCATTCCTTCAAATTACCATGTGAAAATTCGAGAAGATCTTCCTGAGGGAACTATTATTACATGGCTGGAAGCCCATGATCCTGATGTAGGCCAGTCAAGTCAAGTACGATACAGTCTTTTGGACAGTGGAGATGGCATGTTTGATGTTGACAAACTAAGTGGAGCAATACGTCTCATACAAAGACTGGATTATGAAAAGAAACAACTTTATAACTTGACTGTGCGGGCCAAGGACAAAGGAAAACCCATTTCGTTGTCCTCTACCTGTTATGTTGAGGTTGAGATAGTTGATGTGAACGAAAACTTGCACCCTCCACGGTTCTCTGTATTTGCAGATAAAGGCTTTATAAAAGAAGATGCCACTGTTGGCTCCTCAGTAATGACAGTATCTGCTTATGATGAAGATGCAGGACGAGATGGAGAGATCAGATATTCCATCAGAGATGGGTCTGGTTTAGGAGTTTTTCGAATAGATGAAGAAAAAGGTAAGGTGACTTTCTGTTATTTTTATTTTCTAAATAAAATCATATGCCAGAAAAGAGGTAAGAGCAGCAACATTGTTACAGTTGGCATGAGTGCTCTCCTTAGGACAAAAAGATGTCACCATGTATAGTTCTGCCTCCCACTTGAGTGAAATTACATGTGAAATTACATTTGATAAGTAGTTTTTCTCTATTGACCTGTCTCTTAAGCAGTGCCTTCCTCATGGAAAGCATACTTGCAGCCTTAAAAATGTTTGTATAAATGCAGCAGGCTGAATTGCTAACGTGTTTCGTTAATAATGCATAAATTGACAGGCAACTGAGAATTATTTCAATAATAGTATTTTAGTATTCAACAGAAACATAATTATGGTTTCAATAAAATTGTGGTGCTGACTTCTAAAATTTTGATGGCATGATCTGACGTATGTGTGGATACCCATTCAGTTATATCTCTGATACTGCATTGATATTGTGTTACTACTTAAGCACCTTAAAATAAATGGAGGAATTCTGTGCAAAATTTGGCTGTGGGTTACATGTAGGTGAATAATGACACATGACTGATGTCTTACACAAAAAAACTTGTGATTAAGAATGAAAAATGTCAAATCATATCTGATACGTCCCATAGCCGTTCTGTGTACTTCCCAAAATTGTAACTGTGGGTAGTATGGACTCACAAGGGCAGTTCAGTCTTCAAGGTTCAGGTGAACAAACTGCTGCTGGCTGTAGTTTTAGTTCTTTAGAAAGTAAATTATTAAATTTCGTCGTTTGTGGTTAATGAACAAACTCCAGAGCTTGAAACATAGCATTATTTCTCTTAGCTTTGATTATAACAGAGAATATATTTAACAAATTTTCTAAAAATGGAGAATTGAGTACTCTCCAGGACTTAGTAGTTTTGTTCTCAGGTTCTTGGTAAGTGTGCAGACTATTCATTTGTGTATCACTATGCCTTGCTTTTGATGTAAGTGCATTCAAGTTTACTGTGCATTACAGTATCTTGAAGAGGTGTCTTACAAAATGAATCCAATTTGGCCAATTTATTGTCCAAGTGATAGACAACAGTAGTAAGAGTCAAAGAGTGAAGAAATGCTTTCATTTTTACACCAATATGTACATGTAAATCTCTGTATTTGCATGTGGACAGGTACCTGTATTTTCGGGACACTACTACTCTGGCAGGATTAGTTGACTAAATGTGTTGTCTCTTCAGTCTTGACACAAAGCTAGCTTGCTCCAGTGACAAGTTGGTTGTGAGGTTAAGTATGTTCCTCTTTATCTGCCAGGTTGGTGAAGTTGGCAGAACCTGGGGCAAAACCAGCTTCCATTCAGTAATCTTGTGTCTAGGACAGTGGCTCTGTATTTTGAAGGTGGGGGAGAGGCATTGTCTGTATTCATATGTGATATCTAGTATTTGGAATTTTTCAGGGATTAAAGTAGAGGCATTGGGTGGGAAGGGGGTGGTGGTGAAAAGAGGTTGCTGGTTTTTAATCTTAGTGAGCAAATTCCACTAAAGACACTGGCATGGGGAAGAATGTGTGTATTTGCTGCTGATTGGTGTGTTTTTTCCATCAAATGTTGATCTAATGGAATTGGAGAAAGAATGTGGCATATCTACAGACTTGACAATGTAGCTTAAATGTTGTCCTGACACTTTTCTTTTGTCTAAGAAGCCATTGGAATTGTTACAGAAGGCATTCTTTAGTGCAGTGTCTGAATATTTGTCGTGTTTTGCAAAATGAACTGGCCTTGGTACAGGGAGCAGACTGATAATTAGTCAAGAAAGCACAGTAAAGAAATTGTGGAAGGGGAGATCTGGTGAGCAACTTGGCAACTTTTTCAGCTTGCTAAAGGACTCTTCTGACTTTATCCTGGAGGTACACAACTCTACCTGCTCTCTTTGAAAGCATCATTCTCCACTTTTGGATGAACTGTATTTAGGAAGTCATGTGGAGTCAACACTTAACTATTTGGTGGCTAAGAGGAATACTTTTCTACTTTGTGGCTTAGGAATTGAGGACAACAATCACATTTGCAGAAAGATCAGATGATTGGTGCTAATAGAAGCATGGAATTTTTTATGGCTTTCAGGTTATCTTTTCCATGCTAGTGAGTTTTTAAATTTTACATTTCAAAAGGTAGAAAACCGTATTATTGTTTGATATTTGTAACTAATTCTAGAATTTTCAAAAAGATATTTTTCTTTGCCATTAAGTCTTGAGAATTTTTTTTTAAACTTACCTTTCTTTTAGATCAGCTGGTTTTCAAAGGCTTTGTTTTATGCTTTCCAAACTACTAGAAGTAAATCTCTTAAACAGGGAGCCCTAATGCATCCGTAATCCCAAACTCAGGAGTGGCTTTGATTACTTTCTTGCCTAATTGCTCTGATACTTTTCAAGAAGACTCAGAAAATACATGAAGGGTGAATTTGAAGAATTCTTTCACCTGAAAAGACAGTAGTAGTCAAGAAAGGAGGAGAGCAAGATTAGAGAAGTCTATAGAATTGCAGTAGTTTCTGTACCACTATCCTTGTATCACTTTCTTTTTTTTTGAATTACAATAAATGGAGCACACACAGTTAACAGGTAACCAACCTAAAAGGAAGTATTTTTCACATGAAGTGTAATAAAGTCATGAAACTCATTTCCTCAGGAAACTATAGAGATCAGAAGTATGACTGAAGAAAATAAATGATACTAATGAGATTATTTTGAGGTTTGGCCTCACACTATCTCCAGCTCATAAATTGTTCACTGGAAGCCAAATGGGTAAGGGAAGGAGATCAGAGATAATCGTGCAGTATATAATGATTCAGCAGTATAATAGAGCATTGTGACTGCTACTGTACAGACATAAAATTAAAATTACAAGAATTGAGACTCGGGTGTATTATGACATTAGGAAGGGAAAAATGTTAAAACATTTCTGTGCAGTGAATGTATATAATAAAGCAATTTGTTTATCCTTTAGGTATCTGTGGTCAGGCAGAGTTGGAATTTAATACAGCTTTTTATGTGTGAGCTAGACTGAAGTCTGCAAATTGAGATGGTCAGCTGGCTATATAAATTGCCTGCTCAAGCAGCTGTAAAATATTTTCCCAAATAATTTGATAAGGGCTTGAGCAGATTAGAATGTATTAATAATAGAATGCATTGTGTTGATGCAGATCCCAATGTTGCACAGAAAACCCTCCACATGCAGCACCTAAATACCATTAGCACTGAGCAGTGAAAGTGAGATAAATCATTTCAATACCATGCTGCTGTGTAGAAGAGCTCTAAGGAATGATGGAAGCAGTTGCTGGAGAAGAACATAAAGCAGAGGCTATGTGGGACCAAGGCAATATGGAAACCTCTTTCTTCCTTGCCCCAGTTGTCATCACAGCAGGCAAACAGGGAAGAAAGGAATGTTTTCCTGTTTACTTTTTGATCGTCAGGTAAAAGGATGGAGCATTTCCATTAAGTATTTACACCTCTCAAATGTGGAGTGAAGGACAGAAGCTCTAGTATGCAAAAACGGCATTACAAAGAACTCCCAGTACTTCCAATTGAATAGGTGAACGAGGTCCTTCAGTGTTGCCCAGTGGGCTGGATGTGACATTGTGATGAACACCAGCTCATGGTGAGAAAGTTTCCACACTAATTTTCAGCTGTAAAAATGAAAACTATTAGTAGTTTCGCTCAGTATCTCAATTTCTCCAAAGAATTTGGCCAAGCAGACTGCTTTTTTCCTTGAGATACCAGAGCTTCAAGGTTATTACTGAGAACTGGTGTTTTATCTTGTTTCAAGGTTGTCTTTTGGTTTTGATTTACTTTCTAGTGCTCAAAATCTAGATAGCTGAG
The DNA here is from genome assembly GCF_003957555.1 of Calypte anna. Lineage (NCBI taxonomy): Eukaryota > Metazoa > Chordata > Aves > Apodiformes > Trochilidae > Calypte > Calypte anna. The sequence goes on from NC_044248.1 coordinate 21,839,109, forward strand.
GGAGCCAGCAAACTTTGGGATGTAGATGTCCTGGGTCATTTATCCTAAGAAAGGTCCCATTGCAATGCTTACAGAAGATGGAAGTGTATCTGGAAGCTGATGTTCAGAAATGAGGGAAGTTTCAAGAGTCATTAATTCCCTGGTGTCTAATTGAGCATGAGTGGTTGGAGTTGCAACCCTGAGTACACACCCAGATGGCAGTGTGTTATGTGTAGGTACATAACCCTACACACTAAAGTTTCCCCTGATGACATTTTGTTTAAATATTTTAATAAACCATGATGAATTTTACAAACATACAGTTAGCAAAAACAAAACTTCCCAGCTAGTTCAACTTGCAAAGCTACCAGCAGGTGTTTTCTAAACTTGTGCAATTGAGGGTTTTTCCCAACAAGTAGTGTACATCCAGAATGGTATTGAGGGAGATGTGGCAGTCTGAACTTCATGATAACCTTATTATTGGTGTTTTATCCAGTAATACAGTTGTTACCAGGAATTTTACTGTTCTTTCAATAACCTGAGTCTAAGTTAATAGGCCGTGAGTGTTACAAAGTTAACAGGAATTCTGTTCTAACAATAAAAAGAAAGTTTGGGGTGATTAAACCGATTTGCTGACTTCCAAGGATGGAAGTATGGCTGTGCTTTTTTATAAGAAAAAAGATCTGTCCAGCCTGATATACTGTCTCCAGTAGCTTAAGGAAGAATAAGAGCAGGGCAGACACATGATACTTCCTTCTAATACTTTCACAGTCTCTAGTTATTTTCTATTGCGGATTTTTTGAGTGAGATGTGGTTTGTAACCTTTAGTGGATTTATCTTTCTTGCATAGCTTTCCCTTGGAACCATGTAATTTCCAAGTGTAATTTTGCTACTATGATAAGAGAAGATGATTTGTTTTGGGAAAGAATGTTTTAAAGGAACAAGTAAAAAAATGTTGACAGGGGCATGTGGAAGAAAATTAATTTTAGTGCGCTACGTTGATGTGCAGAAAATACCATCAATAAAGCTTGTTGGCTATGAGACACTATTTTTAATATTACCAGCAACATTTCCAGCTAGGAAGACAGTAATTCATTAAGGAGAATGAATAGGATTTAAACTATGCAAAGCAAAGTACTGAATTATATTCTCAGAAGGTACAGAGCATTGCTAATATGTAATAACCATGTTAACATTTTTTCGTAGTGTTCTCATAATTGCATTAATTAAAGTACATGTATACACAGGGGTAACTTCAGGTTCTGTTTATTCATTGATCTTTGGCTTTTGAGCTTTTCAAGTCATTCCAGCAGTCGTTGTTGAGTTTTAATATAAAGACAGGCATTAGAAAATTAAATCCTATGATCATCAGTGGAGCAGAACACTTAATTACCTATTGGATAGCTATTAATCCAGCAGTGTTGTCTGGAGCAGAGGCCAACTGGCCTGCATCTATCCTAACAACTCTTCTACTTACAGGCAGGGTGGCTGCAGCCAGATTGCTGAACTGCTTTTGGCCTGTGCCAGCCACCACTCTTCCACAGAGCATCAGGGCACAATTAGGAGTCAAAATCCATCAAACAGCAGTCCCAAAAATAATGTAGAAAATCAAGTTTCAGTGCTTGGGAATGTTTTCTGTTTGTTTTACTGATACAGCCATAAATCTGTTGAAGGTAGGAGAAAAACATTTAATCAAAGCTGAGACCAGTGTGATTTGGTTTTAAGTGAATTGTAGTTAAGCAGCCTTACAGAAATATTTTACTTTCAGTAAAAGCTTTGTGTGGAAGTTGCTCTATAAAGTTCACTTTGTTACCCCTTTTGTGTAACTTGTATAAACAGGAGGATATACAAGAAGTTGGTTTCCTTCAGTTTAATTTAAAAAACAAACAACAAGCAAAGAAGAAGCCAAAAGGTTTGTAATAATTTGTATTTTTCTATTATGCATATTCCAAGCATGCTGCTGTCTAAGCCATATGGTGACTGTGCTGTGCTTATTCCAAGTTCTTGCAGATCTGTTATATAGGTCATGGGTCACTGAAAACTGTTAACAGAAAAAATATTGAGCAAATCTTTTTGCAGTAAAATGTTAAACATTAAAAATTGTAATTGAATAGGTGATTTTGATAGTCAGGAAAATAATATTCCTGGTGGGTTTGGTATGATAGGTTATGAGGCGGTGATGCTGTAAGATTTAGTCGAAGTTTGTTTGCAGATGTTCTGGCAATAATATTTCCTGCTTGGCTTCTGTCCACAGATACATTGTTGTTGACATACAGGTTTTGAGATTAAAACTTACTATCTGAGTATTTTGACCACTTAGGAGTAAATGGGAGAAAGGCTCTCTCCTATGAAGGTCTTACTGTGTTTCTTCTTGCAAAACAGTGGTTCTTCCCACTACTTTTGAAGAGAGACCTGGATTAGGAGTATGCTCTATTTCTCTGGAATACTATGTGGTTGCAGCTTTTTGCATGGCATTTTTACCCTAGCTAATTCAGGGGAAGATGTGAATGAAGCTCAGAGTACAGGCTAATCTCTCAGATATCTAACTAGCTTTTAAGACAGGTTCTGTTCACCCTGTGTTGAATGCTGTACTGTCACATTACTTTGTGCTGAAGTTAGTGATTTCCCTGTGTATCTATAGCACCTAACTTAGTGTCTGAGGTGTAAATGTGCTAGGGTAAGAATTTCTAAGGTTACTGTGATGTGGTTTTGGTTCTTTTTTAAATTTTTGAAAAACACCCGAAATAACAACAAAAAAACCCCCACCCAACTGAAAACAACAAAAAAACCTCTTGCAGAACCTTTATGTAGGTTCTATAAATTCCAAGTTCAAGTTAAATATTTAGGCCTATGGATGTTAATTTGGGAGGCTAATCTTTTAAATTAGAGGTGGCATCAGCACTTCAGTTAGCAGTCAAGTGAGCTAAGCCAGATTCTAAGACGTACACTGGAGATTTGAATGAAATTCTAGTTATCAGAGAGGAGTTTTTCCTTAATCCAAAGACTTACACAGAGTATTCTTGGATTCAGGAATTGGCTTGTCAGTTGTCACACTGACATCTGGAACACAATTCCAGGTCAAAGCCTGGAATTCAGGCACAAAATGTTCAACTATTTCTTAGGAAAATAATCCAAGGCAAATATCTTCTCTTTGTTTGAGTAGTGCTTAGACAAAGCTCTTAAAGGAATTCAAGTGACACATTCTGAGTTTGAGACACTTTTCTCTTGTGTTTATCAGGATAAAAGTGTGCATTGGAGTTGGTTGGGTTTGTTCTTTTTTTTTTTTTTTGAGAAACGTTAGGAATATATATGTTCAAGCAATATTATTTTATCTCTGCTAAATAAGAATAATCAAAAAGACAGTAATTCTGGAAACAGGAAATAGTTTAGATCAGAGGTACAGAAATAGTAATTCCCTTGGCTTTCTCTGAGAAGATTTTTGTAAAAATGATAAAGTAATATTTTTTTTTTTTTTAAAGAGGGGGACAAATTAAGATTAATTTGGTATTAAACTGCTCTGGAAAGATACTTCCATGGTGATATATGTTCAGTGTTTACTCTAGTGGCATATTGATTTTGCACTGTGCCTGGGCATTCCCTCCTTTTGGTACTCAATTGAAAAAGACGAGCAGCATGAAAACAACTTGTATCCCAGTCACATCAATATCTTCCCATTTCAACTCTCTTACCATCAGTCCTGTGAATCCTTTGCAGGAGAGTGCTTATCATGCTTCTCCAAAGCCCTCCAGAGGGAACATTTTGTTGTGACAATAAATAATGAAGCTGCTTACAGTATCATGCCCACCCAAACACAATAACCTCTTTTTAAAGCATTTATCTCATGTTTGGATGACTTCTTTTCCTGACCAGAATTTTCAGTTATATTCAAGCATGCAGTACCTATGGTGTAGAGTTGAAAATCCTATCTTAGGCTTGTAAGGTATGAAATACAGTCGTGCTATGTAGGAAATACACACACTTCCATTGAAGAGGCATATTTATGATTGTTGGCTACCGATATTTTTGAAAACTTGTTGTGTAGACTATTTTTAAAATGGTGTATTATAGTCTGATTTCAGGTTTATGATACCTGGTTGGTTTGAGTGCATTCAGTATGATGTTGAAAACAAGAGTGAGGTTGACAGAGGAAGATCTATGTGATTTCCTTCTGTTTCACAGCATTTTTCTCCAGTGGCATTAAGCCAAAATTGGGCCATCACGCAAGAAAAAAATTAGTTACATAAAAATAAAATTAACTGTGCCTAAATTGAGTAATAATTTGAGTTTAAAAAACATTTGCTTAAAATTTCATGCAACTAAGATGTATTTTCCACTAATTTGTTACAGTTTTAAAAATGAGGCATTTGGCACACAGATTCTCTTTTATGAGACAGTACAAATAGCTGCTGCAGCAGCTTTCTAAGAATAGCTTTTGTAATTTTAGATCCCTTCTAGTATTAGTAGAAATTTTAAAATGTTTTTTGAAGTATATACCCAGTTTAGCACAATTTGTGTCTGTTAAAAAGAAATAAATATAAGAGCCAGATACCGACTGTGAATAGATTGAGGACAGGTTGTAAATCTGCTGCTATCTGAAAAAACAGTTCAGAAAGCTTTTTTGTATTAGATAACTGACTTTCAGGGTTGCATTGGTTTACTTTATTGCTTACAGCTTGGCTGCCTGAATTTAGTCTTATGCACGTATGTCAGGGACCACCTGGTCTTGACTGCAGTTTGCAGCTTTGCACTACAGTAATCAAGGTGCGTTCAAGCGAAATTTTGGTGCTGCTGGGTTAATCCGTGGAATGATGCTGTTGTGTTCATGTTTCTTTTCAGATGTATCAAACGTGCTAGAGCTAAGCCTGACCTTTAGAATGGCTGCTGAATTTCAGTTTGGCAGGAGGCCCAGGTTTGTACCAAGGTCCTGAGCAGCCTGGAGCTAGCTGATTACCTTTCTGTCCTAGGCTAGAAGGAAACTATAAAATTTGCATTTGTGATGGGGAAACTCACAAAATTCTATTAAGTTGTTAATGTAGCTTTTAGAATGTGTCTTTGGAAGAAGCTGAATTAGTTTTAGACAAACATATTCATCTCCTGTTTTGCTGTTGGCAAGGGGATCTTCCAAAGCAGTTTGAGAGTTTTCATAGGCATCCTGCTGAGTAAAACATCACCTTAGCTGCCCAACAGAGATCCCATACAAAAGCTAGGGCTCCCCTCCTCTTCTGCATGGACGCTCAAACTAAGGGATTGTTTTGTTGTGAAAGGTGTTGATTGGGTTACAACTTGGTCTGATGAAAACAGCTGCCTGGAGGCTGTATCTCTGTAGGAAATGAAGGGAGGCTAAGCCACATGGGGTCCCAAAGATTACCTTATAACAGCAATCAATTCCGGCAGCAGAGTACATATTAAGGGGCTATTAACTTGCTTAGGCCTCTCTTTGACGTGAAAAGTACTTGAGAGCAGAGAAATCATAAAAGGGAAGGGTTGCCAGAAGCTATGGAAGGTGCATCTTGAGGTATCACTGTTGGTACATCTGTTGAATTGGGTATTTTTTTCCTACTAAGCATCTGCTTAGCTTTTGAAGTACATACTAAGGTCAAAGGAGGGGGTTTGAGGTGATTGTGTAATGTTTATTCTTTTCTTTGAAGATTTTGAAGTTAAATCATACAACATTTGGACATATTTTTAAATGGACAAAACTACATGAGTATTTGGCAAACTTCTGTAGCATATAGCATGCAGTAGTTGCAGTTTTAGAACTTGGGTTTAAAAATATATCAGGCCATGCTGAAATTATGGTTTGCAGGTCTATGTAGTAATCTCCGTCTAATTATTGCATTTGTGACTTGATTACACTGGTCATCTTAATGAACATGACCAAAAATAAATTTTTAATTCATCAGCCTCCGTGTGGCTCAACAAAATAATATCTCTAGCATTCCAGTGCTATCAGAGAAGGATTTTTGGGGAAACAGAATATAAATGAGACTGCAATAAATAATTCTCTTACTCAGAAATGAGGTTTCCCGAAACTCCTTGTGTTCTGTTCCTGGTTCTCTCGATGGCTTCTATTTGATTTAAAATTATTTTTGAACAAGGGTAAATTATGGTTCTTGTAAAGAGTTGTGTAATTTTGATAGGCATTAGGGTTAAAGAGCAAACTGCTGAGCGAGTTGATATAAATTACCTTGACCTACCAGCAGTGGCGATCATTTATAGCCCTTTCACCTCAGAGTTCTGCAACTGTGCAGACTTGTCAGTGTGGCATCACTGATACCAGAACTGACTTATCTGCCTGTATGACAGGGAAGGTTACATGCAGCTGCATTGTTTTATTGCTCAATCTAATGTTAAGGATTATCCTTAGTGTCACAGATGGCATCTGAATCTGTGTGTTTAAATCGATTGCTCTAGGTATGTATACAAAGGGCCATTGTATTTTGCTGATGCCAGAAGCATGAAACTACCTCAATACACTCACAAATGAAAAACCTTGAGTTTTGTGTTCTTATCCATATTTTGTAAAGCATTCAAGGATTAAAATACTATTATTAACAATATTATTATTTTCAAAATGTAAGAAGTATAGTTATAGAATAGCCATTTTATTTTACTGGTACTGTTAAATGTCTGTAAGTATTACAGAACTGTTCCAGTCATGTGGGTAAAGAAATGAAGTTTTGAGTAACATGATGTGCTAAAATAAATACAGATATTTATGCACAAAGGTAGTTTGGTAGTTCAACTTGAAAGACTTGCAATACAAAGAAGCTTATGATGGAATGTAGGAATGTAATTATGTAGGTGATCTCTAATGCTAGTAGCTTGTTCCCTCTATTCCTCCAAAGCTGTGGGGGTGATATGCATAGCTCTTTCATGGGGAATACATCTTAATTCTACAGATTTTACTGGTTTTTTTTAACCCCTCCCACCCCCTCATCCTCCACCTTTGCCTGTAGATTTACCATGACAGGGTATATCCTGTCTCTATGAAAATTAGAGATTGCTGTCTAATGATAAGGGTTTAATCTGCAGCAAATCAGACATGTGGAAACTTCTGTCTGTGGAATTTTCTGTTTGATCTGAGAGGAATGCCCTTGCTGTGCCCTTCCTGTAATGAAAGCAAGGTAGAATGAATCAAAGTGATTCTAGATAAGATTGGAATGTGTGCATTGGTTATGCCTCTATTATATTTGGTCTTGCAGTTCTGGTCCTATGTATTATTTTACTATCCAAGAGAAAAATAGCATAGTTCATCTTTTTAAAGATACCTCTCTTTCTGTTTTAGTTAAAAAGTGCTCTTATTTTATTAATTAAATCCCTGAGTTAATTACTTAGGTTTGAATGTGGAAGTCTTGCTCACCAAAACAAATACTGTCAGCAAAATATGGGATATGCTATGATAATTCAGCAGGTTTGTCTTTACTGTAAATACTTTTACATTAAAAATACTCTTTTGGTTTATGATGGTGAGGAATGACCTGCAGTTTCTGTCTTTATTACCCAAGCAGTTAATGATTAACAAATGTCCGGCTGCCTGTACAAGGAATGTTAATTACTTTGGTGAGGGAGGGAGGGAAAGATGACTACTGCACCTTTGCATAAGAAGTCTGGTATCATAGTTCACTTTGAAGGTAGCTTGAATATTACACTACCAAGTTTAGCAGATTAATCAGGAATGGGAAAATGACCTATGCATCTCTCTTTGATGTGTGGTTATATGTATATGCTTCCAAATCTGCACTGCTAGGTAGTACTGTAATAATTTGGGTTGCCTGAGTTTGTCCAAACCTTTTTAAAGTAAAAAGTGTGTAAGAAGAGATGACATCTAGTTGAAAAGTGGATTGCTTTCCATATGGATATAGAGTAAATATGGTTCCAAAAGATAAAAGGTGATACAATATAAGTGTAGCTTAGTTCATAGTCCCCACCATTTCACAGCATTACAAATCAGTTTTCTGAATGGGGATTTGAGTTTTAAGTACCAAAGCCCACAGATAAAGAATGGTGCTTGCAGGTATTAGATAACATAAAATCTTAGAACTTGCTCATTTAAATTAACTTTTTGCTTGCATAAAAATGTTCATGCAAACCGGTGGAAATATATCTGAAATGTTGTAGTTACTTGAATCCTTACAGAAAAAAGGTAGGGGAAGGGAATGTAAGAAGGTTCAAAAACTGATTGTGAAAGATGGATTGTCAAGTTGTCATTGACTCAAGTGAAACATCAGTTTTGATGTGCATTGTTTAATAAATTAAGGAGGCGATGATTACAGTCAGGACAATATTACTACGGATTATGTGGATTAAGTTTTGAGTGAATATTGATCCAGCATGTAATGATAGGAGGAAGTGGAGTAAGAAATACATGCCATGCTCTTTAATTCTGGGGATGACTGAAAAATCCTTTGGAATTTAAGGTGGTCAGTCTGATCAGAAACATGGCCAGCATTTGAGAATATATTGAGAAGAGTCATATACACATACAGAGATATGATAACACCTGTTGCAACTCCATCTCTAGCCACTGCAAATTCTTCTTCAACATGCATGTAAGAATTTGATTACGGAGGATTTCTGTTAACTGGTAACAGTAATCTTAACCAAAGAAAATAATGTATTTTTTTAATCCCAAAGTTCTTAGTCTTTATGACTCTCCTGTCCTAAAGTTTTTACTCAGAAACAAGTTGAGAGACATTTCTTTGTTTGGCTTTTTTTTTTTTTTTTATTTTGATTCGTATACAAAGGCAAATAATAATAAAAAAATTGGTATAATAACTACAGCTCTGTGTGGAGTTCTCTCTGGATACATGAGTAGAAATAAAGTAGTCTGAATAAATAAGTGGGTACATCGTAGGTCAATAAACCTGACTTTCTCAGAACAAGGATGAAAATGTCTTTTGATGCCACTGGATCCCAGATGACTTAATTGATTAGCTTTGTTCTCATAACACTAGTGTGCCCACAGGTACAGCAGCTCTTCTTTGTTCACACAAATCTGCTTGGGAGCAGTATTTCTTTTGACAGTAGTAAAGTGTCGTTGTGTATATGGCTACCTGTATATGGTGTGTATGGTCCAGCAATATGAACAGCAGTAGTGCCCTGATTTCCAGTATTGCTCAACATGCTATTTGCCTTTTGATAGGTATCAGTATCTTTTTGTGCACCAAGCTTATCTGGGAGTAGATGTTTACCAGCAGTTTCAGTTACTGAAAATATTCTGGAGCCAGAAGGCAAAATTGCAGCAGTCCAAAACACAAATCATTGTAAATTCTAAGTGACTTTTTTTTTTTTTTTTTTTTTTTGCACTTGGGTTAATCATGTTAGTGTTGCTGTGGAGGGCAGCTGTAACTACTTCTTACTAAAGACTGCTCTGTTGAACTTGCTTTGGATTTCAGAGTTACTTTTGTGGAAGTAATATGAGGTAAGCTGCAGTTGTTGCAAATTGCAACCAGAAAGGGAATCTGAGAGAAATCTTGTGTATGCAGAAAAAAAAAAAGATACTTGGGATAGAACAATTTTCCTTATTTAAGTTCATCATTAAACTTTGAGATTTACAGAAAAAAAGCAAGTATACTTGTTGCAGAACTCCTCAGGTGTTTTAGTAGTTTGCAGAGATTTAAACATCTAGATCCTTGAGGATCAACAGACCAGTTTCTTTACAATTAAATGTGTTGCTCTTGTGCATAATTGGCTTCCCACGCATCTCATTATTTTCCTTGTAACCTCTTCTTCTGCCTAAGGGGGACCTCAGTTAATCTGTCAATTCCAGTTAGTTTTGAAATTCCTGGGGCTATTTGCAGAGGAATTTCCCCTTCAGAGACTCCCCATTTCTCAGTTAAATTATTAGAGTGGTAATACAACTGCTCACATTTTCAGCAATTCCAGGAAGACTGGCAGTGAAATTAGAAGGATTTTTCAGGGTGAAGGAAGAGCTCTGGAGAACATACATGTGCTCATTTGTGTGTGTATGTAAGAAATTCTTAAAATGTTAACGAAGAACATAGAAACTCATCCTTTGCGTTTCTTATGCACTTGCAAATGCACATACATTCTGCAAATTTTATTAAATACATTTCCTTGTTTACCTTTGACGTTCATAAGTAAATGAACAGTAGACGTGGAGAACCCTTCTGTTGTTTTTGAGCTACCTCCATTTCAATAGAAATTTCCTGTTGGTCACGAAGCTGTAGAAAGAGAGCAGGATTTGAAGGCAACTGAATAGTGTAACTGTGTTATCCCAAACCATTTTTGTTTAAACATAGTTACTTATTCTAATTTTATTAAACTACATGATTGTATTGCTTCAGACACAGAAATGAGTTGTGTCTATACCTGATGACAAAAGTTGTCCTGAGAAAGGTGATTCATGGCTGGAGCAATGATTTACATCAGATCCTGATGCTCATGTAACACAGTAAGAGAAGCTGCTTTTTTGGGTGCTTGGAGTTCACATGCTTGGCCCAGAATCTGGTGGTAGTTTCTTACATTTTCACTAATATTTTATAAGCCTCTGTAAAGCTGATGTAGTGGTACAGTCATGGTTTTTTCAGCATCCTTTCCCTCACATTGTGAATGACTGCTTTTGTTAACAGTAAAGCTTGTTTTACTTGCTCTCTCTTTAAAGAAACATAGGTTGTATGGGGTTGTATTGCAATAATTCTTCTTACAGGCCTAGAAATTAACATTTCATTTCCCTAATGTGTACTCATCATGGGGGGGTTATGTGTCTCCATGTTGAGGTTTAGCAACATGGTATTGTTCTTCTGTATAGCAATTATATTGCCTGTCCAAAAGCCTGACATACAAGCAGCCTAGCTGACAGAAATAAGCTGGAGCTATTAAAATAACCATAAATGAGGCTGACAATAGGAGCTGTCTGCCATTGTCCCAAAAGATTTTCTGAACTGGAAGTAATCAGTTGAGTTCTAAGGCAACCCCATCACAAATCTTCTAATTGCAAAAATTCCCCCTCACCACCCCCTGACTTCCTGAAAGCAAGTTCACAGTCTTTGTGGGTCTTAGCAGATTTATCACATTTAGCCCAGACTACTTAGTACTGAATCATAATTTCTGGCCATAATATTTTCTATAGACAATTTTAAGAAAATGTTTTCAGAACTTTTTTCTCCAGTAAATGGTCCAAACACTGTGTTTTACATTCTTTGGACTTGTTTTTGTAGAAATGTGCAGAAAACAATGTGGGAGGACCTGGAAATCAAACTGTGATTGAGTCTAATTATTTACAGTTCTGTCTTTTGCCCTGTGTTTTCTTCTACTCTATGCATTTAACTAAGTTGCATAAAACCTTTTTTCTCAATTTTTAAAAATACAGTCTGTGTTTGGTGCAGAACTTTAACTTTGCACCTCCTTGCTTCTAGTCCTTGCTTGGACTGTCTCTAGAAGTTTATTTAAGTGACAGATACTCATAACTGTTGAACATTTTGTATTTCTTTAAATCCCTCCGTATCTACCATTTTTATAAGCTGAATCTAGCAGAGATAATAGTGACTGCCTCCCTTCTCTTGAACACAATTCAAATTAATGCCATCTGTTGATAGCACAGAAGTGATGCATAAATTGTTTTCTGTTTTATGTCATGGTCTGGATTTCACCCTGTGCTGGAGCTCTCTAGATAGTAAGTTTTTCCCCCCCCAAAGGTGTTTCACTATGAATGCATTGGTAATTGGTGCATTTACAGGAGTGAGTCTGGCAAGTTTGACTCAACACTGATAGTGCCTGATTATTTCACCAGCTACTCTCTCTCTGCTGTTCCATTAGTGTCATATGCAGAAATTGTTCAATTTCAAATACAGTATGTTATTTAATGAAAGTCAGAATTTTTTTAAAAACTTGAAATCCTGTCAGCTTTACCAAAGATATTGGTACAAAGCTGGGTCTGACTATGCATTTCTAGGCAGTTCAGTGAAGTTAGATTTGAGATAGAAAATACATCAACATTTTACTATGATTGAGTCATCATTTTACTGTGATTTTCAGTTTGGTTTTGTTCAGTTAAAAATCTCAATTCTCTTCTGAAAATGGTGGTTTCTCTAATGGTGCTGTGTGCTATAGAGACCAGGTATGCTGTGCAGTGATATTCTTCCTCTTCTACCTCCCAGAAGTTGCAGTAAAAAGCCCCTGGAAAGAGAGCAAGCAGGGGTGGGCTTGACATGTTTAAAGGTCTTGCAGCTGCACAGGAAAATGGCATTTACCAGTTTACCAGAACTTGTGCAAATTCACTACCATCCCAACAGCTTGTTGGCAGCAGTATTGATAAGTTTCTGGAAACTTTCTAAGCCTTGATTTGTTAGAAAATGAGTTGTTTGTCCTTCAAGCAGTAACAAGAGTTGCTTTCCATTTAACAGTCCTGTCTAAACGTGATTTCTCAGCTGGTAGTACACATGACAACTTGAAATGTATACAGTTTACCATTTCAAAGAGCTATAAATAAAGTGCCATTCAATTTTTCTGGTAATCTGCCTTTATAAATGCTGACGAAAGACTTGTAGTTTCAATATATTACTTTTGGCTTATTTTATGTGTTTTTTTTCATAGCTTGTCCTGAGAGTATTTTTTCTGAGCACTCTCTGAAGCAGAACTTGTGAAGTTGATTTTTTTTCATTGCTTTTCTTCAGTACTTACAAAGAAGAAATGTTCTATATATAAAGTGGATTAAGACCACTGAAAAGAAGCTTACTGAATATGTAAAGAAATAAATGTGTAAAACCTAAAATATGTGACAACCCATAACTACCTGAAGGAATGTTTATATTGCTGACAGATTTTAGATAATACTATGTCACTTCTGGGGTGCATGTGAAAATCTTTACTCTGTAGCCTGTAAACAGAATTTCTGCAGAATTTTTCAAGGGAGGTTTTGGGTTTTTTGGGGTGTGGTTTAGTTTGGGATTCTTAAGCAGTAAAGTAAACCAGGATCTATCTAAAAATGTAAAGCCCCCAAATTTTAAAAATTTAAAAATGTGTTAATTTAAGATTCAGCTTTACTCAGACGTAACAGAAGAATCACTGAGTAGTCAAAAATAAACAATGAAGCTGTTTCAAACTAGGTTGTATGATTAGTTATGCAAATTCATATTCCTCAGACATATTTGCAAACAAGTAATCCAAATTCCTCATGAGTTATGCAAAACACTATATCGATGGTTTGTTGCTAGGTTACAGTCTTTCTAGCTATGCCTAATTAATGCTCCTGGAGAAGAGTGAAGAGCAGTGAACACTTCTTGTTCATGTGTGCTTCAAAGGCAAGCAGTAGTTGCTAAAACTTTCTGCTCTCCTTCAGGGCTGCAGCCAAGGATTATTTATGTTCTGAAAATGTACAGTTTAGTCTGTGTGAATCTTTGCAATAAGTGATTGGAGAGTAGTGTGTGTTGTCAGTGATAAGCTTTACATTGCTGTGGAGTTAAAGAGCAAATCCTGTTTCTCCGTGTTGCACTTTGTGCCATAGAGGCATAAACACTTAATGCTTCCTGAAGTGTGTATATGATACAAATAAGGAAGGCTAGCACTTTTCTACCTCAGTTTATTTATCAAAAGTATGACTTCTCTTAAAAGAGAGATTGTATATACTTTTTAGAAGTTGACACTGCCTGCCACAGGTCTTTAGTATTTCAAGAGCATGAGTACAGTGCCTCTCTTGGCATTCTGCCCTGTTTGTAGAGTAGACAAGCTGACATTTCACTTCTGCAAAAAGAATCTCATTCCATTCCTTCTTTAGAAGGAGATTGTTTCAGGGAGTTCACAGGATGGAGATTTTGGTCTTTTCAACTGACATTTTAAGTGCTGAATAGTTCCTTGTTTCTGTGGCAGGACATACTTGAAATCTTCAGTGCTTAATGATAGTTGGTTTGTGTAGGAAAAAGACTGGTTTGATACTGTTCTACCTGTGTTCTGGTTTTTCAAGTGCTTATGAACTGAGTGATCAAATAATATTGCATACTGTTGACATTAGCATTGGATGCTATATTAGAACTGTAGGCTTAAGGTTCAGTCGACCCTTACGTAGTCATGCTTAGTAGAGGCCTGAGTTAGAGTAGCACAGCTGCCTCAGGGAAAGAAATAATTTTTTCTTGAGAGCTCAATAAGTTACTTGTTTCTGAACCTTCACTTCACAGAACACTGTGTGGCATGTAGGGTTGCAACTGTTCTTGGCTGCTGCTTCAAGGAATTTCCCAATGTCATACTACAGCAGTGGCCAGAAATTTATCAGAAATAAGTTAGGAAGTTAAGAGAAATACAGATAAATTGGTCAGAAAATTATCATTTTTTTTTAATTTCTCTGAAAGTAGAAAGAATCTGAGCTATGACGCGATTCACAATTACTAATAGAATCAGTTTATCTGTAATACTACAAATGAGTGTAGTATTTGTAAATAATGCACTCCAGTCTGATGTAATTTGTTTTGTCTTATGTGGGTAGATGCCATAACTATTAATAAATTTGCTTTTTTTCCTAGTTACCTTGGTTTCTCTTACTGTATTTGACAGGGAGCATACAGTGGATCAGAAAACCCACAAAAAAAAAGCATGTGTAATACACAGGATTGCAGTTGTCAAATGTCCTGATTTGCTTGTGCCTCTGAAAGTTATTCAAGGGGAAAAGGAGGCTGGAAAAGTCTGGATGTGTTCCTCTTTGAGGCCTCTGGGGACTGCTGAGAAGCAGACAAGCCACTGCGTCTTCTCCAGTGCCAGATGCTCTTTTCTGTTATGTTTTTGGATTTTTTTTTTATACTGTCAGTGCTACTGTAGCCTCTGTATTTGTACAGCTCAGGAAAATGCTTATCATGACTTGGCTGGTTATCTAAGAAAGAGAAGTGTATTGCCAGAAAGGCAAAAATTGAACATGCAAGAAGAGAAGAATAGGAACAAAAAGTCTGCCTGCCAAGGAAGTAATCTCCATTAATCTGCATTCAATCTGGATAGTGTTGAAAAACTACATTGGAACTAATTTTCACCTAAAGGCAAAGTATGGATTAGAACAGATGCTATTTCAAATAAGATGACCTAGGCAGAAATCAAAAGAGGAAAATACTAGCTTTGTAAAATGTTTTTCTGGCCTATTCTGGTTGTCCAGGTTGTTCAGTAATGACCCAAAAACTGTCCACTCTGAATTCCTTGATATGATAGTAGGTCTACTTAGTAAGATTTTTGCTTTAAAAAACCCAAAACAACAAAATCACTAATCATTGAGATTGATGTGATTCTTTGTTTGTTTAAACAACAACTAAGCGAAGTTCCACAAAATGTAAACTAGAAATTTGACCCAAAAAACTGTACACTTCTAGGAGCTGGGGTTCTCTGCACCTTTGCCTTCATAAATAGTTAATTTCATATATGCTAATAGATTTCTGGAAAACACAGGCCTATCTAGAGTTAGCTGAGATTCAGATAGTGAACTGTAGATGTGCTGAACATTTCCCCCAGTTTTATTTATAATTCAAAAGATCTTCTGGACCTTGATTTACTGCACTAGCTTACTGATAGTTAAGAATTTAAGACAAAGTTGCAGTCTGCGGTGATGTGTTGGCAGATTTGTGCCATCGAGGGACAGTATGCCTCTGTTTTTATCTGGCTTAATCCACTGATTTTCAAAACTTTGGTTTGGATTGATTGTTCATTGAAGGTCATATTTGACCAAAACCTTTGTTCATGCAGATCGTAAAATATTGCTGTTTTCCCTGCAGAGATGGCTTTTAAAGCAGCTGAAGAAGCTTTTTTATTTGCCCAGCTTATTAGAATTTAGATTAATTAAGTCTGTAATCAGATTTCAAGCATCATGACTCAGGCCAGGGATTTCTGAGTTTTTTTCAAACATCACTCTCGGCAAATTCTGCTAAACTGCCTTTTCATGCCTTGCTGAGAAGTTACTGCAAGTTTTGATTTCCATTACCGAAACATTAATATTATTAACGGGAGTTCTCATGGATAAGCACACTTAAGGAGGATCATCTCTGGGAATTGGAGGTATTATCGTTTGAGCATTTGTTAATTAGATAGAATTGGCTTATATAGGACTGTCAGATTTGAAGTGGATTTTTATTTTTATTTTTGTTGTAAGAGTTACTTTGGTTGTAGTGAGTTGTAGGATTTAAATTAGAAGTAAAGTTCATTCTTGCTGAGAATGGCATTAATATTCTGATTTTTCTTCAGTTGTTCTCTATTCATAAACCAGCCCCCATACTAAATTCTGTCCAGATTCCATTGTATAGTATGCACTTGGAACTTTTCACTCATTTTAATGAAACTGATAGAAAAAGGTGTATTGCAACAAGTAGGAACAGTATCTAGTCTAAAATTTCAGAGTTAGGAATATTGTAAAATAAGATCTGATGTCCTCTGATGAATGAGAAACTTATTATCAGAGCTCTTTTCTACTCCCCTCTGGTGGTTAGTGACTGAATATGAATTTATTTTTATACTGACCACCTGAAAGGCTTCAAGACTCCATATGCAGGGAAGTGAAAAATGTTTTTGGAATCCTCATTTCACCATGTTTTCAAGCAATAATATTTACATGTCTTTGGGATTACCATACATGATAGGGATTCTTTAGGTCTGCTCTGTGGAAGATTTGCTACATAAAACGCAAATGGTTTGTAAAAGTTGAAATTACCAAACTGCTTCAGTGTAAATAATGGATGAGAAATTTGCTGATTAAAGGTTTTTCTGTGAATGGGAGAAGAGTTACAGCAGAGATGGAGCTTTTAGAGTATTGAAGATACACTAAGTATAGTGTAGATACACTAAGTAGAAACACTTAGGCTGTACTCTTTAAATGTGCTTTACACCACTTAAGAAAAAAGTGAAAATACTTTCTAGGAGCCAGAATACACTGTTTAAACTGATGATACTGATCAGTATCTTACTGATGCTTAATGGATGTAACCAACAGCAAAATAAAACAAATTCTCTTTTATTATTTTATTACTTCTCTTTGACATATGAGTTCCCATAACTTTTCTCTCTGCTGTCTTGAGAACCACTAGAAGACAATGAATTTATGAACTCTGCAAGTGTTGGTTCTCAGACAGCATAAAATACTGTGCTGCCCTAATATTTAAAATAGGCCACTGTAGTCAACATTTGCAGAATCAGAAATGTGACTCCAACCAATGATACTTTAAGGGCTGGTTCTAGACCTGTGAATTGGTAGGTGAAATATTGTTATCTTTGTTTTTAAAGTAAGTTTCCTTAGTTAAATTCTTGTGCTTTGAGAAGGTACACTAAGTTTATGTGCATTTGTATTCATTATTGTTGCATAGAAATTAAAGATTAAGCTATTAGTGTTCTCATAGGCAAAATCAGGAAGGATTTAGTGTTAAACTTGCAGAAGCAGGAGCAATTTCAACTAGAGTAATGAGAAAAGTATGGTGGTTTGTAATTACTTATACATGGTCAGACTGTACAGTAATATTAAAAAGGAAAAAAGCCCAAGTACTCTGTGTAGTTGTGTGCATTCAGTGTTGATTGTGTTTTGTGACAAAAGTGCTGATGCAGAAGCAGAAGAAACTTGAGTTTTGGTAGTCAGATTCCCACCCCTCTAAGGCATGTGTACTGGGTCAGTATCTGTTCCCTTTTATTGCTGGGTGGAATGAACAAGAGGAAAGCTGAGTCACGTTAATAGATAAGTGATCCCTTCCCTCACTGTCTGCAGCTTTGAGTGATGGAGGAGAAATAGGTGTGGTGGCCTTTCCTCCACCCTCCCCACTGTGCAAGGTGTGAGGGAAAGTTTCTGCTCCTAATCATCCTGTTCCCTTTTGCATGGCTTTCTTACTGGAGGGATGTTACTTTGAGTGTTCATTTATAATATTGTGAAAAGGAATCTTATTAGAGTTTATTGCACTCTAATAAAATGTTCTACCTTGCATACATACCTCTCTGTTCCATCTGTTTTGAACTGTAAGTGGAGTACATGAAAGCTTTTTAAAGTATCCTCTATGCCTCTAGGTAATTTCCATTCAGGACATTATCTGTTGATCAGTGTTAAACAGTTAATGTAGGCTTTTTTGCATATCTGACTGATCATAAAATCATTTTCTTAGATGCTTTCTGTTTCAGATCGGAATTAGAAACAGCATGTACAGAAAAAATGTTCACCCAACAATTTAGGGTCTGCTGGGTGAGAAACATGAGAAAAATGGTAAAATAGTTATAGTGAATGAGATTTTGTGTTACTTTGACTAGTGAGTGCTTAGGATGTGGATGACCTTGCAGAAAATCACGGACATTCTGAAAAGCAAAGCTACCCTGTTGGGCAAACTACTCTGTTACATGATGTGTTCAGTGGTCAGATGATCAGAGAGATTGTAAGCCTTTCATTGAGCAGTTTTGCAAAAGTCAGTATAAAATATACAGAAACAATGTCATATATGCAGACCTAATTTGAAATTAAAAATGAACCAAAAAATAAAGTTGCTCACCTTTGCTGTGTTGTACTGCTAGACACTATCCCCTCCATTATCTTTTTACGCACTTCTTTTTTAAATACCACTGTTGATTTCATTGATGTGGTACTTTTTTCCCATTTTTCTCTTGTGAATTATGCAACTTAATAGAATTGACACTTGGGAACTGATAGGCCACAAAAGCAAAGTAAGTTTAGTAATCTTTTTTCTTCTTGGTAGGTTTTGAAAAAGCTGAGGTGGTAGAATCTGTAAATACCAGGTGGGCAGGCTGCAGGAAGAGATCTCCATTACCACAAGGGTCTCCTTTTGTTTCTTTAAAATCAGGCAAGGCTATCTTAAAATTAATCTGCCACTTCTGATACAGCTACTGTTAAGAAAGCAGGACAAGTGTAAAATTATAATGGTCGCTCAATTCAGCTTGGGACCCTGCCCACTGAGTTCTGTGTGGGTCAGGCAACAGAGCAGCATTGCTGGAAGTTTTGCTAAATTGGAATTGCTTGTCCGTTTTTAAAAGCAGATTTGTGTACATTAAAAGTCAGAAACTCCACACAAATCCAGTGACTACATAGGGTTATTAATTTTTAAATAAAACTGCCATCAAACAAAATGTAAATACTGAGGTGGAGAGTCTGGAAATGTAAAAACCTTAGAACTAACAACTTGGTTCAGTTTTTGATAATGATCCCTTGGAAAAAAAAAATTATAAAGTCTTTAATTCGCTTTCAAGAAAACTGTTGCAGGCTGTGTGTAATGCATGTGTATTTTCAAATCACAGTGCTCCTCCTCTTTCTCCCAGTTATGAAGCCTTTGACACTTTGTAAAGCCAGTTTCCACACTGACATCTGGTGGTGGTTCGGAAAGGCTGTCTTGTTTGGAACGCTCTTTATGGGCATCTTCCAGGTCTAAGCATTAGATGCTATCTCCTCTGGCCCTTCTGAAGTGATCTTATTGACATCTTAAAATTTAAAATGATCCTCATAAAACCTTTATGCAGCTTCCCATAAGGCAAAGAAAGTAACAAATGAGTAATTCCTCAGTATTTATCTAATTTTGTTCAGCTGGTATAATGGATTTTAAAAGCTGTCTAAAGTGTGTGAAGGACATGATACTTAATTAGTTTCCTGTGGAACTCTTATAAAAGCAGAGTAGCATAGTTTATTGTGGTCCTTTTTTACTGATGGTATGTAAACAAGCTCAGGACAAGGGCACAGATAGTCACAAGATGTGGCTGTATCCAGAGTCCGAATGGGGCTGCCTTGGTGGTGGTTTGATTCATCTCTGCTCCACTCCCAGTTAGGCCTGGTGTGTCTCACCGTAGCGAGTAGTTAGAACCATGACAAACCCTTCAAGATTTCTACGTGTTTCTCCCTCTGTCATGTGCCAGGAAAGCGCAAAATTTTATTGTGCCACAGCTCTGTGAATCTGTTTGATGTTCTTGCCCCCATGAAATGGGTTATACCACATCACATGTCCTTCTGACATGTGCATTTTATGACTGTACCTGTAAACCGCTTATGAAAAAGTATCTGTATTTCCTTCACAGTGGATAAAAACTTGAGTCCCTTATTTAGCTCTGGCTCAGACAAGCAAGCTCCCTGCAGACTCAGCAGACAGATTTTTGTTAAGTTTGTGAATTGTGTAGCTGTTCCTTAAATGGTAATTCACTGTGTGTGCGTGTGTGTGTGTGTGTGTGTGTGTGTGTGAAGTTGAGCTAAGTGATGCTTTCCATTGCCAGAGAAATGGCAACCATTGGTTGGGTGTAATGCTACAAAGATTAGCTTCAGTATAATTTTTGTTTTCTGTGAAATATCTTTGTTAAATTCTTTCTTTGAACCCAAATAAACAAATAAAGAGAACTCGGCTAAATAATTCATTTGGGCACATAGATAAGAATGCTTCATGTTTAAGTAGATGCTCATTATATGAATAATGGTAATAGCTTTTGCATTTAAATGGCAAAGAATTTGGCATCTAAATCTGATAGTTTAATATGATATAAAATTCACTATAATCAATGAAGAGTAAAGAGGGTCATTCGAGTCCCAGAAGGCTGCTAACTACTCATTATATTTAATCCTTTAGGCAAAATAGCTTTTATGAATAGACCTAATTGATCTGATAAATCTCAAAGGTTGTTGGAAAGGAAATACAGTAATATAATGTTTCGATATCTGTCATGAGTAATTGCTAAAAATTGTTGTAGTAATTTTATTTTTTGTGGCTTCAGGTTAGCCTCAATATGCTTGTCTGTGTAGCTAGCAGAATCAGTGTCAGTTATTTTGAACTTGTATTCATTTATTTAAGCTTGCTGCACACTCTGTTTTTACACAGTTCTGCATAATTATTGACAATCTTCTATTTATATTTCTTCCTGTTAAACAGGTATTATTGAGATTGCAGATCGCCTGGATCGTGAAACTACTTCACATTACTGGTTAACTGTTTATGCAACAGACCAAGGTGTCGTGCCTCTATCCTCTTTCATTGAAATCTACATAGAAGTTGGGGATGTTAATGATAATGCTCCTCAGACCACAGAACCAGTTTATTACCCAGAAGTCATGGAAAACTCACCTAAAGATGTATCTGTCGTTCAGATTGAGGCATTTGATCCAGATTCTAGCTCAAGTGAAAAATTAACTTACAAGATTACAAGTGGCAATCCACAGGGATTCTTTTCAATAAACCCCAAAACTGGTAAGTACAATACAGTGTTTTATTTTTGCTTATGAATGAATCAACATATTTGTGTGAATAGAGAAACGAAGTAAAAATCAAGATCTTTGGTTAACGTTGTAACCATGCTTTCACAATAGTTAAGAGTTAACATGGTGTCTTGGGTTATGTCAATATTATCAGGTTGTACAAACAAGTAGAAAAGGACTTGAGGACAAAGCACTAGAAATCAGTGAAATGCACATTTGGGAAGGTTTACTTCAGTGTCGCTCAACTTGAGCATGGTCAGTTCCCCTTTGCTTTTGCAGTGCTGTAAATATAGTCTTGGAATAAATATCTTAACACAATTTCATCCAAACTGTTCTTAGCAGTCTCAGTTTTTCAGTTTTCTCTCTTTTTTTTTTTTTTTTGGTCACAGTTTGATTAGCATTTTTTTCTTTCTTCTAGTTTTCTTTCTCCCAGTCACTTCCTGCTAGTGTTAGTCTAAGCAGTGCGAGCTATTACTACTGCAAGCTCCTTTGTCCCCCCGTCAGAAGGGACTGTCTTTGTAAGTAACTGCTGCTGTTGTAAGAGATACAAAATCTGGAAGATAATTTGCAGGTGTGGCTGTTAGGGAATGACAAAAAAGAGTCCAAGTTCCATGGCTGTTTTGAAAGCTTCACGAAAACATTCTGAGGTTTTAACAGGAAGTACAAATACAAGTTACCAGCTGTGAATTACAAATACTGAAATGTGTGTAGGGCAGAGAGTCAAATAAAATTACCCATTTAACTATTTTTAAAAGTTATTTTAAAAGTAATGTAAAGGTTGCCTACCATCCCTTGCTTTTAAACCATGGTAGAGAAAATTTTATACATCTTTCTTAATGGTAAAGAAGGGTTTGGTTTAAGTTAACTAATACTTTGGTAGGTTTGCAGTTCAGCTTATCATATGTTGCAATTAGGTACTGTTTCACTGTGCACATTATAGGAGATGCTTCTGATTTACTTACCTAGAAATTTCTTCTCAGAATCCAGAGATCCAGGCACTGTAGAGATGTAGAGGTTTACTTTAATCTGTAACCAACCTACCAAGTGGAAGGGAGCAATAGAAGCATTTTTCGTTTAGCTCTTGCTCTTTTGTGGAGGGAATTTCAGGTCATTTAAAGGAGCAAAAATAGAGTGAAAAATATGTTTTGAAGACTGGGTTGACACTATGACCTTCATTATGTTTCATAGTTATTTCAGCTCAGGGTCTGAAAGACTTGTGTGCTTTATCAGCTGTAACTGCTGTGTCAGCAAACACAGGTATGTTTGTTGGGTTATTTCTGAAAGTAACTTCTCCATCAGCATGTGCTGAATCTGCTTGTGAAGACATTGCCAGGAGGGACATATAAAATAGATAATAGCAACAGAAGATCTCAAGCATAGTTAAGGCCTATACCTAAATAATGTATTTATAAACATCTTGGGTTTATAACAAAAGCAACCTAAGAAGTAAACCAAGATAGATTCAACCCCAGAGTGTTCTAAAGTGAATGCAAAAACTCTCATGTGTGTTTTTCCTCTGCTTACACATGGTGGAAAAGGAAAAAAATTCCATTTGTCTGTCTTCTTCCTTGTCCTGTTTTTGTAAAGTACTATTTGCCAGCTACTTTGATATTTCTTGTAGTCACAACCAGTGATCCTGATAAAAATGGGTGATAAAAATTGCCTGTGAGTTGGGTGGAAAGAACTGAGTCACTGTGTAGCTAAAATTTCAAATGACCATAAACTCTACCTATGTTCATTTATTTCTTACTGCATAATTGGTCAGATATTTTTGATTGCTGTTTCCTTACTTTTTTTTCTCTATCTCATTTTGTTTTCCTCTTTCTTTTGGTCCTTTCCTACTCTCCTTTACCTTCTGTATCATTATGAAGCATTTTCCAAACTTTGTTTTAAAAAATGACACTGGCATGCTTCCCTCAAGTAAATTTTGAGATGAAGAAACATATTTATTTTTATTTAATGGATAGAAAAATTAAGGCAGCAGGAAAGCATGACTTGGTTTCAGATAGAGCTTGTGGTTTTCCACATCAGTAGCTTACTACCAGTTTCATTTATGTTAGAAGGGAAGCTTGAGGGAGCTCAACACACTAGTTGCTAAAGTGATAAGGAACACTTAATAGAAAGCTAATAAAGATTTTCTGTCGAGAGTTTCTTCCTTCCTGCCTTTATTGTAGCATGCATATTGTAGAAGCAAGCAGTGCAATCCAGAGTCCTTCTCATCTCTTTGGTACAGGAAAAAAAAATTCAAAAAATATATTTCAAAATACAAACACCAAGAAAATAATGTCCCTCTGATTTATCTTCATAGGGATAATTTAAAAAAAAAATAATTTTACATTCACAAGGATAGGTAAATTCATTGGTGTCTATTACTCTTACAATTACGAGAGGCAGAGGACAGAGAAACCTGTTTTGCTGGTTTCTGTTGTGTTCCTAGAGTGCATTCAAGTAAGTTCAATGAATATTAAATATCTGGCTCATGTATACTGTGTTCCTGTTGTTGGACACTGTATTTCATGCTATCCAACTGGCTGTCTTGGTTTTCTCACCTGTGTTATGTCTGAAACTGTCATTCTGCAGTGGGCACTAACACGGTGATCACAATGAGTTTTGACTGAGGTTATCAGGATCGTAACTTGCCTAACAGTCTATTTTCTGTCTACTAGAAGTCAAATACATTTAACTTGAATAGGTCTTATTTGTGTTGAAAGCACTTCCACTAGGATTGTGATGTTAAGGACTTGAAAAATCGGTTTAAAATACACTAGCTATTGTTGTAGTTATAACACTGTGTATTTTATCTCCTTCAATTAATTAAAGTAGATCTCAGCTGCAGAGTACATTTGATGAGAATAAATGAAATCAAATCCTGTCTTGTTGCTTATGCAGGTATGTTACCCTTGTTGGACCTTGTGAGGCTTATCTGTAAGGTATTTATTTGTTAAAGAAAAACTTTCACAGGGCCGGATATTTCCCTTCCTGCCAAAGAGGAGATAGGGCTGGAATATTAATCAAGTCTTTAATAAAATGTATCCTGTTAAAACACTGAAATTGTCAAAATAAGAAAGTTAAGCAGGTGTGGTATTGTTACTTTGAGGCATGGTGCAGCCAGCCCAAAAAGCAAATTGAGGATTGTTATGGCCTCAGTGGGAGTCAAGAAAAGGCTAGTGTTAAGATTCTTAAAATACATCTTGAGTGCTACAAACATATTCCAGCTGATACTGTGTCACTGTCTCCTCTCCAGGTAAAGGATCCATCTTTTTCTGTATTTTTATATAATTTAACACAGTGGCGTTGTCATCCATGTCTAGAACTCTCACACATAATAGTAACACAGATTATACCTAGCAATAACCAACATGTAACCTATGTCAAGTGAAACACTTGACTTTTTTTTCTATTCTTTGTAAGTAGCTAAGTCATTTCTAGAATTTTATAGATTCTGCACTAAGATGTCTGTGTCTCTGTGCAATAGTCCTGTATTTTAAGATGGTGAAAATGACTGACGTGGACCTGTGTAGGACATGGTTCATCTTTCACAGAAAGAAGAAATTTCTTTTAATGAACTATTGATTGATCAGCTTCTCAGAAGTACAACTGGCTGAAGTAGTATCTGTTTACTTCTTACAGTGATCTGTTTCTGAGTATCCCCAACAGTAACTTTTCATTAGCGCTTTAACACATCCTTCGTATTTTAAGTAATTATTTGTTAAAGAAATGTTGCTGAGTTTTTCTCTGCATGCAGAAATGCTGTTTCACGTTTTGGAGCAGCAATCACAGGATATTTTGTAACCTGTTTTTTCACTAAAGCAAATGAAAACTAAAATTGTTGGAATCCTAACTAGGTGTCCTGATAGGGTGAGGGAAGACCCTTTTTACTTTTGGATTACCATGCCCATGTATTCAAAATAATTTCTGATTTCTTTGCCAAATCTGTATGTTTATTTCCACTCCCCCAGGACTTTCATTACATTTGTTCTACTGATGAGATTTGGCTTGGGGAGAGAAACAGATTTAGGTGTCAACAGTTTCTACAGAACCCATACTTTCAGAAGAGTAAAACAGTAATAGCAAATAAGGCAGGGAGGTAGTTACTTGACATTGTTCCATATAAGAGGCAGAACAGATCTGAGTCAGATTTGCAGAATTGCTGAGTGCAGAAGTATAGCTTTCTGTGCCTTTAATGTAACTTGATAGGAAAATTATGCATACTTCCAAAAACTAGACTTGGTTTTATAACCTGGATGGCAAAATTAATTTTGAGTGCTAATTTCCAATTCTTCAGTTTTGCACATATTGAAATAGGAATAATTACATGACCTAATTGCTTGGGAGTGTTGTGAAGTTACATTAATTCATATTTATGAAGCACTTGGGTATTATCATGAGAATCCCACATTCCTTTCAGGAAATTAGTAATCTTGTGGTGTAGGAGGTAAGC
Organism: Calypte anna; assembly: GCF_003957555.1. Taxonomy (NCBI): domain Eukaryota; kingdom Metazoa; phylum Chordata; class Aves; order Apodiformes; family Trochilidae; genus Calypte; species Calypte anna. The sequence goes on from NC_044248.1 coordinate 21,864,659, forward strand.
CATTTAGATAAGGCCTTTCTTACAGAGGGAATACCAGCAGAAGCTGGAATTGAGTAATTGCCCATTTCAGAACATATCCTGTCGTGTGCTCCCAGTGAGCCTGAGTCTGTGCATCGTAATGCGCACCTGCAGGCAGCAAAGTTAAGATGATGCAGCAGCCTTGACTCTGGAATTTCCTTGTTTGGCTAAATCTAAACATAAGTGTTTATCTATGATTAAATATTGTTTGATGTAATTTTTGTGCTCATTATTTTTTTCCTGCACTCTTTTTCACTGTCTCAAGTTTTTTAAAGGACTTGGACTAACTGTCCTGTGGCAATTTAAGCTTGTGGCAGGCTTTGTTTCCTAAATTATCCCACACCTCTAAGCATACATTACAAAGTTACCATCGTCTTTCAAGTTAAATGCTGATTTAAAGACATTTTTATATATGCTATCCCCAAAGAAAATTTTATTATAATAGAAAAAGTTTGTTCTATTGAACAGCGGGATTTGAATTTTGGTAGCTGAGTCTGTGACTCTCATTCTGTTTGTTGGTCTCTAGGAATCAGAGCTTTTGAAGTTAAAAAATCCTAGTACCTCATGAGCAAACCTCACATGATTTTATCATCTTACGCAGTTTGTAACCTTTGAAGCAGTATCTTTGTGTGTGTGCCTGATTTGGAGACTGAGTAAAGTGAAATAGGAAATGGGTACAGCTGCAAACAACTTCCATGGGTTTCCGGTAATACTGGAGAATTACCTACTGAGGAAACCAAGGGCCAGTGACTGCACAGTAGTATTGACTTCCTTTTAACAAAGGAAATCTTTGTTGTTTAACTGCTTGTGGGCTTTAATCCCAATAGACCTAATATTTTAGAACTTGAATAAAACCAGTATTGCTACATTGCATACTAATGTGATTTAAATTTAAATAAAAATCCAAACACTGATATTGTTTTTGTTACCTCTGTAGCTGGCAGACAATGCCAGGGTCGATTATTCCTCTTTCATGTCCCACAGCTTGAAGTGTATATAACACCCTCCATGGGCCTGACTGTATTCCTGTCACATGGGAAGAAAATAAAGTATCTGATTACACTATCTCTAGAACAGATACTTTTTCTTCACTAAAAATGTGACCAGATTTTACCTAAATGTCTGTTGAATTCCTCAACCAACATGAGTAGACAAAAGTTTGTGTAGACATACAATGTGAGAGTTTAATTCTGCAAAAAGCTACTTTTATTTTCTTTTAAAAATACTGTTTAAACCTCTTAAAGTGTTATTAGGCAGGTGCTTTTCAGCCTGGTCATTTTTGGAACCAGGAATGTGCTCTAATGTGAAATTTCTAATAACATCTTCACCATCTTCACATCTACTTAGTCTACAATACTGAGGGGTTTTATACTTGAAATGACAGAAAAATTGCTATACTATAGGCAGCTATTTTAAAAATTACTTGGCAAGCATTTATATAGAGACCACTTTTCAGATGCTGGGTGGTGGTGCTGGGGCTTTTTGAAAAAATAGTTCTCTTACATCTCTTTGGAAAAAATTTGCTGGGAGCTGGAAAAATCGAGGGAAACAGTGCAGTCCTTCCCTTATCCTGTTTCTGGAGCTACATAAAAACTTCAGATCATACTCTGCATGATCCATATTGTAAAGCAAGAGCGTAAAAGAGAGATTTTCTTTCAGTTTTTCCATATTCTGATGCAGAAATGGTGATGGAATCAGACTCTCTCTATATTGCATGTTCTTTTCATGATGGAATATGTAGTGTGAGAAATTCTAGCCAGGGAAGAGGTAATGATCAGATACTGTTATGAGCTACTTGCATTGGACCACCTTCACACAATAGATGGTTTTCAGAGGTATCAGTCTTTCCTTAATAAGCTCTCTGAGTAGTGAAACTTGATGGCCTTTCTGTCTATAACAATGTTATAATGTTAATATTGATTTATTTCCTATTAAGACAAGATGACTCAGTGAGAATTGGTGCCCTTGTTCACATCCAGCTTGGCTTGATATTTGGGTGATGAAAATAAAAGCTCAGTCACACCAAAAATACACTTCTGCATGAAGCAATACATTTTTTAATACGAAAAATTCACAGTGGAGTCACAGTCAAAGGCTAACTAGGAGCTGGCCATAAAACTCTTCTTCAGCTTTTCAGAGAGCTGAAGCAAGACCTTTGGCACCAAGGTGGTCCTCTGTCACGAGTGTTTCATGTAGATCTTTATATATGCTTGAATTAGAAAAGCTGATCCCTTTAAATGAGGAGGTAGAAGACAGCAGTGCATTCTATCTTGTGAATGCAGGAAAATTGCAATTAAGAAAAAACAAACGGCAGCGATGTCTAAATCTTCAGATTCTTACATTTCGAGGTGAGGCTATTTTGGTGTTAAGATACATAGGGATTTACAGGGCCTTAAAAGAAAGCCTGTGATAGTATTGGAAATACACTAATATTCTTTTTTTTTTGTATTTTTGTCATGCATATTTCATCCAGAAACCATTCTTTACATTAAAGGGGAGAAGATAATGTTGACAATTGTATCTAACAGAGTTGTTACGCTGTCTTACATTGTTAGATCATATGATGCTTTTTTCTGGCAAGCTACTTCTAGTTCCTCCCTCTGTTCCTTCAAGATAAGAACTGCACTAAGTGTCAGTGCTGTGATAAATAGTGAAAAAGCATCTGCCAAATTGCATTTGTAATTATTTTAAAGTCTTTCAAAAAACATCTCTATTTCTACAACAGAAATACAGTTCTGTTTGTTGGCTTTATAAGGAAACAATATTCTTGAACTTGTCTACGTTTTCAAATGAGATGGCCAGTTCTAAAGTTGACAAAGCAAGACCAACCATCTCTTGCAATGGGTGCACTTTCTTAAGGTAATCTCTATGATTTGAATTAATAGGAAACAAAATAATGAAATAAGCCATATAGATACACACACACAAAATGCAGTGATGAACATTTGGAAGGTGAATTTCCCCTTTCTTTAAGATCTATCTTCAAAATTTGGAGGGACTGGATTTTGTCCATACAGTCACATAGCTATTTTCATATCCATTCTCTTAGACTTTCTTAGATGACTTTGTATTTAAGGAATTCATAATTTTATCTAGATTAAAATGAACATTTTTTTTTTACACTTAACGTGTCTGCTTAGTTTTCTATTGGGTTCGGTGGCATCAGTAGCACAGTGTTGTAATGGAATTATGAACTACATCTGTATATGATTGACTTCTATTTTGTGCTGTTGGTATTTTTTGATCTGTCCATACTTAGGTACAGTGGGTGGTCTCATTTGGCTTTGAGTAGATGGAGTCTTAGAGCTAAAATAACTGAGTTCAAAGCCCTTCACATTACAGTTTTGTTTCCAAGGTTGTTATAAGAGTCACCAAGTTGTATTTAGCATATTGTAAGGAACTAACAAACTTTAACCAGACTTTTAATTTCTTATTTTACGTATAATTTATCACAGTAGTTTATCAAAAAGTTTTAAACAGCTGTTCTCATATTTTGAAAGAAATAATAAATCTACTAGTATCAGACTTTCTGTTCATCCTATAGAACTTCTTTTCTATTTGTGGAGTTTTATTAAGTGGCAAATGAGATCAATAAGCTATTGTGTTGCTTATAATTGTTCTCAAGCAGTTCTATCATTTGTTATATGCTGTAATTGCAACCAAAACATTCTTTTGTGACTCAAAAGCTGTTGTAGTAAAACCAGATGAATTGTCTAAGAGTAATTTTGACATTGAGGCAATAGCCAACATGGAAACTTGCTCTGATATTTCTCTTTGAAATCGTGTATTCTTAACTTGATGTAATAACTTCTTAAATATCTCTTTTTAAAATTTAAGTTGTTTGTATAGTGAGGTGCAGTTACCATACATGCAGACTCTTGCTTTCTGGTTGTTGTTATTCAACTACAAATCTACTTGTTGATGAATACTTCCAGTTAACTCATTGCAAAAAGTTCAAAATTAAATTTTCTTTAGCTACCTCGCATTTCACAGACAATATTAACCAAATGCAAGTTGCTTTACTAGAAGACTACATTCCCAGGACTATGTATGCACTTTGCAAATTTGTCTAATCTTCCTTAATTCACATGTGTGTTGCAACATTTTTATGGCAGAGCAATAAAGTTGTAAAAGCTGTAAAACTTCTGTAGCAGAGGAACTGATCTCAAATCTAACCTCAATCCTTTAATATTTGGTCTTAAATACTTCTCTCAACTGACCATTATATTTTAAAAATCATATTAATAACTCAGTGCTAGCTACAGTAAGCTGAGACATACATTTTCTTTGTTCAGGGAAAAAAAAAAAGCCCGGAAAGGGGTGTGAGTTTTCTTTGTTCAAGCACTACAAATGCAATTAAGACTATGTCAGTTTTTAAAAGATCTTTCAAGATTGTTTGAGATTTTATGGCAATAATGCTTTACTTAATTATTGGAGCTGGTATGTCTCAATATGGGATAATAAAGCTGACTGATGAAGGTCAGGTTACTTTAACAATTGATTACTGAAGGCATTTGAGCTTTGAATTGGTGTGGCTTTAGTATACCAGATGGTGCTGAAGGCAAGAGTATTTTTGCAAGGTAAGCAAAGAGAGAACAAAAATTTATAGTGTTCTGTTGATAGTAAGATCAAAGTTTATTCTCCAGGAAATTTATCACCACTTACTAGTTTCCTTTCAATAACCATATTTGGGGTTTGTTGTCTTGCTTTTAAAATTATTTTAGCTGTTGTTTTAAGTACCTTTTTTATGTGTGTGATTTCATCTTATGTTGTTTAGGACTTGCAGTTCTGTTTTTTATCTTACGCATTAGAGAAACAAACTACCAGAAGAATATGATTAACAATGAAACACACAGATTAACAATGGACACATGAATGCTTTCAAGCACTTACAATGCAGGATCTTAGACTCAGGTTTATTTTTCTAATATAGCTATTTTGGAGTGTGTTATTATTTATGTATGTATTTTTATTATTCCCCAAATAGTTTTACTGCTAAAAAAATTAGAACTAAATGGTTTACTTTGTAGGATACATTTGTGCAGTTCCTTGTGATTATGTGATCGCTAGACACAATTTTGTACCTCATTTGAAATCTAGTTGAAATTGAAGCTCTGCAGTGTTTACTGGGTTGGATAATTTAATTGTTTATGTAAATTGTTTTTTTCCTCCATATATATTAATAGTCTTTGGTGGCTCAGCTTGTCTTTGTTCCCTGTTTGCAATTACAAAAATGATTTCCGAGTGCTCTGATCAACAAATGTTGGCTCTTTCTATTATCTGAGTGCTGTTAAATAATTCGGGGAAGAGGCTCAGCTTCAGATGTGCACCTTACACTCAAACTTCATAGTAGTAGAATTGAGTAGTTAAATTGTCTGGTTACTTATAGATGTAGTGACTGATGGTGTAAAATATCAGCCACAGGATTAAATAACTTACTTTTTGACCCCAAAGCTTTCAGTTGGTCTTGGCAACAAGTAAAAAACTCATAAACACTGATATTAATATGCTTCAATAAAGGTCTAATATGCTGGTACAAGCACGCCCACATGGCCTAGGCTAGGCCACTTAGCCCATATTTGATGCAGTTCTGATGTGGGTAGGACTGAGATCTCAGTTACTACTTTACTTTTCACGGAGTACCATTTGAAAGACAAAACGTTCAGAGGAGATAAATGTGCCAAAATGTTGGGGTTTTTTTGTAGATGAAATAGACAGCAGTATATGCATTCTATATGCATCAGCCTCTGGAACAACAGTAAGGAAGTACCTAAATAAAAAGGTGATTTGAAGAGCAAATAACGGATGTACACATGAAGTGTGTACACATAGAGTGTGTAGAGAGTTTTACAAAGCATTTTAGACCTTTCTACCTGAAGTTTACATACATGCCTTATGCATTGTGGCTTTTGCCTCAGCTGCTGCAGGTGGGAATTGAAGATGGAAAGGCACCAAAGCTGTGAAAGGCTCTAGTAGCTGAGTGCAATCATGCTATATTTAGCAGAAAAGGTACACCAGTTTCATCACAGTGTACTGCAGTAGGTCTCTCAGTTTTTCTAAAGCTCTTTATTTACAGGGTAGTAAAACACCCTGATCATACATTAAGCATAGAATTACACCTGTAGCCCCAAAAGTGGAATTAGTCTAGAAAAATCTGTTAAAACACCAAGCTGTAAGCTGTACTAGGCAGAAGTGATCATTATTGTGCATAAACACTGTATAGCAAAAAACGGGTAAGATTCAAGAGGCCAGAGAGAACAATCACACAACAATTGATGGTTGCTAATGGATAGAATACTCTCGGCTTTCAATTTCTCTTGAAAAGTGGTTATCATTTTTACAGTCTTTATTGAAAGAAGAGAAATTACTGCTTTAAATGCTTTACTTGAGCAGAAGAAGCACTTGTAACCATTTCATGCATTTGTAGATATTGCTGGTTTCTTCTGGGACTATATGTTTAAAATTGTATTTTCAGCACTTGAAAATTAGTGGTGATAATTCCATTGTTGATTTTATTGGGAGCTACTGAGGTGCTTAGGACAAAGAAGAATTTAGGACTAAAAAGCTAGTCTATCGCTAAAGAACTGTTCTTAGGTGTGTAAACCAAAGCTGTTCTGTTTCTTCATGGTATGTTTTCTCTAGTTTGGCAGCTGGTAAGGATTTTGCCTTTGGTTGGTCTTTGATTCTGCAGCCTGCCTTTATGCTCACATATATATTACAGGGGTACACTATCTAGTTTATAATCATCATCTATGCATAGCTCGTAAGACATGAAGCTTATATTTTGTCAGCTGCAAAAATTAAATCTGTTCTTAAATCCCTCTGCTATTACTTTCCTTGGCCTATTTTTATTACTTGTTTATTTACTTTGGTTGTGAAGCCTTGTATTGGCACATGTATAAGACAGGATCTTCTACAGTCTTGCCAGAAGCAAATATATTCATATTTGGAAAGGAAATACGGGCTTTTCCTAATGGACAGTGATTGTAAAGTAAGTTAGGTGTAAATTCTAGTAAACTTGAAGTCATCTGAAAGAGAGAATACTGGAAAAAATACAGCTGTCTTTCTGTGGCAGTGATGAAACAATCATGGATTATCGTTCTCATCAGTCATTTTGTCCATTCTTTCAGAAAGTGTTGAGATATTGGAAGCAGTTTTAAATATCCTTAGAGATCCTGACAGTGAGACTTGATGCGCACTGTGCTATCAGAGAAGTGTGAGACATGACTAGATTACATGAAGTACTTTCATGGGGAGGAAACTGCTGATTCCAATGGACTTCTTTGTGTATCAGAAAAAAGAAAGATATATTCCTCTGTCTAGAAGGGAAGGCTTCCTTGAATATGATACAGTATTTCCTAAATGGAAATAGTAGGAAATTTGCCCTCAGGTGCAACAGCATCTTTATCACTTGAAGAGATGTAACCGGTGTTCAACATACAGAACGCATGCTGTAATTTGCCCAGTACTTAAGGGTTGTTACACAGTAGTCAAAATAGATTATCATTATAGCCATGTGAATTAACTACCCATACTTACAACTCTTAATTAATACATATATTAACAACCTGTAAAGAAAATCCCAATATAATTTTTTCTTTTAACATTTGTTAGTAATTGGTCACTTTGAGGTTGAATTGGAGGAGCAAGAGCTTACATATTTAAAGTAATATTATAAGTAAATTGGCCTAAAGCTTTAAATGATTGAGTTGCACTATGCAGTCCAGAGGAACCATATCTGCTACCTGGTTATGGTTTGCTTTCAACACAGAAGACAGAAATCTCATCAACAAAATGGGACCTCCCTTATAATATTTAATTCCAGTATCTTGTATCTGTTGAACTTGGTAATAAAAATGCTCTATCTCCTTTCTGTAGTTCCATATATATGCACACATCTCCTCATTACCAGTGCATTAAAATACCAGAGAAACTATTTCTATTCATACAGTACAATTCAGATAGTGTTATGCTATATTCAAATCAAGCCTATTGCTTCAGACTCATTGGAGGCAGCTCGCAGACTTGGCACCTGCTTTAGTCTTTCAGATCATGGTGGATAAATCCTGGCTAACAGCCAGGCTCCCACCCAGTTCCAAAAGCTTCATCATCTCAAGCTGAATGTGCAGTTGAAAAATCTGTGCATATTTGTGAAAGCACAAATGCATGCGTTTGTAAATATGCCTGTAATAGGGAATCCATGATGTATACACAGTAAGACAAAAAATCTGAGCCTTCCTTCTATCCTTGCAAAAAAACACTTTTTCTAATGCTACTTCTTTCAGCACTGAGATCAGCCATGCTCTAAAGTTAGCTAATAGCATGGCAGTAGAATAGAATATTTCAGTAGGAAGAGACCTATTACAGTCAGCCAGTCCAACTGCCTGATCACTTCAGGGCTGACCAAATGTTAAATCATGTTATTAAATGTACTGACCAGATGTCTTTTAAATACTTGACAGGCTTGGAGCATCTGAATATTAATTCTTAACTCAGTGCCTGCCTAACATGGTTTGATTTTTTTTTTAAGAGATTGCCATCTCAGTATTGAATGGAAGTCGTTGATGTGCTGTTTATCAGATATAGAGGTAACATGATGTAACTGGGCATTGAGATAAAAGCTTATGTGAGATAAAACAAATCCCCACTAATGTCAGCTCCCTTGTGCTATTTTCTGTTCTAAAGGTAGCTTTATTTAAATGTTCATGTAATTGAATGGTATAGTTACATTGTTGTCTGTTTGTTTTGATATTACTTAAAATAGAAATCTGAAGTAAGCTTTAATAGCTGTATCTATTTTGTGTTTTTTTCAGTAGATCTTGTAGACAGCAGATACCTCCAGAATATAAACTCAAGGAAGGAAGGGAGAAGACAATAGTATTTGATACCTGGTGTGGGGTTTTGTTTTGTTATGGATGTTTACAGTTAGTGTCAGTACCTCTCCAGCTAGTGAGGCAGAGCAGCTGTGGTCTATCCAAAGACTCTCTAAATGATTAAGCTGTTATGAAAATGTTTCCGATGAGGTGAATTTTGAAACACTCTTGAATAGAAAAATTGCACCAATTCACTGGAGATGCCATTTAGTCATCATTAGCTTGGACATATTTATTATAAATTTGTGTTTTTTCAAGGATGCTTGATTTGACTTCCCATAGGTGTGCATTGACTCCCAAGTGAAATATCAGTTGGTGATATGAATTACTGGAGCTCATTATTATTATTTATAATTATTTAATTATATAGTACTTAACATAGTTAAATAATTATAATTATTATTACTGTGGTGTTTTGAAGGGCCAGAGGAGGGTAGTGAGCGATACGAGGAGACTGAAGGAAAACAGGGAACTATGACTGTAAAACAATGCTGTGTGGGTCAGTTTTGCTTTGAGAATGAATGCTTTGTCACAGTGATCTGTTTCTCACATAGGTTCTTATTTCTCTCATTCAGGAGTGAACAGATTCTTCCTTTCTCATAATGAAGATTTAAAACCTGATTATGTTACAGACTTCTTCAGAAATTAATTGAAATAATCTTTTACTTGTCACTTCTGTGAGGATGTGATGCATGTAAAGGTGTGGTTATTCATTTACTTGTGTAGAGGGGAACGGCAAAGAAATCTCCAAACTGCTACAGAAAAGAGAGGAATTCCAGTCTAAAAGGTTGGAGAACACCTGTTATCAATAGAAATGGCAGAGCGGTGGCTTCTTTTTCAGGGAGCTGACTTGTATTAGGTGCAGAGATTCTCCCCAGCCATCTTACATAGGGCAGCCTTTAGCTGAAGAGAAGCACTCGACCTTACTATCATGGCCTTAATTCAGAAAAGCTCTTCAACAACTGATGAAATCTATTGTTGCACCATTAAGCATTTTATAATAATCAAAACTTGGAAACAGTTGAAACGTAGAAATTGCAATAATCAAAACTTTTGCAGTCTTCAGCTGTAGTGAAACACATCACTGAAGCTAAGCCTTCACTTAAGAAAGTGTCAAGCAGTAAAGAGTTAAATAAAAAGAATGTCATGCATGTGTATGTGATTCTAAATCCAGAAGTGTGACATTTCCTTTGTTGGCATTGGTTTCTGCTGAATATACAGGTTATATATGGTGAAGAGTAAACCCTTCTGTTATTGGTCTGAAGTGTTTTAACAGAAGAGTGACATGCTTGGTTGAAAAGGCTGGAAGTTTTAACAGATCAAAGCATATATATATATGTTGTTCTTAGTATATAGTTCTCTGCTTACACATTTGAGTTATATTTTTGAGCTTCATGAACAGAAATTATATCTACAATTAGACTTTATTAAAGAAAGTATTGTGTGTAGAGTAGTTGTATATGGGTTGTTTGGTTTGTTGGGGATTTTTGGTTTTGTTTTCGTAGGCATTCATTAGTAGTGGCTCTAGTCTTAATGTTTCTTGATGGGGAAAAAGTAGGTACAAAACTCTTGAGAAGTGCCATCTGCCTGCTTTTATGTGTTAGCAATTCTCTGCTTGCTGCTGTGAGAGATGGAATCTAATATTGTAAAAGGTTGTAGACTTTTATCTAGAGGAAGGCAAGCATAATAAGGTATTTCTGTTGGAATTACTTCATTCCTGTGCTGTTTGAGATCCTCCCTGTGTACAACACAGTTTTCAACAGCCAGTTCTTTTAGTGGCTATGCTGAGCTTTACCCTTTTCCCTTCTAACTGTGGTGAATCTCAAGAGATTCGTGCTTCATGGGAGTGCTTGTGCTGACTTTCTCCAGAGGTACTGGAATAGAGGAGAGCTTGTGCTTCTTGAAGTCAGCATCAACATCTCTATGACTAAGGCAAGCAGATGAGGCATCTGGTCTGCTGTTTCCTCATTTCTAAGCAATAGTTCTGTGTTGGTCCCCGTAGAGCCTGTGAAAAGAAAATGTGTGGCTTGACCAGCCCCAGCCAGGAAATTAGGAGAAAGCTTTCTTTAGAGTATGTGGCAATAAATACTTTGAGTTTTTACAATTCACAGCTCTGTAATCTCTATGGAAAGGTAGTACCTCAAGGAGGTAATATCTCCCCCCCCCGCCAGCGCACAGAACTAATGCAACATTTCTTCCTTGTTTGTTTTTCTTGTTCTTTTTTTAAAAAAATGTCATTCCCACTTTCTTAGTAATCAAGGGCGATTACTTCATAGTACAAAAAGGATGTATCCTAATAATAACATACATATCTTCTGTGTGTTGTAAAAGCACAAAAAGGTAAAGCAGGAGAAGATGATAGAGCTTTATGTCTAGAGTACTAGGTAGATAATGGATTTGATACAATGGCAAGCGAAATTGGTGGGAAATCAAGGGGAGATTTGACCGTAATTGAAACAGCTATTATTCACACTATTTCTTGAAGGATGGTTGTTTGAACATTTGATAGCTGTGATATTGTCTTATATAAGTTTTGTTCATACTATTTTGTGCGGAATAGCTATTTCACTGGTATATATAGCCTGCAACTCTCTTTTGACAGGAGCATTGATTAGCTATGCACTGGTAGTATAAAATTCTGTTTCTGTTGACTCTTTAAAGTGAAATGGAAATCTGCATTGCTTTTTTTAATTAGCCACTGTGGCTTTTTTTTATCTATGACACTGAAGACTTCTTTGCTGTAGCGGATCAGCCTTGAAAACTTTATAAATGGATTTTAATTTTGCTTATGAGAGGTCTTATTACTAAAAATCTTATAATATAGCTAGAAAAAGAAACATAGAGTATGTGGCTTGTCGTATGATCTCTGTTTTGTCCTTAACTGGGTAACTGCTTCCCTGCTTTTCTGTTTGACAATTAAGGATCAAGGTGCTTTCCTGTCCCAGTAAAAAGCTGGAGTAGTTGGGTAAAAGGTCTCCTGACATTGCAGTGCCTTCTGTGCTTATCATATGCTGGGCTCTTGCTGCAAAAAATATGGGATGCTTTGGCCAGTAGTGACTTAAGTCAACCACATCCAGGTTGTGGTGTTTGCTTTAAGGAAAGCTAAGGTGGATCTAGCAGGATTTACTAGCACAGGCTCGGTGCCATGTGAAGACAGCAGTGGTGTTTGTGGGGCCAGCTTGTACCTGCAAACAGGTTAATGGCTTTTGTGCAGCAAAGAAACTGAGTTATCTTGTGTCTGCATCTGTGGCATGATTAACACACACATTAGCAAGTCATTAATCTATAACTGAGGGTTGACTAAGTTCATGAAACACCACTGTTAAAATTTCGAACCTAGAATTAGGGAGAATGAATTCAAATGAGATCTGTTTGTATTTGGATTTCACTGTCTTTTTGTCACCTCTTAATCTGATTTTGTTTACTTAAACCAAAACTCATTTTGCCTTCCTAAGGTTGCATTAAAGGTGTATCGAATGCTTACACCCAAATCTAACATCATGCATCAGAAACTTGTCCTCATTTTTTGGCTAATGCCAACAGCAAGTGTGTGACTCTGTCACTGCCAAATCAGGACAGCACACACAAATTGCTTGTTTCCACCATTAATACATGGGGGGTTGTGGTTTGACCCCCGATGAAGACTAAGCACCATGCTTACTAGAATGGGGAGAAAATCAAAAGTGTAAAAGTAAGAAAACTCATGGGTTGAGATAAAGACAGTTTAAAGCAAAAGTCATACATGCAAGCAAAGCAAAACAAGGAATGAGTTCACTACTTCCCATTGGCAGATGGGTGTTCAGCCACCTCTGGAAAAGTAGGTCTCCATCACATGTAAAGGATGCTTGGGAAGACAAACACCATCACTCTGAGCATCTCCCCCTTCCTTCTTTCCTCATTTTCGTTTACTGAGCACGATGTCATATGGTATGGAATATCCCTTTGGTCAGTTGGTGTCAGCTGTCCCGGGTGTGTCTCCTCCCAGCTTCTTGTGCACCTCCAGTCTGTTTGCTGGCAGGGTGGTGTGAGAAGCAGAAAAGGCTTTGACTCACATAAGCAGTGCTCAGCAATAACTAAAACGTTCCTGTGTGAAGAAAACTGTTTTCAGCACAAATCCAAAATATAGCCCTATACTGGCTAGTAATACAACATTAACTCCATCCTAGCCCAAACCAGAATAATTTATCTCTTCAGGTAATTCTTTTTCTGTTGTTATCACTAAAAATATAAACATAGGTTTCTCCTGAAGTGATTGGCAATTATTCAGATAATGCCTTTGAAACAAGGCATATGAACACTAAAAACAAGACAGTGAGAGAATTACATACACTGCCATCAGAAGCGTGACATGCATGGGGTGTTGGAGTACTGAACTGTGGCTGTCTTAGAGGCAACAACAGCTCAGCTTTCAGATTGCAAAGAATGTTTTCACAGCCCTAAAGGACTGGAAACCCTTCACCCCTTGTCTTAATGAAAGCCTAAGTTCTGCAAAAATACTGCCTAAGACAAAACTGACATTGGGCCTATCGGTACCTACTGGTTTAATTAATTCAGATTATTTTCTTGAAGGATCTTATTAATTATTCTTTTATATTTACAGGTCTAATTACAACCACATCTAGAAAACTAGATCGAGAGCAGCAGGGGGAGCATATTCTGGAGGTAAATAACTTCTTTCGTTCTCTGAAAAACCATTCATTGTTCTTTTTACAAACTTAAGTCTGTAAAAAGTTTACCATACTTAATTACAAATTATTTAGAGAACTAGATTTCAGAAGTAAGTTGCTTCTGTGTTCATTCTACTGCAATGTGCAAAACTACCTATCTTATAAAAACAGTATCTTGGGAGGGTGGGAATTGTTTCTTAAGAGAAGGCTTACAGATGGGATGCAACTTTTTGGTTTTATACCTGTAAACCAAGATTTGCTTTCAAACACTACAAAGACTCATTAAAAGGAGTGGTGTGATTCCTTTTTTGTTGTTGTTTTCTTTCTTTTCTTACTGTGTAATAATTGGAATAGCTATTTCAGTCTTTCTTTTAATATTGAGAACACGACTATATGCTGAGTAGACTTTTTTTCTGCATGTTTATTGATCATATGAGCAGATGAGTTTCAAAATATGCATTATAAATTCAGAAGCTGAGAGCATGAAATTTGTAACAAAATTCATTTACTTAGCTGCATTTAATCATAACCTGTAATTTATGTAATGCCTATTCTCAATCTCTGTCAAACAACATGGAAGAAAAACACATGAAAAACTGTGAGTCTTCCAGTTTCACAATGTTGCCGTGCGGTGTGAGCACTGTACTTCACTTGTAATGAAGACTTTATATTCAAAGTGATACTTACATACTAAGATTCATCTGGAACCCTTATTGTGCCTCTCCTCCTGGGTGGTAGATAAAGGACTTCAGTTTGAGTGGGCAAAATGAACATTAAAGCTAGAGAAGCAAATATGAACTACTAAAAACTTGTGAAATTTGTAAAAAGGTTTTCTTACAGGAATGGAAGGACTGTGCAGACTTGGAGGTAAATGTACTACTTGGCAGCACAAACTATCTTTTTGCAGAACTCCAGTGTACATGAAGTCTTCCTGGCCTTTCTGTTGTGTTGGAAGATTGCAATCTGAATTAATGCAGCTTTGGACCAAATTTTCTTCATGATTTTAGTTTCTGTGTCAACTTCAGAAACAACTCTTTACACATAAGTAGTTATAGGGTAGAATTTTCTCTATTGTGTGACTCTAGTTGTCGTAATAGCAAAGTTAATTAACTGGCAAACCTGGTTTAGTATTAGACATGTTATTCCTGTACATTGAATATCCTTACCTCATTTCTTGACCACTACTATGTATATTGGTTATAAATTTGGTACATCGTGATTTTTACTCCTATGCATATTGTGCTGGCTTTTCTATTGCATGTATACAGCAAATCAAATGAGTTGTGGATCATTCTCTGACCCTGAAGCCAGCTGGTTTAGTATGGCTTTGGTTGCTTATACCTTACCCCTCCTACAAGGTTGCATGTCCAGGTTGCATGTTGAGAATGGTGCCTAAATTGTGTGAATTCTCAGGCTACAGGAGGCACTGTGTGGGAATGTGCTGCTTGATCTGGGCTAAAACTTCCACCAGAGATCACATCAAAAGTGCAGTTTTATAGGTGGCTGTCTGCTAGCAGTCATGCCTTTTAATTTAACCAAAGTTATCACAAAGTAACATGTACAGAAGTCAGATGTGGTTTTTTTAAGGTTACAGTACCACACAACAGTTCATAAATCATCCTGGTTTTAGCATTTTCTATAGACACAGCAGATGAAGTTGATTGCTCTGTAGGTTAGAGAATTGGATGTTCCTGTTGGTATCCTTTATAATTCTTTGTTCCTCCTTCATTTTGAATCCCATTATCAAAGTTTTGAATAAACGTCTGGAAAGTATTATGAGCCAAGTGCTGAGCATCTGACTAATTAAATGAGCACTGAAATTTTGACCAGGTGGGTTGGTGGGTTCATTCCTTGTTTGCTAATAAATTTGATCCTTGATTGCACTCCTGCTTACATAATAGTAATTAATGTGCTTTCCCAACTTGAAACTGTTTTCTGCGTGCCAGTTGGAACTGTTAAAATATAATTATTTTAGGTCAGTTTCATGTTACTCTGTTGTATCTTAGTACTGTGTTACATCTTTCATGTCTTCAAAATTGATGATGCATTCAAAGCAAACTAGATTTTCCTAAAAATCACCACTTTTCCACTTGGCTTAGGGTGATGATGATTTTATAGAATCATAGAATTTTCAGGGTTGGAAGGGTTGTTTAAGATCACTTAGTTCCAACCCCCCTGCCATGGGCAGGGACACCTCCCACTAGATCAGGTTGCTCAGAGCCCTGTCCAGCCTGGCCTTAAGAGCTTCCTAATTTAAAAACTTGGGGCATCCACCACCTCTCTGGGCAACCTGTTCCAGTGTCTCACCACCTTCAAGTTATTCCCCTGGAATTTCCTCTTTTGGGATGTATTTTTGGAAGGTTTGGGTTTCTTTGTGAACTGAAAGATCTGTGATGGTGTTCCATTAAAAGAACTAGAGAGAGCAAATGTTTGTATATGTGGAAATCCCACCATCTTTACTAGATTTTTGTAGAAATTTTTACTATTGCTGGAAGGACAGACTTAATTTAATTTCCCATTTCCTTTAGTCCGTGGAGAAGAGGTAGTTGTGTGTCTTAAAAGGCAATTTTTAAAGCTACTTCAAAGAAGACAGTGATTTCATGTCAAAATGTAGGGAATTTTTAGTGCATAGGCCTGTAAAATTCTCAATATTAAATTCTTAAGAATTGCTTCTTTTGAGATGTAAAGTCAAATTACTAAATGGAAAAGTTGCAAGGAAGCACTAGGCTGGAAGTACATTAAGATATCATTACAGCAAAGTTATCAGTGATACTAGGGTGCTGTTTCTGAATTCAAATTAATGTTTCAGTTACAATGCTGCAAAATGTGGAATGGATTTAATATATATTTGTCTACTCCTACATACCATACATCAATCATCAAAAATAACAGCTGAATAAACATTTGCAGTGCCTTTTTTAATTATTCACCAACTAGCTTTACCCAGTGGTCTCTAACTGAAGTTAGGGAATTGGCAACTGGAGTAAGTAATTATAGTGAAAAGCACTCTTAAAAGAGTATTTTTTGAAAGATGCTGTTTGAATTGAGCACTAAACATGTATTTTCTCTAACAAATACAGGTAACAGTAACAGACAATGGTGTTCCTGCAAAATCAACAGTTGCACGGGTGATAGTGAAGGTTTTAGATGAGAATGACAATAAGCCTCAGTTCTTGCAAAAGTTCTACAAAATCCGTCTTCCAGAGCGTGGTAAGCCAGAACGGGAGAGAACTGCAAGGAGAGAACCCATCTATCGAGTTATTGCTGCAGATAAAGATGAAGGCCCCAATGCAGAGATCTCTTACAGTATTGAAGATGGTGATGAACATGGCAAATTCTTTATTGAACCAAAAACTGGAGTGGTTTCATCAAAGAAATATTCTGCAGCAAGGGACTATGATATTCTTTCAGTGAGTCAAAATCTTGTACATCATGAATATGTGTTCTTTTGTCTGTATTCTCATCACTCAGTAGCTCACAGGTGGGTGACTGCAGTGTCTGAAGGAAGAAAGCTTCAACAAATACAGAAGTACTGTTTTGTGAGTTTACTTTGAGTTGGTTTATAGAGGATAATTTCAAGTGTTTGTATTGAGAAAGGGAATCAAGAAACTGCTATTCTTTTCCAGAATTCGACAGATAATGACCATATGCAATCAGTTTGGCTCTCTTTCAGGAAGACAGCAAAATAAAAGTCAATTTATGGCAACAGTTTGTGCTACTATCAGGTGCTGCATGCTTTTTCTCCATTTGTTGCCCAGATAATGAAGGGCAAGTGGCACTTTGAGAGACACTTAACCTTTTTGGATATATCTCACACAAGCAAACATGCTTGGTGTTTATTATTACTTTTCCATTTATGTGACAGCGTGATTTAGGTGATCTTGTAGCCTAAAAGATGTTTTTGTTTCACAGATTAAAGCTGTAGATAACGGTCGTCCACAAAAATCATCAACTACCCGGCTTCACATAGAATGGATTCCAAAGCCTGTCCCACCCACAGAGCCCATTTATTTTGAGGAAGCTTTTTTTTCTTTTACGGTGATGGAAAGTGACCCAGTGGCTCACATGATTGGTGTAATAGCTGTTGAACCTCTTGGAACACCACTTTGGTTTGACATAACGGGTAAGGATGCCTTAAGAGCTTTTATTATTAGAAACAAATGCATGGAGTCAGAGATATGGGAGGGCTCAGTGTAGCTTGAATTCTTAATTGTTCCTCTAAATAATGCAGTGCTTGGGCATTCTTTAGCTGTAGATACATGTTTCTTCCCATATTTAATTATATATCAAAATTACTTCAGTTTTTATCAATGCCACTATATATTCAAGATTAAAATTACATTGCAAAGTACCTGTAGTGCTGTGGTTTTGGAAATGACTTACTGAATATTGTGTCAGCGAAATTAAAATGAATCAAATCAATCTTGTAGACTGTAGGACAGGGCAAGAAATTAAATGCTAGTTTTCCACAAGTTGCAACAGGACACCCAAAGAGATGCTATGCTGTTCACATGGGCTTCTTGTTCTCTGGGCTGCTTCATAGTTTGCTGTCCCTTGATTCACTACTAAAAGGAAAGCATGCACTGTTCCTAACCCTAGCAAACTTCTTCCTGTACGTATTCTCATTACTGTGTCACACATTATCCTCTACCTTTGAAAGGGGAATCCTAGTCAGTAATATGGCTATACATTGATATCTTGTGTCAAAACAACTAGTGCTTTTTGATTTTAGACTTACTAGGCCTATGAGCACCAGGAATACGCAGAGTTCACTGTATAGCTGAGAATGAAACCAAGTTCAGTCCTGTGTTACATTCTTCGAAATCAAGGAGAACATTACAGCCTTGTTTCTGGAGAGATACCTCGTAGTGAAAATTTTCTGGTCTTAAAATAGCCCTGTCAGATTGGAAATTTTTTCCACAACATGCACAAGAGAGAGAAGGATCCTTTTCACCTTGGCTACTGCTGAAAGTTTTAGCTGTTATAATGGTGTTAGGTTGTTGGGGAGAACATTTTTTTTATAAATATTTTTTTTTTTAAAGTAATGACTTTTAAGGTCTGTTTTGATGGTCTGTATTTCCTTACGGGTAACAACATTTATAAAACTGATATTACATGTAGCAAGACTATGTAAATGCCAAATACTTGAGGGTGTTCTCAGAAAGCTTTCAAGCACATGAGGAAGATACGTTTTTTTCTTAAATACATGCTTCAAGCATGAACAACTTGAGATGACATTGAATCACTTTTAATGTCCTAAATACTTACATATATTTTATTTAAATCATTCTAATTTATTCTTGGGGGGGAAAAAAAAGAGAGTTCTTGTCAAAATAGATCATAGTTGAATATAAGATGTTTACACTTAGACAAATTAAGGTGTTAGAGATCTGTACAACTGTGTAGAGGGAGTAAAGAGTTCAAGATGCCTCCTTCCATTTTTATACAGGTGCAGCTCTCTGCATTAACGTTATTTTGGAACTGAGGCTATTGTTTTGCTTTTCTCCCAAACATATACACACATAGACATAGGAGTAGAAAAGCAGAAAATATAAAAATAACTTAGTGAGCAGGAGAGAGGTTAAGGTTTCATGGGCTCCGGTTCAAAGAGGGTTATCCAGTCAACAACAAGCAGAAGCATTTGTATACACAAAAGAGTGCATTAATGGAAGGGTTAAGAAAGGTTATTGTCAGGAAAATGTGAGTAGTTTGAGGAGATAAAACACCTCAGAAGTCTTCCATGGAGTACAGAAATGGTGTTTCATTTTAATAAGAAAAAATTGTTAATGAGATTGGGGATGTACTTTTCTATTGGTTTTTTATTTAGTTTGCTTCAACTTTGTGCACTCTGAGCACTGTGTACATCTGAATAGAATTCTCATGGTATTATTTTCATTTGCTCCTTCTAAGCATGTAGCACAGTTTGGACACTAACAGAATTTTTATTGTATGCTTAACACAGAAAACAAGTGAAGTTTTTGTGCTGTTTGTAAAAAGACTCATAGAAACTCCAAGGGGAAAGAGCAGAACTTGTCTGTACAGTGTAGAATAAACCTTTTGATTTTGATTGTTTTCTAAGCAAAAGTGTATTGGAAAGTTTGATATGTGATCATGTTGTGAATTTACTGGCTACTCTTATAGGTGGTCACTTTACTGCCCTTTTTTACTGTTTCTAATAGCATGAATTAATTTGATTGACAGCTTTCCTTTGTGTTCTGTGCTTGCTTTCCATGCTTTCTTTCTTTTTGGCTGAGCCAGGAGACAAGCTTGCTAGTGAAGTATTTTACATCTTTCAGATGGCTTGTGACCTGAACTGTACAGCAGAAGGTATCTGCTGAGATCACATAATTTATTACCAGATTATGAGATCTGAAATGAAAGCGTACATTTATAAAATATTTATTTTATTAACCCTTCGGAAATCAAAGTGCTCACAGTTGCATTTGTGACAGGTTCGTTTTTGTTTTGTTTTGTCATCATTACATTTATACAGCATCAATTCAGAGCATGCAGTTTTTACTTTGACCAAAATTGTTGCTGTTACATTGTAAGTGTAACAGATGCAGAAGTTTGGGTTGAGTTCTGCTTCAGTGGATTACCAGATATCTCCACTACAAAAATTAAACAAAACCTCGGTGATTTCCTTGATAAGGAAGAAAGTTGGTTAGAGAGCTTGCTCTTTTATCAGGGAAATGAATGAACAGATTCGTACCTGTTCACTCTACTCTTCCCTTAAAATGGAGATGACTTCATTGAGACATTTGAGCCATCTGTGAAAACAGTATTGAATGCCAGCTTAAAAAAAGGTAGAGACTCACTTTCTGAAGCTGACATCTTGTACAAAAGTCCTTTTAAAAAATGTCATGTATGTATGCTTATTTAAAACAAAAAGGGTGCTACATTTATTTATGCCCAGTTTATATCCATTGCTTGTGATTCAGTAACACCTGGGACAGTAAGAGGAGTTGGCTTTCAGTGAAACTAGAAAAGCTACCTTATCTATGTCAGTACCAAATATCTTAAATCCAGTGAAGCAGAATTCAGCCCATCTTCCCTCAACTGATATGTCTGTCATGCAATGGAACCTTCTAAGGATGAAAATCTTCTAAAAATATGAATGGGGATCCATTTCAGTATTTGCTGTTCTTTTTTGGATTAAGTATAAATTTGAAAAAAACCAAAAAAAAAAAAAAACCCCCAAAAAACTCCCACAGGTTACATTTGAATGCTAACCTTGTAATATATAATTTAAAAAACGCATGCACATAATTAGAAGAAATTGATTTGCAATACTTAGCACTGGTTTGACCAGAATAATCTGCCTAAAATGGAGGAATCAATTTTTATTGAGCGGTCCGAAGGAATTGTAGTTAAATGGCAGTATTTATCACTGCTAACAATATTTGGACTTAATGGACGTTGTATTCTCATGACAGTCTGCTCAGGGTCGCATGATGATGATCAATTAAATGTTTAAATACCCAAGTGTAGATATTGATCTGCATAGTTATTTTACTATATTTCAAAGAGTAATTTGAAAGTTTCACAAGGGAAGTTAATATAATTCCCTTCAGAAAAGGAGGTTGGCTGTTTTTAAACATTGGGCATTTAAACATTTAGCACTCATCTGAGCTAGTGAGTTTATCTCAGTTGGAGTTAGTTCTTCAGATGCTCAGCATTGAGATGAGAATCCTTTGGAGGTACTGTAGCTTTTTCAACCTTATCTCTAGTTATATAGGAGTACAGTAATTTGTACCCTAATCTGAAAAACAAATTTGACAGTACATCTGATTTTGGATTTTCATTTATTTTGATACAAAGTATGGGGTTTTTTCACCAGTTAGTCTGACTACACAAAATAAACTATCACATTTCAAGTAGTAATTTGCAGTTTCCTGCTGTTTGGAATCTTTAAATTCTTGTTTTAAAAAAATGACAGAATCTTTCTAGGAATCTAGCTAACTTTCCATGAGCCAGACAAATCAGCTTTGTCCAGAAGAAAACAAAGGGCTTAAAATAAGTGTGCATATATAAGTATATGTGTATATAGATCCACCTTCATTAAGCATCTGAAGATGAACATCATCATAAACAAAACCAATGCAACTGTGCTCTGTTTTATGAACTTCTCCCTCTCCTGGTTTCCTGAACAAGGTGGCAACTATGACAGTCGATTTGATGTGGACAAGGGCACTGGAACAATCATTGTCGCTAGACCTCTTGATGCAGAACAGAAATCAAATTACAACTTGACTGTTGAAGCAACAGATGGAACCAGATCTATCAGCACTCAGGTAATGGTCTTCTAATGAAGTGCTTAG
Source organism: Calypte anna (assembly GCF_003957555.1). Taxonomy (NCBI): domain Eukaryota; kingdom Metazoa; phylum Chordata; class Aves; order Apodiformes; family Trochilidae; genus Calypte; species Calypte anna. Next base: position 21,886,538 of record NC_044248.1, read on the forward strand.
AGAAGAAGGAATTTGTACCTGGGAGGTGGGGAGGGTGTTGTATTTTCTTCTTACTATTCTTACTTTTATTCTGGACAGTGAGCATGGGACTCACTATAATAGAATTGGATTCTGATATTCATAAAACCCATGTTGTTTGGTGGTCCAGCTGGAAGGTTGTGTGTTGCTGTGCTCTCTAGTCTAAACCAGCAAGCTTTTATGTTATATCATGTTTCTGCACTACTGAGTAAAAGAAAATAGAAACTAAGCCCCTCCACACGATTTACTCACAAGAAGAGGATTAATACTTATCTGAATTACTCCTCTTTATCCAGCTCTCCCCAGATTGCTAAATAATATGATTATTTCACTTCCAATTTAAAAGACGACTATTGTAAGGTTGCTTTGTTTGTTTCTGCCTTACCAAGATCTGTGAATGACAAATTGTACAATGTCCAGTTATCATTTGATGAAATGGAGCTGCTCCTTCTTCATGGTGTGCCTATACTAACAAGGTTTAGGTGATGGCATCTCACTGTATCTTCCTGAGTATTTTCTTCCAGCTTCAGTGGAAGATAGAAATTGGCGAACACTCCCCCAAAAGCAGCAAGCTCTGACAAACCAAATTTCTTCAAATTATTGTTTTACGCACTCTCCATGGTAGTGGCAATTCTTTGCAGTTCAGCTAGTAAGTTCACTTCAAGGCAGAAGTCTTCTGAGACACTGTTGGAAATAAATCACAGTAAAGTTGGTTATGATGTATGTACCTCCTGTTTTTCCCATCTAGTTTCTTTCACCACCCCTAAATATATATATGGAAGTAATGCTTAGCTGAGGTTGGTGTGAATGGGGCCATGAGTATAGAGAAGCTCTACATCTCTTCCAAACAGAAAGGAATTATTTATTGATTAAAGACTTTCGGATTGGGACAGTAATGTGTTGTGTTACCTACCCCTATAATTGACCTTTATCTCAGGACCTCAAAGTGCAGTAAGTGGGTTGCTGTTTTCTTTTCTGAACATGGGAATCTGTTATGAATGCAGTTCTCGTTGTTCAACTTCTCTGAATAATGTATATTTTTCTGTTGTCTTTTCTAATGTCTTATATATTGTCTTCATTTTAGCCAGAGGGAAGGATGTTTCTTGTCAATGTTAGCAGTTAAAGCAGAATCTTTATTGAGTTATTTGAATATCTGTAGGCTTGATAAGTCAAATAGACTGAATTCAATATTAGAAGGTTGCAAGGTTAACAGTTTCCTTTGAGAGATGTCTTTTCCTTTAATGGTGACAATTGTGGATGATACTCTAGACTGAATTTCCAAGCATGACAACACATCGTGCAGTCAGAACTTGCTACTATCATAGCCATGGTACCCCTGCTGCTGGTGCTGAGAACCACCATAAAAGGTTTCAATGGGCCTGCTGTAAATTCATTGCCTTGTTGTAGTAAAACTGTTGAGCAGATTCATTTCTAGTGATTGCAGAATGCAGAATTCATTTGTTAGTTTGAAAAAAATTAGAAGAAACCCAAATCCAACTAAAAGAGAATTCCCTTTGCTGGGAATGTTAGATAGCATGTGGCTTTCCACACACACTTTACCTCACCCCTCCCAAGTTTGCAATTAAAAATGCCTCCATGAAAAGTATGTTGGGGTAGCTTGGGGACTCGTAAAGGCTGAATTTGCGGTTTCAATGACTGCAGATCGATCCAGTTCTGCTGCTTCTCATATAGCTGAATGCATGCAGGCGTCCTGAGCTGTCACAGCTAAACCACAATTTGCTTTGTTTTCTGATACAACCAAGAATTGAAAGGTCACAAAACCGGTTTAACCCTCACCCCTTCTCTTCTGCAGGGTTACACAAGTCATTTAGTTCTTCTGAGAAGTGCACAGTGTAGCTTTTGTCCAGTTCTTAAAGTGAATTTGTTAGTTTAGAATTTTGTAAAGTTGGGTGAACATTATAAACATCTACCACAGCAGTCTTCTGCAGAATAGTTGGGAGCAGTAGTCTCAAATTTATCATCTCTTATTTCTGTGATTGCTTTTTATATTATTTTCTTTTGTATCTTTCCTTTCTCAGCCAGAGTTGGTAGGAGCAGAGGTGGTGGTTTCTGTTACAAGCAAACACAAAGACTTCCTTTGCTTTGTCTTCCTTTTTCCCCTGCTTGTGGGATCAGCACAAGTAATGCTGTTGCTGTTCTGAGGCTCAGGTTACTGTGGGATGTAGATTGAGGAGCATGGATTAGTTCAAACTCTGCAACTGTTGGGGCATGAACAGACTCCTGGTTTTAACTGATTCTTTTATCTGCCCTGTATCTCCTGGCCCACCCAAATGGTCTGATCTGTTTAAGATAGCCCTTGGGACTATCGTTAAGAAGATAAATTTCAGATGAGGCTTAATTTCAGGGGAATTAAAAATGTTGATGTGAAATCAAAGTTGAAAGGATGATTTATGGCTTCCAGTGAATGAATACTGTTACTCTCTGTTGAAATAATGATGATTAAAGTTTGAGTGTTGATAATGTGTTGGATTATTCTGAGAGCTGATAAACAGTTAAAATGGAGTGACAGGGAAAAAAAAATCTGAATACTGAGTGCATACATGGGAAAAACAATATGCTGTACTCAGCTTTTAGTTTACAAAGTAATTGTTGTAAACATTGGAAATACAGTAGACAATTTATCAGGCCTTGATTAACAGCAGAGTAAGTAATTTTGTGTATAATTTGAAAAAGGAAATTACATTTTCCAAGACACTGAGGAGGAGTGCAAGGAATTAAATCTTACTGTGTAAAAACAGTGTGTGGAATCTGACTTTGAACTAGAAGGCATTGGCTGGCCTCAGGCCATTAACATCTGTTGAGCATTTGACTCTTTCAGGACTTTAGTTAAATAGCTTTTTTGAAAAATAACAGCAGCAGTAGGCGTGGAGGCTGATAGAATTTTTCATGCATCTAAATGCCAAATGCATGATGCAAAACAAGGACAAAAAAATTCCAGGCCTACACTACTGTCCTACCAGTAGTGGTGTTTTACAGATGATGTTAGAGATGACTGGTGGTATACTGGAAAGGAATATCATGGGAAAAAAAAAAAAACAAAAAACAAAAAAATTGCTAGTGCTTTTGGATTCTCATCTTTTGGCCTTAAATAGAAAAGGTTATTTACAGGATATAAGTAGTAATATATGAACTATTTCATATGTTGCTTGTTTGAGGGAGGGAGAGTAAAAGAATTCTGTTTGTAAGCCACTTGCAGTCATTGCTACCTCCATTACGTTTGTTTTTACTGAATGTAGTATTTTAAGATTATTTAAAGCTAATTGCAGCATTTTACCTATTGCTTTGCTATGGCCAGTATTTAATCTTGCTTATGCAAAATTCATATAGATATTATGCTTTGAGAGTGCACTGCACTGCTCTGGAGGGACATTTTAGAACCGGAACACAACTATATTATCTCTGGATAATATAACTTTTGGTTATGAAAATTCTGGTGTAAAAATGTAAGTCTAGTGTATTTATGAATGGAGAGAGTAGGAAGCTTTACACACCACATAGAATCAGCAATTGAAAAATTAGGCTAAAACAATCCAAAGGAACACCATGCTTAAATGTTACGCATGAGTATATTTTGTCAGTGGCACACACCTCCTCTGTAACTTACTAATAATCAATGCATCCTGATACAAATTTAGGTTTCCACTGTCAGATAACTAATAATAGTCTTTCCCCTAAATAATCCTGGACTGCTTTGTTCTGTGTGTAACCAAGTTGTATCATTCTCAGTAAAGTCAGTGAGTAGAGGACAATTGTGCAACACAGTAATTGCATAGCCTTGCAATATATGTCACATTTCTCTAGTTCCAGACAATTTTGAGAGCACATTATGGTCTGTTAATGTCAAACTTTTTTAGAGTGGGCCTCCCAATTATGCAGCTTCTCTCTAGTGAGATAATATTAATATATTTCATTTGAATTTAGTATTATAATTCCATAGAGAATTTATGTAGTTGTTTTTATAGTATTATAATACTGTTACTTAGAATAATGTTACTTTAGAATAACACAAGCTTTTCATGTATTTTGTTTTCAGGCAGGCCAGTCTGTATTTTTCTATGCAGGTCTCTAAAACTGCATTCACAGTTGTTACTTCAGGTACCTGTCATTTAATTTTAAGGTCTTAACAGTTTACAGGAAAATTTGGTTCCCTTATGTTTTAAAGGACATCTCATATCTAGCACCTGTCAGCATTGGTAAGAATCCTTGTCTTGAAAGAAGGATTTCCTTAAAACATTTATTTAATAGTTTGGATTAGAAGAAGCCCCTGGAGTTCATCTGGTTTAAACTCCTGCCCAAAGCAGAACAAACTGTAAAGCTGGATCAAGTTGTTCAGAGATGTGTCAAGTTCTAAGTTCCTGGGATGACAGGGGTGCCACCTCATGGAGCATACTTTCAGTTAGTGTTTAGCAACTCTCCTTGTCAATACTTTTTTTTCTAATGTTTAATTGTAGTTTTCCTTATAGCTTGTGAGTGTTGCCTCTTGTCCTTTCACTGTGCAACCTGAAGAAGTGTCTCTCTCTCTCTCTTTCCTGCAGCCCCCTTTACACACTGGATCAAGAGCTTTTAGGTCCCCGTTGATTTTAATGACCCTTTACTGGGTTTGTTTCAATTTGTCAAAATTTCTCTTGGACTGCAGGGCCCAAAAATGTGGATCTACAGTCCCACTAGTGGATGCCAAATAGAGAGGAATAATTCCTTTCCCCCTCTCTGTTGCTTCTTTTATTAAAGCAGCCCAGTGTGCAGTTAGCCAGGTAAACAAACAGGTGCCCATCGATCCACGTTATACTTACCTGCCAGAATCTGCAGGGAGGCATAAAGTAACAGTAAGTGAGAAATTAATCCTAAGGCATGGAGCTTAAAAAAACCTTTCACTTGAATCTAAGATAAACTTTGGATTTTAAGTGCATTTAAAATGATTGCACTGGTAGATCAAATTGTGTATTTGTAGTTGTGTTTACCACTGTAGAGAAAAACTGAGTGCCTGAGCAGGTAATTTGACAGGTAATGGAATACCTGAGCCAGGCACTCATAGTGACTGAGTCATTATGTATTTTTGTTAATAATTCATATGTAATAGTGCTATACATTTTGGTGAGCTATCTTTTTACCTGCTCATTCCAGCAGTACTTTTTGGAGGCTGTTTCTTTACGTGTTTGGTGGTAAGGCTGTTCTAACTGCTTCACTAGCTAATGCCAGAGGAGGTTGATGCTAAGTCCTCCTGATGATACTACCAACAGGTCACTTCTCAGCTAAGCCGGCTATGTGGTTAGTCTTGCAGGTACCAACATTAGTTTACCAGTCAATATGTTTCTGGCATCTAACCTAATACTTTGAGCACTTTTTCGTGGTGCTCTATTCTGTTTTCCTGTATTAATTTTGTGTAGTACCAGCATTACAAGTGGCCATGTCTTCTGCTCCAAAGTCTCGTCTAATGCAATTGCTCTGGAGTTACATGATTTCCCATCTAAGGGTTTGACCCAAGTTTCTGTATTTTGTTATCTGGAGGGAAATATATGTGAACTTAATTAACAGCTTTGATTTAAATCCATCAAATTTACACTTTATCTTTTTGCTTAATTGTTTTTTTGAGTCTAAATCTGTTGAGGGGTGGGAATTGAATAAAACCATTGTTGACATGTTCACTTTGAAAGCATAGAATCCATGAATTAAGAGTTGTAATTGTATATGATCTTTTAATCTTTTAGTTATAAAAATACATTTATATAGTTTGGTTGCTGTTGGCAGCTGATTTTTTCTCCATTTTTTAAAAATTCTTTGACCATCTTCATTGGGTTTCAATTTCCTAAAGACCAGTGTTCAGTGAGCAGGTGTCTTTGATGAAATGCTATGTGAGTGACTGTATTGGCATCTTCAGTATTTCTTCTTCCAAGAGGGATTTAAAAGTAGTTTATTGATACAGAATTAAAAGAAAAAAACAGAAAAACAACAAAACACCACAACTGTGCTTTTGTTGCTTTGTTACATCATCTCTAGTCATGGGAATCTAAAAGACTTACGTATTTAAGGTCATATTCTTTACAGTCCTGTTGTTTGTTTTCCAGTTGTATTCGTTAGTGAATATATTTTACAAGTTGATCTACTATGTATCTTGGATCACCTACCATTAATTTTTCTTCCCACTGTAAATCAATATGTTTTCCAGCTCTTTGTTTCCTATCTTTAATCAGTTTCTAATCCATGACAAAAACAACAAAAAATCTCTCCTTAGTTTCCATAGCAACAGCTTGCCACAGATTTTATCAATGTGCCAAATGATTAATTTATTTGTCATTTCTTCTATTTTCTGAGAAATCTGATAAATCATGGGATGCAGCATTTTCCTATAAAAAGCAGTGATAGTTACTTTGTATTTTCTAGCCAACTGTTTGAAACCCTGGGTAACTATCAATGTTTATGAATAATACATTAAATGTACTATATATTGGGTTATGACTCACTGGCTTGCAATGCCTAGGACTACAAATATTAAAAATGTTAAGGATTTGTGTGTATGGCTGCTGCAGGTACCAATGCCATGTACACATGCATGCCTCCCTGACTATCTCACTGCCTGGAGGTGGAGCTCAGTAGTATTAAGTTTCTGTAACAACAGGAGGACTGCCACATTTCCTGTATTTTTTTCTTTTCTTAAAAAAACAAACATGCAGTTTGGCAGGACCTGGGGGTTTCTCCCATCTCGTCTTGGTGATTTGTTTCTGTTCACCAGCTTATTGAAGCACCTGATCATCTTGCTTACCAATCATGTTGTTTCATGGTTTCAAATAAGCTTAAAACAATTTTTATTCCTTGCGTGGCTTTTTATTCCGTATCTGGCTTTTGACTCTTGAGATTCCATCTTCAGCTCTGTTCCTATGTTCCCCTTTATATGCTTCTCTGTTCTTTTTTATTATCCAGATGGAATCCTCAGTGAAAATACTCTTTCTGGTGACAGTTATTTCAGCTGGCAGAGCAAGCAATATCCTAGTTTTTCGCCAGACTTTCTTATATTATAATACAAAGAGTTCCACACTTGGGTCTTCCCAGATTCTCACTTCCATTAATCATTCTTCCCTGTGGTGCCTCTACGGTTGGTGCAAGACTTCATTACTTAGATGCAAAAATCCTTCTGTTGTTACATAGAACAAAATCCTACCAACACAGTCCCCTAACCTCTTGGCAGCACTTGTAAAGTATATCCAAAGACTGCCTGTGTCTGTCTGTCTGGCATTTCTCAGCCTGTATTAACAGTGGTCATTAGGAAGAACTCATTGTATATATTACATAGCAATATAGCTTACATAGTAATACCTTACATAGTAGTTGCAGCCTGTAGTAACATACTTGCCATTGAAATAAGCATTTTAGGAATTTATATGTTTGGTTAACTCCCATGATACACTTTACACCTGTTTTTCCTTGGTACAAGTTTTAACCTAAGATGCTGGCTTGCAAGATTATAGTTGAGGAAGTTTTATCTTCCTGTAGCAAGGTGTATGTTGTTTCTTTAACACCATTTGGATTCATCTCATTTAGTTTCTACTGCATGCAGTTTGGTACTTTGTCTAAATTACATCTCTAGACTCCACCAGACATCAATGGAAAGCGAACAAGATTCAAAGAGCAATGTAACTTGCTTACGATACCATAAGTCTGTATTTAAAACACCTGTTGGTGGCACTTCACTAATTTATACAAAGCAGCTAATCTTTGTGTGACTAAAAGCAGAGCTGTATGTGCAGGACATAAAGAACTTGAATTTAGCTGTGTGTTCCTGGAGCTTTGCTGTCCACCTGCCAGCTCCTCCTGTTACTTGTCTGATGTTGCTGCTGTTGAAGGAACAGGATGGTGGCTGAGTATCTTACCCTTTTTATGTAAAAGTTCTATGCTGTCAAAAGTGGGTGTGCAGGGATCTTGTGTGGTTCCAGTGGATATTGTTATTCAGACAAAGAGCCTGTAGAGCACAGAGGTGAACCCAGCAGAATGTGTGTGGGAAAATACAATTTGAAGCATCAAAGTTAATTTAACGTCAGAGAAACGGTGTTGCTGCCCAGTTACCTATATTGAGATTGTGCTACATGGCTTAAGAAGAGCAAAAAATACCAGTAGTTATTACAAATAATATGCTTCTGTGGGAATTCTACCACTTTTACATTCTTCTGGGCTTGAAAATGTAAGAGGCTATAAAAGTATTATTTCATGTGAGGATAAAGAGTAGTACAGTGCATCCCCTGCCTTGGAAAATGTTGCTTAAAATTCCAAATCTGCACAAATAAAAAGGATTTTAACCTACCCGGGGATATGTATTGAGATTTTTTGTTGTTGTTGTTGTTGTTACTCCAGAATTACTAAGAGATTCTTTTTCACTTTGCCGTAGACAGAAGTAATTCCCTTTAAGATAATCTTTACCTAATGCATTTTTGATTGTGTAGATTTCTGATTCAGCTTTGGGTAAGGTGAAGCAGATTTGTGTTTAGTGAAGTTCTTCTTTCTATGCCTCTTATGCCTCTCTCCTTCCCTGGGGAAAAAAAAATAATAAAATATTGCCTTGAAATTATTTCAATATTATGGTCTGATTTTTAATGAATTATCCTCTTTCCATCTCTGTTTCCCAAATATCCTCAATGCTTTCACATTTTATCATTTCAGGTGTACATCAAAGTTATAGACACAAATAATCACAGGCCTCAGTTTTCTGCTTCAAAATACGAAGTTGTTATACCCGAAGACACCATACCAGAGACAGAAATTCTTCAAGTCAGTGCCACTGACAGAGATGAGAAGAATAAACTGATTTATACTATGCAGGGCAGCACTGATCCCATCAGTCTTAAAAAATTTCGTCTGGACCCTGCAACTGGCTCTCTTTACACTTCAGAAAAACTGGATCATGAGACCATGAAACAGCATATTCTCACAGTAATGGTAAATAAGCACAGAATTTCTTCTGTAAATTACAAATGGATCTTTTTTAATGACTTCTTAATTCATCCCCTTAATTCAAGCATTTATGTATTTAATTTGTATGTGGTCTTTGTGACTGGTACCGAGATTGAGCCTTGAACCATTACTAATGTTTGAAGAACTTGTGAAATAAGAGTGTGAATTATTGGTACCATGCTGATCGTTTCAGGTTCGAGATCAAGATGTTCCTGTAAAGCGCAACTATGCCAGAATCCTCATCAATGTCAGTGACACCAACGATCATGCCCCATGGTTTACCAGCTCTTCCTATGAAGGACGAGTGTACGAGTCATCAGCTGTTGGATCAGCCGTACTCCAGGTTACAGCATTAGATAAGGACAAAGGCAAAAATGCAGAAATTGTGTACTCCATTGATTCAGGTATATTGACTTCCTCATATCTTCAGTTTATTTTCACATGATACTTGCTAATATTTTGTTTCAACTGTAGATATGTTAAAAAATAGCTGTGAAACGGAGGGCAGTACTGCTGCATGTGTCGGATTCTGTGTCTTTAAGATACAGCCTAGGGACATTTAAAAGAAAACTACAATGGCCAATATTCATCTGCCTCCCTAATCTATATTTATGTTATCCTTTAGATACGTTTGGAACATTTTAGTAGCAGTAAAAGAAAAAGCTACCTTTAAAAGAGGTATTTTCTTTAGAAATTACAGAAGCCTTAAGTAGAGGCTAAATCTTAAAAAAGCGATCTTTTTTATGATGTATTGATATTTTATGACATAGGCAAAGCAAGGATTTGATGAAAAGAGTAAGAGCCTGAGATGGCTGCTTTTGTGTCCAGCAGAATGTGGAAGAAAGGAGATCAGAAATAATTTACAAATACTTCACAAATAATTTACAAATACCACTAAAGACCCCTAGTTTTAAAGTTAAACTTCCTGCTAGATTTAGCAAGGAAGGGGTTGCTTTCCGTGGTTCCCTCTGGATGACTGTAAATAATGGGAGTGCTGTTCTAGCTCAACAAAAATATATAAGATAATCGTCAGTAGCTGTCCAATTTGGTATTAAGGCTTCTTTCAGATTGCAGGCCAGACGAGAGCATTAGATGCTGGTCCTTAGTTTTACTGTCAGTATCTTTTTGAACTTTCCTATAACGATGCAATTCAAATTATGGCAATATTGAACATTACAAAGCCAGGATGACATAGTGATCAGTTAGCAGGTGGAAGTGAGTTTTGGTTCAGTCCATTAAATCTAGATAAAAGCCTGCAATAACCAAGGTCCTGAACTATTTAGGTACTGTGACTGGTGAAAAAAAATGTTATTTAAATATCATTACTTGTGTGCAGTAGTACTTTCTAGGTAGGAAGTAATTTTAAAAAGATTCCCAATGACAAGCAGAAGCAGTATATTAAAGAAAATGGTAGGTAAAAAATGATGCAGTTGCTATTGCATACAAGGTCATATGCACAAATGTTTTTTACTTGACATAATTTGCTATGTAAAGCCTAGTAATTGCTACTGTAAATATTTTCCTGTTCTTCCTGAAAGTGTTTATTTTGACATGACAAGATCCCTTGACACTATCAAAATGGTGTGATAATGATGCTTTAAAGAGGAAGGCAGTATTTAAATGTCTCACAAGTTGCTTAAAATATATATTTGTGTTCTGTTATTTATATAAATAGGACTTTTTTACTAAGCAGGACAATAATGTCCATGAAACTTGCCTTTCCCATTTCAGTAGTGCTGATTTTACAAATGCCAAAACATGGCAAGAAAAACATGCGTAAATGTACTGTCTAGAATGAAGTTACACCCTGTTCTCTTCATATTTTTCTACCTCTTTCTAATGCAAGGCTTTCTTTGGTTTATTATACAGAGCTGTGATCTGCTGGGAGGTTGAAGTGTTATAATTAATGTTCTAGGGATATGGAAGGAACATTCTTTAAATGTTTGTAATGGCTGCTTAGATTTGTAATGGGATATCATAAGAATGCCATTGTTTTTAGATTTTCTTTGGAAGTTCTTAATGAATTTTTTCCATGCTGAGAATAAAGCTTTAGTAATATATTTTTTTTCAAGGAAGTAAAATGTTCAATCTTAACTGTATTTCATACATGACCTGAATATTGTGTGCAGTGTAGTATAGTTATATATTTGAAAATATAAGGAAAACAAATGTTTATCAAATGGTAGTTTTTTAGTCTTCAGCAGGTAGGGGTTTTTTTTTAATTCTGTCACAGGAAATAACTTCCTTTATATTCATGTGAGCTTAGGAGAGAAATCACTTTTGGTCCAACTCAGTTTAATTTTGAAGCAGCTATTTAAACAATACTTGCATAAGCAGTTAAAATTCATAAGTGTGAATGAATTAAAACACTACTGTTTTTAAAAGCAGTGTAGTTTTTTTAGATCATAAAATGTAGCTTATATTTCACTAATGCTAACTTCTCAATATAATTTTCTATCAGCTTCAGTTGATATTTAAGTTGTCTTAAACATGAACTCAATGACAAAGATAATTTTAAGAAAATACATAAGTTATAATGTTGAAACTTGCAAAATCTTTTTAAAGTTTTTAATGGAAATGAAGCAATCCTGTGTTTATTTTTAAGGCGTGGATGGCCCTGCTTTTTATGCAAAATTTTCAGAAGTTCACTTAGAATTCGTGCTAACTGTTGAATACAGAAAGTTTTCCATAGAAGCTAAAAAACATCTTTTAAACAAAATTCTCTGTATTAATATTTGCTCTGTGATCTCTTTTCATATATAGCTGAATAAGAAATTATTCTTTACGGGTTTTATGCCTCTCTTAATTATTTGCCTTTTTTCTTTACAGGGAATGTTGGAAATTCCTTTTTTATAGATCCCATTTTGGGTATGATAAAAACTGCAAAGGAATTAGATCGTACTAACCAGGAAGAGTACAACCTGATGGTAAAAGCTACAGACAAAGGAGATCATCCAATGAGTGAAGTGACCTCTGTGCATATATTTGTTACAGTTTCTGATAATGCCTCACCAAGATTCACAGCAAAAGAATATTCTACAGAAATCAGTGAAAGTGCCAGCATTGGCAGTTTTGTTGGAATGGTTACAGCATACAGTCAGTCTTCTGTAGTTTATGAAATAAAGGATGGTAATATAGGTGATGCCTTTGCTATCAACCCAAACTCAGGTGTTATTGTTTCTCAGAGGGTACTTGATTTTGAGACTTTGCCTATTTATACTCTAACAGTGCAAGGAACAAACATGGCTGGCTTATCCACTAATGCAACAGTTCTGGTACATCTTCAGGATGAGAATGACAATTCACCAGTTTTTACGCAGGCTGAATATACAGGACTCATCAGTGAATCAGCTTCAATTAATAGTGTGGTTCTGACTGACAAGAATATCCCATTAGTAATTCGAGCTAGAGATGCTGATAAGGAATCCAATGCTTTGCTTGTTTATCAGATTGTTGAACCATCTGTCCGCAGGTATTTTGCTATTGATTCTAGCACTGGTGCAATTCGAACAGTTATGAGTCTGGACTATGAAGAGACAAATATTTTCCACTTTTCAGTGCAAGTGTATGACATGGGAGTGCCACGGTTATATGCAGAATATGCAGCTAATGTTACTATTTATGTCATTGACATCAATGATTGCCCTCCTGTGTTTTCAAGGGAGTTGTATGAGACATCCCTTTTGGTTCCAACCTATAAAGGCGTGAAAGTCATCAGCGTCAATGCCACTGACGGGGATTCAGGCACTTTTTCACAATTAATTTATTCCATTATTGATGGCAACATCGGAGAAAAATTTTCAGTAAATCCTAAGACTGGAGACATAACAGTACATAATACAACTCAGTTAAGAAGCAGATATGAATTAACAGTGAGAGCATCTGATGGCAGATTTGCAAGCACTGCATCTGTAAAAATTAATGTGAAAGAAAGCAAAGCAAGCCAGCTGAAGTTCACACAGAGTTCTTACTCTGCAACGGTGCAGGAGAATTCTACAGAGGCAAAAACAATAGCTGTTGTTACTGCTATAGGGAATCAAATAAATGAGCCATTATTTTACCATATTCTAAATCCAGACAGCAGATTTAAAATAAGCCCAACTTCAGGAGTCCTTTCAACAACAGGAATACCATTTGACCGTGAGCAGCAAGAATCTTTTGATGTGGTCATAGAAGTGACAGAGGAATATAAATTATCAGTTGTTGCACACATTGTAGTTAAAGTCACAGTGGAAGATGTAAACGATAATGCTCCATTTTTTGTCAATCTTCCATATTATGCTGTTGTTAAAGTAGACTCTGAAGTAGGCTATGTTATCCAGCGTGTCACTGCAGTAGATAAAGATACAGGCAGAAATGGAGAGGTGCATTACTACCTCAAAGAACATCATGAACATTTCCAAATTGATCCCACTGGTGAAATCTCACTGAAGAAGAAGTTTGAACCAGACACACTAAATAAGGAGTATCTGGTCACAGTAGTGGCAAAAGATGGAGGAGACCCTGCTTTTTCTGCTGAAGTTATAGTCCTAATTACAGTTATGAGTAAAGCTATGCCAGTTTTTGAAAAGCCTTTCTACAGTGCAGAGATACCAGAAAACATTCAGCTTCATAGTCCCGTGGTACATGTTCAAGCAAACAGCCCAGAAGGACTTAAGGTGTTTTACAGTATTACAGATGGAGATCCTTTCAATCAGTTCACTATTAACTTCAACACTGGAGTTATAAATGTTGTTTCCCCTCTTGATTTTGAGTCTCATCCAGCCTACAAGCTGAGTATTCGAGCAACAGACTCTTTAACTGGGGCACATGCTCATGTGTTTGTAGACATAATAGTGGAAGACATCAACGATAATCCTCCTGTGTTTACAGAGCAGTCTTACACTGCAGCCCTTTCTGAGGCATCTGTCATTGGAACATCTGTTGTACAAGTGAGTGCTACAGACACCGATTCTGGAACAAACAGAGGGATTTCCTATCACTTGGTTGAGGACAATAGTAAAAGCCATGACTACTTCCACATAGATAGCAGCACTGGACTCATTCTTACAGCAAGAACTTTGGACTATGAACTAATTAAGCAACACAAATTATTAATAAGGGCCATAGATGGTGGCATGTTGCCCTTAAGCAGTGATACTGTTGTCACTGTTGATGTAACTGATCTCAATGATAACCCTCCTCTTTTTAGCCAGTTGCTTTATGAAGCTAAAATTAGTGAACTGGCTCCCCGAGGGCATTTTGTGACATGTGTGCAAGCCTCTGATGCAGATAGTTCAGATGTTGACAATCTGGAGTACTCCATTCTGACAGGCAATGACCAGAAGAATTTTGTAATTAATAGTAAAACTGGTATTATCACCATCTCAAACCTACGCAGACAAACACTGAAGTCACATTATAATCTTAATGTGTCTGTTTCTGATGGGGTCTTCAGAAGCTCAGCCCAAGTCCATATAACTGTAACCAGTGCCAATATGCACAGTCCTGTTTTCAGCCAGAATGAATATGAGGTTGAACTAGCTGAAAATGCTCCACTGCATACTTTGGTGACTGAAGTTAAAGCAACAGATGAAGATTCTGGAACATATGGCCACATCACTTACCACATTGTGAATGACTTTGCAAAAGAGAGATTTTACACAAATGGGAGAGGGCAGATATTTACCTCTGTAAAGCTTGACCGTGAAACACAAGCAGAAAAAGTAATTGCCATTAGTTTAATGGCCAAAGATTCAGGAGGAAAAGTTGCTTTCTGTACTGTTAATGTAATACTTACAGATGACAATGATAACGCTCCTCAATTCCGAGCAACAGAGTATGAAGTAAATATTGGATCTGATGTCCCCCGAGGTACTTCTGTTGTCAAAGTCTGGGCATCCGATGCTGATGAGGGTACAAATGCAGACATCACATATGCTATTGAAGCAGAGTCTGAAAATGTTAAAGAAAATTTGGAAATCGATACATTGTCTGGTATAATTACAACAAAAGAAAGCTTAATTGGTTTAGAAAATGAGTTTCTGACCTTTTATGTTAGAGCAGTTGATGGTGGAACTCCCAAAAAAGAGTCTGTTGTTCCTGTCTATGCTAGAATACTCCCACCAGAAGTGCCTCTTCCAAAATTTTCAGAGCCATTTTACTCTTACACCGTTTCTGAGAGCATTCCAGTTGGGACTGAGATAGACATTATCAAGGCAGAACATAATCAGACACTAGTGTATAGTCTGATTAAAGGCAACACTCCTGAAAGTAACAGAGATGATATTTTTGTGATGGACCGACGGACTGGAGAGTTGAAACTTGAGAAGAGCCTTGATCATGAAACAACTAAATGGTACCAGTTCTCAGTTCAAGCACAGTATGTAAATGAAGATTATAATGTTGTTTCCTCAGTGGAGGTAAGCATCCAGGTAAAGGATGCAAATGATAACAAACCAGTTTTGGAGTCCAATCCATATGAGGCATTCATTGTAGAAAATGTGCCAGCTGGAACAAGAGTCATCCAGGTTAAAGGAACTGACTTAGATTCAGGACCCAATGGGCAGGTTACTTACAGCTTGGATCCTTCTCAAGAACTAGATATTATAGAGTGTTTTGCCATAAACGTGGAAACTGGCTGGGTCACCACTCTCAAAGAACTCGATCATGAGAAACGAGGCAAATACAAAATCACAGTGATTGCATCTGATCGAGGTGAAAAAATTCAGCTGTCTTCCATGGCAGTGGTTGAAGTGACTGTTACAGATGTGAATGACAATCCTCCACGCTTTACTGCAGAGATATATAAAGGAACAGTCAGTGAGGATGACCCTCCTGGTGGAGTAATTGCCATCCTGAGTACAACTGATGCAGATACAGAAGAAGCCAACAGACAGATCTCTTACTACATTACAGGTAAATCTTTCTGAGTTGTTTCAGAATAATCATTTAAGGGGACCTGGAACGATGGGAAATATAACTTAATCTTCCAAGTTGTTAAAAAATAATATAAATATCTGTAGAGCTGCAAAGAAATAATGTGTATGTCTTAATATGAATATTAAAAACTTTAAGGGAAAAAAAGAATTTTAGAAAACGGGTCTTTTGCTTCCCATTTCACATTTGCCTGGCTTAATGTGCTTTCCTACATTTGTTGTTTATTTATAAATCAAATTTTATTTAAAAATACACTGAAATTAGTGATGTAGTTAAAAAACAAATTAAGGAAAGTTCACAAAATAATAGAGTACTAATTTCCAGTGGAATATTTTATTGGCATTTGTTATTTAGCGTATGTCTTGGTATGATGTTATATATAATGCTGCATTAATTTCTAATTGATTTTTATTGACTTTTGTTTGCAGTTAAACTTGTCATACGAGCATCTACTGACAATTTCTAGCTGGAAAATTAAGCTGTTTTCCTATAAAGTCACAGAGAGTGGCTGCTTATTTGCATTTGGTTTTTTTTCTCTTTAGCTATAACTTAATTTTGATAGAGCAATCTCTCATCTTTAACTAAATGTATCTTTTCATATTTCAGGAGGTGATCCCTTGGGACAGTTTGCTATTGAAAATATACAGAATGAATGGAAGGTCTATGTCAAAAAGCCTCTGGACAGGGAAGAAAAGGATAATTACCTTCTAAATATTACATCTACTGATGGCACCTTTGCAACTAAAGCTGTGGTGGAGGTTAAAGTCCTTGATGCTAATGATAACAGCCCTATCTGTGAAAAGGTAGGCACAGTCTTGTGTCTTTAGTGTTCAGCTGCTTCAATACATAAAATATAAACTTCCCCTGAAATTGCATCTCAGGAAACTGACGAACAGGAATTCCTTTTACTTTACTAACAGAAATTTGGACTATTAAAATAGAATGCTGTCAAAGAAAAGTAATTTCATGGACGGATTTCTTAAATAATAAAAAACCCAATTGAGTCATGTAATTTGAACACTCAGGGTATTTGAAGAGTATGAGGATAATTCCAGTACATTTCTCCTATGTTACTGCATACTTTTCCAAAAGGAATTGTTTTAAGCTGCAGCCATGATATTCCAAATGCTTTGTTTTCTGGAGGAAGCAAAGTCTCAAAGAAGGTTGCATACCATCACTCAGTTGATGTATTTGTGCATTTCCCATGTTAAGAGTTGAAAAGACTGGAATATTATCCTAAAGTTCTTGATCCAACAGCATTAACGATCTGTAATCCAGAAATGTTTCTTGTTACAAAGCCATCTACTTCATTGCAAAAATGGACATGGAAAGTAAAGAATGGAAAAAATAATAGAAAGATGGACCCTGCAAATTGGGTTTGGGTTTTTTTCCCTTGGTATGGGAAGAATCATGTGTATACATGATTGCAGTTATATACAGACTGGTACATCTGTGTATTTTATTTTGTTGTAAGGCTTAATCCTTCTAATTTAATGCACATCCCTGATATGGATGAGCTGTAAGAGTGCTTAGTACCTTTAAATCCTGGGTGTTTTTTACCAAAACTGAAAGCTTTTATTTTATACAATTACAAAAAAGACAGGTATGAATTTCTTCAAGACTGAACCAGACCTAGAAAAGATAATTTACCGAAGGTGGGAAAAATGCAATTACCAAAAATTTAGAACTTCTATTTTTGGAATGAGTTTATTTATCAGTTACAAGTTTTTATAGTTCTCAGTTATGCAGTGGTACTTAACAGTCCCTATGGTTACAGTATTAATCACCTTTCTGAGTAATCTAATAAATGTGAGGTAATTCATTAGAAAATCATGAATTCTTTTACTGTCAGGTATTTCACCTTCTGGTTCACTTTGTATGTTACAGACCATCCAAACAGGATATTCTCTCATCTGTTATTCCTTCTACTCCTCTTTCCAAGCTCTTCTTACTTCACATGGTTAGTCTGTCAATGTAACTTTAAAATCTTGCAGGCTTTGTACACTGACTCTGTTCCTGAGGACGCCCTTCCTGGCAAACTGATAATGCAGGTGTCTGCTACGGATGCAGATATTCGTTCCAATGCAGAAATTACTTATACACTGCATGGCACAGGAGCAGAAAAATTCAGGCTCACTCCTGACACAGGTAATAATACTTTATACAAAGTACCAGTCATTACATCAACATATTAAATTAGTGTCACTAATTTAAGCTTTTCAATAAGAGTTAGTGTTTTATATAACTGTTTAAAATGTGAGTTTCTACTGCACAAGTACTAACAATTATGTGGAATAAATGTCAGAGGAAAAGCAAGTGTTACTATATGTGAGGAACTAAAGAACAAAGAGGATAAGCCAGAAACTTCCAAGCTGAACTGACTAGAGTAAAAGTATGGCATAAATTTTGTACTTATATTCATTGCAGTAGTAGCAGTAATAGTTACAAGCTAAAAATGTCTTCATTCGCATTCTCTTTGCCATCATTTGGTTTGCCATATTAATTGGGATGAGGTTAGATTGAGCAACAAATTTCCTTTCCATAGAAAACACCGAAATGCTGTTCCTGGCAGCATTGTATAAATGAGATGAACTTTTAACTTGCTTGACTTTGGTTTTCATTGCATTCATGTTTTCCAGATTATAATAGGTGAAGACTAATGCCAAAATCCTGTGCTGTGCAGGCTGAGGCAGAGAAGCAGTAGGAAGGCAGTAGGAAGCAATATAGAAAAATTAAATAAGATAAATACAAAGATACAGTGAAAATATGGAGGAAGAGATCAGAATGCTTCAGTAGCAAAATAAGTGAGAACAATCTTACATCATAGGGTTTTTTGACTTTTAGAGTCACCTGTGTGCTGTGCTTGCATGTCATTACATAAATTCAGAACTGGTAATGCTAGAATACTCATAAACAGTATCTCAAAATATGTTTCTGTAGTGGTTAAAAGGAGACAATTGGTATACATGTGACTATCATAGTGTTTTATGTCATGCTGGAAAGAAAGTGTGTGTTAGACTTTTAGAGGCTTGTCTGTAGCAGCAAGTTGATAGTGTGAATAGTTCTATCTGCTCATTGAATGCTAGGAGAGTCAGCTCAGTAGTTGCGGGAAGAACATAATTAAATAGCCCAGCAAAACCATACGTGGATTTCACTTTGCATCTTGTTAAGAGCCAGAGTTCTAGTATTTTAAACTTCTTTACACTGAATCGCATGAATTAGTCCATGTATACACATTTTTTCTCTGTGTGCACAGTCACATAGTTGTAAGCTAATTTCTGTTTCAGAGGCACTTGAAAAAAAGGCCAAGGGCTTTAGTATTTGGTATGCTAAAACTGAAAATGCAGGACACTGACACTCTTTGCCCAAAGTGGAGCTCATTAGTGCAGTACAGCAGTTGACTTAGCAACTGATTAAATTAATCCTCAAAAAGAACATTGTTTAGATTTTTAGTATAGATACTTTAGAGGAAAATGGGTTAGAAATACTTGAGTCTTGCAGCTTTCATTGACTTACATATGTTACTCTTCTTGTAGGTGAACTGAAAACATTAATGCCCCTTGACCGCGAGCAGCAAGCAGTTTATTATCTTCTAGTGAAAGCCACAGATGGAGGAGGAAGATTCTGCCAAGCTAATATTATTTTGACTCTGGAAGATGTGAATGATAATGCCCCAGAGTTTACAGCTGATCCTTACTCCATTACAGTATTTGAAAACACTGAGCCTAAAACCCTTTTGACAAGAGTGCAGGCAACAGATGCAGATGCAGGTATGCATTCTTTGACTGATACTTTTTTCATGGTCTCAAAGTTGCAGTAATGTTTGTTTAGTCTTACCCTGAGAGGTGTTAAGTCTTCTAGTGGAACTGACAGATGTTCAATACTTCCCAGGATTAAACTCCTCAAAGATATGTTTAGGTCTACTAAATCATGTAACACCTGACTGCCATGTGTGAGTCCATTTTATGTCTGCAAAAAAGAGGGGGGGGAGAGAGATAAAATGTAGGATGTTTCTAGTGTGATAAGCTATTAATGTTATGACAGGATACATTCATCCTTCTGCTCCTGGTGTAAGTAAAAGAAATACCGAGCGATATCTGTTCATATAAATGTTCATTCATAGATTATTTGAATATATGTTCCTCAGGCTACCTATTGATGGTCATATGATAAAAAGAGACCTGGTCAATTGTAGCTTTCTATATATGCTACCCTGTTAAGATTTTTTGCTGCCTCTATCTTCACTGTGTAGTTACAGGTATTTAAGTGAACATGAACTGAAAATGCCACTAGATTTTCCTCTTATGCTTTGTAAGAAATACAACAGCATAAGCTCTTTCTTCAGATGTTTGATTTCCATATATCATTAGTTTATTAGTCACATAATATTAATTAATAGTTGCCTCAATTCTGCGAAATGAGCAACCTGCTTTGTGCTGTGGTAAAGCTTGGTTCTGAATTTTAAGATAAGAGGCAGGTATCTTCACACTTCAGTAGTCTTTGAGGCTCAGTAGGAGCAAAATTCTTGGCCCAAAAACCTGTGCAGTTTTTGCTGGTTTTGTTTTGTTTTGTTTTGTTTGGTTGGATGGGTTGGTTGGGTTGGGTTGGGTTGGGGTTCTTTTTTTGTTGCTTGCTTGTTAGTTTGTGTTTTATTCCGAAATGTTGCCAGAAATTATGTTCCTATTAATTGTGGGACATGGTTCTTAAATAAGATTACTGGAATTGAGTCCAGTTATTTGATGCAACATTACTCTCTCCTATCCTCCTGTGTTATTTTTAAGCCTGCTACACAGATGCTCTTGTTCTAAAGTTATAATTAGATTTATATTACTAATCTTTTCCTATTAGCTAGTACTCTGACTGAAGCAGAACCAGGCTACGTGGTTTTTGTATGGTAGAAAATTGGTGCAACGACATGTTAGCTTAATTTTTAAAATCAGATTACATCTTTCTGGAAACCATTCTGCCTTTCAGAAGAGCCTTAAAGTCTTGCTGAAATGTACTTTAGCATGAATGATAATAGTTAGCATGCATGTGTTATTTTGATAGCTATCAGATCTGTTACCATGTTGGTGCATTTTAAAAGCTGCTTCATACTCTGCAATTGTTTTCAAAATGCAGGGACAAACCGTAAAATCCATTATTCACTGGTGAACTCTGCAGAGGGCCAGTTCTCTATTGATGAATTCTCTGGAATCGTTCAGTTGGAGAAGCCTTTGGATCGGGAATTACAAGCAGTGTACACTCTAACTGTGAAAGCTACAGACGAAGGTTTACCTAGAAGACTGTCTTCAACAAGTAGTCTTGTAGTTTCTGTTTTGGATATAAATGATAATCCACCTGTATTTGAGCATAGGGAGTATAGTGCAAGTGTATCAGAGGACATTTTGGTAGGAACTGAAGTTCTCCAGATCTATGCTGCAAGCAGGGACATTGAAGCCAATGCTGAAATCACATACTCAATACTCAGTGGGAACGAACATGGAAAATTCAGCATCGATTCAACAACAGGTAACAGATTACAACTGTGAGTATACATTAGGCTAACAAAGCACAGTGCCAAACTCTGTTCTACAGAACCAAATTCAACCAAATAGGTTATGTGTAATCTACATGCATCATCCTGGCCGTAAAGCCAGTGCTACTGTCTGTTCACCCATTTTGCCAGAATGCCTACTAGAGGAGTGCAGCAGAATGTAGGATTAGGTACTTACTTGTCACTGGTTTTTATTGTTACTTGGGTTAGGTTCATTTAGTTGGCAAGAGTAAGAGTTTCCTAGCTGGAATATTCCTTGCCCTGGGGACAGAGTGGGTGGAATGACATGGTTCTGTAATGATAGAAGCATAATAGTTTTTTCATAAAAGCTGTGTAATCATGAGTGGCCAGATTTGGTAAAAGAAAGTTCAGAAATTAAATTAATTGGGGAAACTTGTCACTGGTCCACAAAGACAGTAATTGTAGAGGAGTTTGATATGGCATTAAAGTTGAAATATTCTGTTCATGTATCCAGCATGACAGTGAAGAGTTTAGACTTACGTGTTGGTCAGATTTAGTCTCGTGAAGCATGTAGGTTTTGTGGAGAATTTTTTACTATTAAGGACAACTCCTTGTTAAAAATCAATATACCACTCAATTCTTGTTTATTTTCTTACATAATTCTTTTCCTAAAATTAATTTCTGATAAAGTTTGAGTTTCTAAAACAATGTTTCTACCCAGAAGTTAATAGTAGTTAATTGTATCAGTCTGAATGAAATTATAATTCTTCCAGCTGCTTTTTCCAGTGTGCACAGTGGTACTGTGGTATAGAATTTCTCTGCCTGTTTAACTTACTCACATATTTGAAAGGAGCAAAAAGGTTCCAGGAAACACTCTTCCAGCAGCATATCAGTGTGTGTGATAGAGACTGCACTATCTTAACTATCTGGTTAAAAAGTCAGACTTTTAACAGAACCTGAATATTCCTATCAATCAAAATTCATGCTCAGAGAGTTCTGCTACTACCTCTGTATACTTGATGCCTGACATTAATGCTGGTAGCAAGGGAAGTAATGTCAAAGGTAATTTTAATTTTTTTGTTAATTTCAATTCAAAATTAAGAACATTTTCTAAACACAATTTTTATTTTACTTTTTTAATGAAAAAATGTGAGCCAGGTGGTTGTAAAGTGTGTGTCTTTTGTGGTAATGGCAGAAACTTGCTACATTTTTACCTTCGTGTGTAAACCCTGATCATTTCACTGTGTAGCTCCAGCTTTACCATGACAAATCCAGGCCTGAAGAAGCTGAGTATTTGTCAGACCCAAGCCAAAAGTTGGGATATGCTACAGTAATGCTAGATTTTAAGTTTTTTGATGTATTTTCTTCCTTGCCTAGGAGCCATTTTTATCATTGAGAGTTTGGATTATGAAAGTTCTCATGAGTACTACTTGACAGTGGAAGCCACAGATGGAGGGACCCCTTCATTAAGTGATGTGGTAACAGTGAATATTAATGTAACAGATATCAATGACAACAGTCCAGTGTTCAGCCAAGACACTTACACTGCAGTGATCAGTGAAGATGCTGTGCTTGAACAGTCGGTCATTACAGTACGTATTGTGGGGTTTTTCCTTTGAAATCCTCTGTCATGTCAATCATGCTTTTAGTCTTGAAGGAACAAATACTGAATTGACGATGGACGTGTTAATAGATCAGTTTGCCACTGAGTGAATATACAGTATGTTTTGAAAGAGTTTCAGAGCCAGGGACTTAAATCCGTAGGAAAATAGGTGACGTTGTGTGATGTAATTGGGTTCTGCTTCTCAGAACATGACTTAATCTTCAGAAGAAATTCAGTAAATGAAGGAATGTTGGTTTGTTCTGTTTGGGTGACAGTTCTCCTGAGAACAAAGAAATGTGTTAGATCAGACCAGCTGTGCTCATCATCAGGGTTAATTTATCTGAAAGGTGATAGAGTCTATTGTGACCTGTTTTAAATGAGCGTGTACTGTCCCTTAGGTTATGGCAGATGATGCTGATGGACCTTCAAACAACCGCATTCACTATGCAATTGTAGATGGCAATCAGGGAAATCCTTTTACAATTGACCCTACCAGGGGTGAAATAAAAGTGACTAAACTTTTAGACAGAGAAAAGGTAAGTTTTTTATGGTTTTGGTCAGTTGGTATTAATTTAGCTATACTAATGGAAGAATACATTTATTTTGTTAAATTGTATTTGTAAATTACCATTTCAAGTGTTCCAAAATCATACAGTTCTATCAACCTGAAAGTGTCTATTTATGTCCATGCTTTTTGGGGTGGGGAACATCAGTGGTGGGAAAAGAAAGGATTAAGTTTATGAAGGCAATGTCTATTGAGGGCAGGCACAAAAATGTTTCATCCTCAAAAAGCAAGCTGAGCTTATAACCCTTTTGCTCTTTTGTTAATGTTTTTTATTTTTTAGATTTCAGGATATACCTTGACAGTTCAAGCTTCAGATAATGGAAACCCATTGAGACATAATACAACCACAGTTAATATTGATGTTTCTGATGTAAATGACAATCCTCCAGTATTCTCAAAAGGAAACTATAGTGTTATTATCCAGGTAACTACAGATAATGAAGTAGTCAAATCAGTAATGTTATTAGTGTTAATTTGTGACTTGAAAATTTCTGCAAGATATGATAAACGTAATGCTTCAGGGTTTTTTTCTGTGTTTTAAATCATTTGAGGTTGTCAGTGAGACTGCTTACCTGAGTAAGTGTTAAAGCTTACAGAATTCATGTTGTGCACTCTATTTAGAAACTTAGGTTGGAAGTTGAGTGTGGTTTTTTTCAGCTACTTTGTATGTATGTATGTTAGACATTCCATTTATTTTTATAACACTTCTAGCATCAGACAGGTTAAAAGACAAAAAATACATTTTTTTTAAATCTTTGAGTTACTGCTTAAAAGAAGATACTTTAGGTACATATTATTCTGAAGTTAGTATTATGCACTGTGGTACATTGTTCAAGACTTAATTCCTACTGGCCTCATTTTGGATCAGAAGCAGTTGAAACAGGAATAGTATTTCATATTGCTACCTTCCAATCCTTTTACTGATATTCTACCTTACTTTGGTAGTACTGGTCCAGATTCTCAAGTGACTGGCATGTACTTGCCTTAGAAAACTCTCTTGTAAAGCAAAGATAGCAAAGGCTGCATCTGTACTCCTTGTCTTCCTGAATCAAATAGAGATAAATGGAAGGGAACAAAGGAATTGCATTAAGACCTTTTGTACTGATCGCAATCCCTTGAGTCCTTTTCCTGTTGCTGGTGCCTGGCCTTTTACAAAAGATAAGTGAGGATAAGCCAGTGTTATCTGGTGCACTGTGCCATCCTAAAGTACCTCCTCTGCTTTAGAGAGGTACTCTGCATGTACATGTGTAAATCATAGAATCATAAAGGTAGTTTTCTGAAAAAGACAAAGTGATTCATCTCTACCTAGCATATACAGAGCAGGCATGCAAGATACCCTGCATCTTTGGTGCTTCCAGAGTAACAAATCTGAATGTTTGTGTTGTCTCAACAGTATTTTACTTTCCCCAATTATAATCTTTCTGGAAATGAAGTTAATTAACACATCACCTAAAACTGTAGACTACATAGCCAGTGTCTGTAAGGTTTCCCTTAATGAAAAAGCAAGACCTTTTTTTTTATAGTTAATTAATCATCCTGTTGAGGGTAGCAGAGAAAAGCTTGGAGGAGTTGCCTAAGAATGCTGGTGTTTATTTCCTGATATATTGGAGATGGATATATCTGGACAAATGGACTTAGCTATTATGAAAATCAAATTACTTTAAATGTCCATATGTAAAATATTTGTATTTTAAAACTATGGTCCTTGTCTGTTCTGCTGGAGGGGAAAAAAAAAGCTTCAGCTGCAGTATCTGTAATTGAGTTACTCTTGCAAGAACAATGAGTATACTTGTTAGGAGTTTTTGCAACTGTGCATTTAAATGTAATTTAAAAATATAATAAAAATCTGGTCAATACAGTAGAGTAGATATTCTGGGAGAGGTGTTACTAGTGTTAGGTAAGGTGATGTGTGTATATCAAATACATGATAAAGAGTGCAAAGTGGCTGTGAAACCTCTAGCATCCATGTGATGCAAACTTGAAGAGGGTTTATGATGCAAATTTTAAAACCTGGTTTTCATATTTTAAGCAGACAATGGCTGTAGAAGCCACAGTTTTGGTCAGAAAACTAATCTGAGACACATGGGGTCAGATAGAGGAGTGTGTTTTTCTAGTCCTCCCAGCAAAGGCATTGGATTATTCTTCACAGATATTTTAGCTAATTTGGAAGTCTTTGATGACTTGGCAATTAATCTACAGTAATCTTATTTCAGACTCAAAGTGAAAAACTTAAAGTTTCAAGACTAAGCTCATTTTAAAAATATAAGACCAAGTTAAATAAAAAAGAAAACAAAGTTTAAAATGTTCTGCCTTTCTCTTTTTAGTATTTTCATCATTGTTCTCAATGTAGTATTTTTCCTTAATATTGTTATTCTGATTTATCATATACTGATTAACAAATTTGATGGTAATTTGATATTATTTTTGTTCTCTTGTGAAAAATAAATCAATGTATTTTTACTGATAACAAAACCAATGTAATTTTATTCTGCATTTATAGGAAAATAAGCCTGTTGGATTTAGTGTGCTACAGCTAGTGGTGACAGACAAGGATTCTTCTCATAATGGGCCTCCTTTTCTCTTCACCATCCTGAGTGGAAATGAAGAGAACACTTTTCAGATTAGCCAGCAGGGAGTACTGACAACAACTGCTGCACTGAACCGCAAAGTGAGAGATCACTATTTACTTCATGTTAAGGTAGGATATGCAACCTCTTGCTGTTTTGCATTATTACTGTAAGTATCCAGTTAATTTTTCCCACCCAGACCACTGTTTCCCTTCCTACCTGTTATGTTTCTGTCACAAGATCCTGACATGCCAAACAGTCATTTAGGCACCTCCCTTGGGGAAACATCTTCACTGTGTTGGTTTACATGGCAATCTATAGAGGTGTAACAGGAAGCTTAAATAAACTCACAGTAAGGGTAAAGTGTAAGTCAGTGTTAGCTGGATGAGTGGTCTTGACAAGCCCTTTGCCTTTCATGTGGGATGCTGGAAATGCCAGCAGGGGACAGGTCCCTTGAGCCTACTGCTGTCTGCAGACTTCCTCTCACCACTGTCACTTTGACTGAAGTCCCTGTGAACTGGAACAGTCACTGAAGCTGTGAACTTGACTACACTGATGTGATGGGAACAGGGATACTCAGAGTTGCACATCTTGGCAGTACTGGAATAGTTTTCTGTAGTTGCCACATTCTTTTTTGCAATTGCAATTGAAAACACCATTTTTAAGTTTGTAAAACCAGGTCAGTGGGTCTTTGTTGTAGCATTGAATCTTGCACTGCAGTACTTGGAGATCTCAGAATCTTGCAGTGGAAAATACTGCATAAAACTGAAAAATGGCCCTGCATTTTCTATAGTGCAAAAAGACCAGACAAAGTCCAAAAATTCATATTACATTAACATAGCTAAATTCTCTAAAATTTTTTTTTGTAGTGTAATGTAAGAAATTTCAAAACATTTTTTAAAAAATGGTCCTTTCCAGTCCAGTCCTTTTTAATTCAGTTATAAAATAAGCAGCTGTGAGCAGGGGACTCAAAATTAGTAAGCTAAGAATAGATGGTCTTAATTCTTAAACTCCATTTCCAAATCTGTGTTTTAAGAAAAATTCTTACCTATATTTTTACATGAGATTTTTCAATCTGCAAATTATTCTCGTACATAATATTGCCATTTCTAAGTAAATGTGCGTTTGCAGAATTTTAGAATCATACTCAGCTTCAGTGTATTCTGAATTCTGCCCATGTTGGGATAATAATCATATCATATTTACACAAAGTCTCTCTCTTTTCTTTGGAAAAGAAAAAAAAATCCCACAGATGATGGCTGAGTCACTAAAATGTGTCATCAAGAGCAAGTGGTGTAAAAACCAGCATACATAAAGAATCCATTTAAATGTAGTTTAGTTTGGGGCTTAAGAATTGAGATTAAAAAGGGGGCAGGAAGGTACATACATCATTCTTCTATTACCCCATTTTTCTCAGTAGTCATCTGCTAATAATTAATGGTGAGACACTTAGCCCCCAAGGTACCCAAGTGGTGTCTCTGGCCTTCTTAGGCTGTGTGAGGCCAAACCAGCAGTGGTGCTGCCCTTAGTTGCACTTCACTGAATAGATTTTCAAGTTCTATACCAGTGTCCCAAGCTCACCGTTTTGTTTAGAGAAAAAGAATCAGCAATGTGTTTACTGTATGTGCAGATGGTGTAATACAAGATCCACATGTTTCACTTAGATTTTCTCTAAGAGGTACCTAATTTCTATTTTACTTTTAAACATACTCATATGAATGCAAGCATAAACAGTTGTGTCTGTTCTGTGCCAACTATTACATTGTTATTGTCACATTTCATGATTTACCTAAACCTTTGGCAGATCCTTAATCTGTCTACCTTTCCTTAAAAGATGAGTGAGAGCCCTGCCTTAACACCCTCCTCTGATTGGAACCATGGAATTTTTCCATTTCCAAGCTGCTTCCTAGCCTGTAGGATGCTTGTAAACTATCTGTCAATACTTGAGCTATCTTCTTATTAGCACAGCACTTGAAAAGTTCCTTTTTTCTAGGGAATGAGTAAGTGCTATTTTAATGGCATCCAGTAGCAAAACAAATGTACTTACTTGCAGCAAAGACTTCTCAGAGTTTTTAAATTATTAAAGCAGACTGTACTAATGCATGTTTTCTGTGCTCTTCTACCCAATCTCACTATTTTGGACCTGTCTAATCATTGATTCCCAGGTTCCCTGCCTAAATTCTGGAAATAATCTCTGTCTTTTAATTGCCATTTGTCATTGTACACTATGATAGCTTTTTAAAAATAGATACAGTGATATAAATTGCTATTATATTCTCCATAGAGAGTCACTATACATAGTATGAAGGCATCTAAACTAAAACTAGTGTTTCCATATCACAAGACTTTGGTTCCAGTGGTAGACACAAAAATATACATGACTGTTGAGGAAAAATATTCGTCCCTTGCTCATTTAGGAGAGATTTTTCAAAGGCAGTAGGGAAGGAATCTTCTCAAGCTTACGCTGTCTTTAATTTCTACACTTTCATTTTGCAGCTCACAAGTTGATGGCTGTGTATGAGGTCTTGATACTTGCTTTTGTTTTTTAACTGACCTTCACTGGCATACTTTTCAATATTGACAGCTTTCACCTTAGTTGCTTTTTGAATGGATTGCTGAGCAAAGGTTGTCTATGTTACAGGCATACCTCATTTGAAAAACAAAATGAAAAAGCCAAACAAAAAACTCAGCATCCTCCCCACAAACAACTCCTCCCAAACACACCCCACACACCCACTACCACAAAAAAATTTTACTCAAAAGAGCCTTTCTTTTTACTTTTGCATTTTTAAGAGAAATAAGGATTTTTTTTTTCCCAACTGCCACCTACATGTGCATGCCACTCACATTTGCTTTCCCTCTCTCCAAAGGAAATAGATTATCCATTAACAAATGTCTCGCAGCATTAGTGTGTGAAATCTTCAGCTATGAGTCATAGCTATGTGGCTTTGTGCCACACTGAAGTCTTCAGTTTAAAACCACAGCAGATTTTTAAGTTTCTGCACTATTGGAAAATTCATTTCTCCTGAGGCTTTTCTTTCCTACTTGCTGTCCATTTGTTACAATTTCGCTTGCCTGTTTGTTTCAAGCCCTTTCTTGTTTCCCTTGGGCATTTCTTCTGTAGCTATAAACTGTCTGCCTTGTCTTGTTTCCAGGCAGAAATCTAGGCAAAACAAAACTTTGCCAACTTTAACTTGCTCTCTCTCTTTCTCTTGTTATTTATGTTTGGGTAACTAGAGGGCAAGTTTCTAGCTATGCCTGTCTTTTGGAGTTAACAGATGAAGATGTGTAGTTCTACATCATGCAGTATCTTTTAAAAATGCTGTAATTGTCTGCACATCCACAGATCACCTTGTGCCTGGAGTTCTCTTTAGCTTAAATTTGCTTTCATACAAAAAAAAATCATATCCTACAAACATAAACATAACAAGTCAAAAAGAGTTTCTTGCATAGATCTTCAAAATGTACCAACTACCTGTTGTCATTGTAAAATTATTGTAAAATCCTTTGAACAATGCAAGGTATCTTCTTCCTTCTGAGTTCTCTGTGTCCCCTCCGTCCCTTCACATCTCTCTGAGTTGTCTTTGCCCATTTCTTTATTCTCACTACCAGTAATAGGGAAAGAGCTCTGGGGAAAAGATAGATCCAAAACAAGAACTGAGAAATAGAAAGAAGAAAGTGAACCCAAGGGAATTCTCTTTTCTCAATTTTCTACTTTTTTTTTTTTTTTTTACCACAACAGTGTATGCTTTTGTGAGAAAAGATGGGAGGATAGGGAACATGATGTTTAAAAAGGCTCTGAAATTTAATTAGGCTGATTCTGTTAAAGAGAATTACTTTAATTGTCTGAAACAAATAGGACTACAGGTGGGTTTCTTTTCAATAATCACAAATCATGAAAGATAGCATAATTAATTGCAACATTCTACATATGTTGTTTTCCTTTTCTAGTACAGTTTGTCATACTGCATTTAGATTGTCTACAAGACCACCTCCTAATAACTGAGGCATGTTGTAGATGTCTGGCTCATGAGTCATTTCAAGTTTGTGTCACCGTGTTTGAAATAAAAAGTCTTCAAGCGCCATCTGCTGTCTGAAGTCAGCTACTGGGCATTTCCTCTGTATCTGCTAGAAGTGTTAGTGGGTTCCCAGCATTTCCAGACACTGAGAATACTATGCACTTTTAATCTTGGAAGAAGTAAAATATGTTTGTGTTTGCCTGCTTATATAAGCTTTGTAGATTTTCATTGTTAACTTTTATGTCAGGACATGTTAGGAAATTTTTGTCGAGCTTTTTCCTGTAGGAACTTTTTTTGTTGTTGTATTTTTTGCTTTATTTTTTTGGTTTTTTGTAAATGAACACAAAGTACAAAAATCTACAGTAGAATTTGAGATAAAGCAAAAATCTAACTCTATCCTCATCTTTCTTTAGGTGGCAGATAATGGAAAACCCCCATTGTCATCTTTGACTTACATTGATCTTAGAGTTATTGAGGAAAGCATTTATTCTCCAGCAATTTTGCCTCTAGAAATCTTTGTCACAGCCTTTGGGAAAGAATATTCAGGTGGTGTCATTGGAAAGATTCATGCTACTGATCAAGATGTTTATGATACTTTGACATACAGTCTGGACTCCAAAATGGAATCCTTGTTCTCCGTTTCCAGTACTGGTGGCAAACTAATAGCACACAAAAAGTTAGATGTAGGACAGTACCTCCTAAATGTCTCTGTTACAGATGGAAAATTTACAACTGCAGCTGATATTACTGTACATATCAGACAAATCACCCAGGATTTACTAAATCACAGTATTGCAATACGCTTTGCAAACCTGGCCCCTGAAGAATTCATTGGTGATTACTGGCGCAATTTCCAGAGAGCTTTAAGAAACATTTTGGGCGTGAGGAGAAATGACATCCAGATTGTTAGTTTGCAGCCCTCTGATCCTCCTTCAAATCTTGATGTCCTTCTGAATATTGAAAGGTCTGGTAGTTCTCAGCACCCAATGAGAATTTGGCTGCACAAGATAAACTCTTCTGTTCCTGACCTTGAAGAGATTTTAGGTGTCCGGATAATTGATGTTTTCCATAAGCTTTGTGCGGGCCTAGATTGTCCTTTGAAATTTTGTGAAGAAAAAGTAACAGTGGATGAGAACATCATGTCAACCCACAGCACAGCCAGATTGAGCTTTGTCACTCCCCGTCATCACAGAACAGCAGTTTGTCTTTGTAAAGGTAAGAAAAGCTGTAAGGAAAACACTGTCCGTGAAAAGACTGTTGAACAGCGTAATCCACAGGGGAAAGTTTTGTTGCAGGACAAGACTTTTAAGAGTATTCTGTAACTTTCACTGCAGCATTTAGCTTATTTTATTCAGAGCAAGGAGTAATTCTTTCTTATCTCATTATCTCATTTTAAGAGTTTACATAATATAAGCTTATGGGAGGGGACTTTTTATGTAGTTATACCTTCATTTTCCATTTTAAGAAAAAAGCTCCCTTTTTTGTTCTTGGCTAACTGAGCTTGCCAGGCATTTTCCGTCTTTTATGCAGGAAGGTAAGTTATTGCAAAGCACCTGAATACTTCCTGGGTTTTGCTTAGTGGAATAGCCCACACAGCTTCCAAACTTGGCTGGGAATTACAGGGTTGAACTGGGAAATGAGTATTCATTAAGGTACAAGTAAGTATACAGATTATTTGCCTTCATGTCTGAAGAAAACGACAGTGCTCTTTAAAATCACGACTTAACATTGCTGTGTGAACTTGCCACATCTTAAGTAAGAACTTGGAAGACCATTCCACTTCTGTCTCAAATACGGACACACTCTTCTGCTCTTCCCAACCCATTCTATTTTCTGTCTACATGTGGGGTTTTATGTTATGTGATAGTAGTGTTAAAACTTAAGCCACAACACCATTTTCCATATTTTACCAATTGAATTGGTTGAATAATCAAGATAACTATTGAACACCAGCCACTACATACACCGTTTTTCTAGTCTGTGTTTGTGTCAGTCACGTCTCATACTGTTCACTTCCTTGTCAGATAGTTACTAATATCATTTGGGTTGCTCTTAGCTACTGTACATAAGTTTCTCTTTTCACAAAATACCATAACCATCAACAGAAGGGAAGTAATGTATTTTGTTTTACAGAAGGGAAATGTCCCCTGGTGAGTAGTGTGTGTGAAGAAAGCCTGTGCCCTGAAGGTACTGAATGTTTAGGAGATCCCAAGGAAGGAAAATACACCTGTGTTTGCCAAGACAGCAAAGTTGGACAGTGTCCTGGTAAGAAATTAACTCTGCTTAACTTCTCTCTGAAATTGTCTCTGCCTAAAACCATACTACTTTCCAAATGTAAATTTGATTCCAGTCGTGTGTTAACACAGTTCATACTTTTCTGTATTCCTAAGCATCAGCTGGTTCTGCTGTGACGTTTACTGGGAGCAGCTATGTGAAATATCGCCTCATGGAGAATGAGAACAAAGAGGAAATGAAGCTGACAATGAGACTTAGAACTTACTCTGCTCATGCAGTTGTTATGTATGCTCGAGGAACAGACTACAGTATCTTAGAGGTATATTAAAATCTCCTAGTGCCTATCTCTTCCTCTTACGATTTTCTTACTATTTTTCATGCCATATTAAAAGATTGAATCATACCATGGGGTTGGTCTGGATGACCTTTAGAGGTCCCTTCCAATTCAAATTATTCTGTCATTGCTGTAGGACTGTTACAACTGAGAATTACCTTCAAAGTGGTGTGTTATGTACATCCAGGCAACAAACCTTCATGAATTTTTTTTAATGTGTAAAAGGAATTAGTTT
This sequence comes from Calypte anna, assembly GCF_003957555.1. NCBI lineage: Eukaryota > Metazoa > Chordata > Aves > Apodiformes > Trochilidae > Calypte > Calypte anna. The sequence goes on from NC_044248.1 coordinate 21,919,487, forward strand.
TCATTAATGTTTTAAAAATAAGGTTTAAAAAAAAAAAAAAACTAATTCAGTGAATCACCTATTTGTTTGGTATACTCTTAAGTTCCTCCTGAAAAAAGTCATGTAAAACACCACATGAAAGGTCTTGAAATGTTATAATCTTTTGATGATAATTTGTGGCTTCTTTACAAGAGGAAAAAGCTGTACAAGAATAAATCACAGTTGCTGTGACTGGAATACATTGGTATTAAACTGGCTTTTAAGAACACCACCATCATTCTGTCTTTCCAGCAAATGTTAACTTTTGTATGTATCAGTACTTCTTAAATTTGATGATTATGTGGCTTTCCTCCATAGATTCACCATGGAAGGCTGCAATATAAATTTGATTGTGGCAGTGGACCTGGGATTGTCTCTGTTCAGAGCACTCAGATTAATGATGGTCACTGGCATTCAGTATCCCTTGAAGTGGATGGAAACTACGCACGGCTTGTTCTGGACAGGGTGCATACTGCATCTGGTACTGCACCTGGGACACTGAGGACACTAAACCTAGATAATCACGTGTTTTTTGGTGGTCATATTCGGCAACAAGGTACAAGACATGGTAGAAGTCCTCAAGTTAGCAATGGTTTCAGAGGCTGTATGGATTCTATTGTACTTAATGGACAAGAGCTGCCCCTAAACAGTAAGCCACGGAATTACGCACACATAGAAGAATCTGTAGATGTGGCACCTGGATGCTTACTGACTACCACAGAAGGCTGTTCAAGCAGCCCATGTCAGAATGGAGGCATCTGCAATGCACTGTCAAATGGAGGTAAGCTGTGCTATCCTCTTCTGCTGTTAGTTTGCAAAACTGCTTTGCCACTTCCATGCCTTGAAGGACAGAACAACTTTGTGAATTTTATTTCCCCAGGAGCTGTAGAGGACTGGTTGCTAGGCAGGCAGGAAGGCTGTATCTGCTTATGTTCTAGACTCAATTCCTTAAGCAGACAAAGCCCATCAGACAAAGTGGGGATTTAATCTTAAAATGCCTGGCTTAAAGTCTTACTTTAAAAATTCTGAAATCATAATGACAAGATGGAGTTTTGTAAGAGAAATTATCCCTCAGTCATATTCAAGAAGAACCTTACTGGTTAGACTTTCCTTCATCTTTCAATAAATATTTTACTCCCCATTCTCCCTCTCTCAGAACAGGTAGGTGGGTAAGGAGGACTTTATCTTAAATCAGTAAAGACATGTGTGTCTTTCAAAAAAACTGTATTTGATTTCAGGTTACTATTGCAAGTGTGCACCCTTGTTTATGGGAACTCACTGTGAAGTAAGTGTCAACCCATGTGCTTCCAACCCCTGCCTTTATGGTGGTACTTGCATCCCTGTCAGTGATGATTTTATCTGCCAGTGCCGAGGACAGTACACAGGCCAAAGGTATGTTTCGATAGTTTATTGTACTAATGAACCCATTAGAGAATAGACTATACAAGTAACACTTTTTCTGTTTTATGTTTCCTACTTAAAGCTTAGAGTTCAAAACCTACTAGTTAGTGCCATCCCCTCTGTTAGAGCCCTGAATCCCTGTACTCACTTGCAGTAAGGCAATAGATTAATTCATGCTGCTTTTTTTTTTTCCTCCTCTTTTTGTTTTTTGTCCTTTGCAGGTGCCAGCTGGGTCCATATTGCAAAGACAACCCTTGTAAAAACAGTGGCAAGTGTATTGACAGTTTGGATGGACCTGTTTGTGAGTGTGAAGCAGGCTTTCGTGGAGAAAGGTACATAGTAGTGTTCTACATCTTTTAGAGTTCCATAGGTGGCTCCTAGCTCTTATATATTTAAAGGTATCTTAAAATAGTTTTGATGAGATTATTGTTTGTCTTACAAGTGGTGAGTTGTATAGATTTTTGGATAAAAGACAGCTGTTTGGTCTGTACTGGGTAAACACTTCCTAGTGACAGTATAATCGTATAATCATTGGATGTATACTGTGTTACAAAGATATTGATTATCATGTTCTATGCCTGGAACTGAGCTGAGTCTTACATCTCTCCAGGAGGCAAACTATGCCCTCATTTCTGTGAGATTTTGTACTTATTGGGGCTTAAAACGGTACTTTCTGTGATGCCCAGTTTGATTGTGGAATTCTGAATTCTTTACTTAAAAGTTAACAGTTCGAACTGGTTTAAATTTGTAACATTCTAAAAACAGCAAATTGCCTAGTAGTGTACAGTACTGTAACATTATTTCTCTGCTTGGTTTCTGGTAGGTGCCTGACTGATGTCGATGAATGCATAGAAAACCCGTGTCTTAATGGTGCCCTTTGTGAGAATACTTATGGTTCATATCACTGCAATTGTAGCCGTGGATTTGGAGGAAAACACTGCACAGACATTGTTCTTAACAAATATGTTTCAACATCTTGGAATATTAGCTTAGCTGAAGTGATTGGGATTATTGTTTTCATCGCAGGAATATTCTTGTTAGTTGTGGTTTTTGTTGTTTGCCGCAAAGTGATGAACAGAAAGAAGAAACACCAGCCAGAACCTGAAGACAAGCAACTGGGAGCTACAACAGCTTTCTTGCAAAGACCTTATTTTGATGCAAAACTGAATAAAAACATCTATTCTGACATCCCACCGCAGGTCCCTGTTCGTCCCATTTCATACACTCCAAGCATTCCAAGTGACTCCAGGAACAACCTTGACAGGAATTCTTTTGAGGGGTCTGCTATCCCTGAGCACCCAGAGTTTAGTACTTTTAACCCAGATTCTGTGCATGGTCACCGAAAAGCTGTAGCTGTTTGCAGTGTGGCACCAAATTTGCCACCTCCACCTCCTTCCAATTCTCCTTCAGACAGCGATTCAATACAGAAACCCAGCTGGGATTTTGACTATGACAGTAAGAAATGGTTCACATTTTATTACTTTTCTGTTTAAGGTGCGTGCAGGTACAATTTTAGTATGAGTGCAAAATCTCAGTCTATGCCTGTTGGGTTCAAAAGGCATTATGACTTTACTGGGTTTGGAGCATGTTCAGGTTTTATGATCTACTTAGTTTTGTAAAAATTTCTAGATCTCAGCCTGAAATTTTATCATCTCTTTAATCTCAAATGTATTAATCATCTCACTCAAAACTTTTTTTTTCAGCTAAAGTAGTAGATCTTGACCCCTGCCTTTCGAAAAAGCCTCTGGATGAAAAGAATTCCCATCCTTACAGTGCCAGAGAAAGCATGTCTGAGGTCCAGTCACTCAGCTCCTTCCAGTCTGAATCATGTGATGACAATGGTATGTAAAATACAATCATTTTCAACTTCCCCTTACATTCATTTGTTATGTCTTTGCATCTATATCACTATCAATAGGACTTAAATATATCTAATTTACTTATGTTAATACCCAGATATGTTAATTTTTTAAGGTATTTTGCTTATCTTACACCTCATGTTAATTACCTTAAAATTATTCATTCTGCTCTTGGAATATTAACAGTGAAAATGCAGCACAAGGTGTTCAGAGCCTTGCGTTCAAAAGATGTTAAAAGAGTGTTCAAATTTGAGATACTGTTTTAGGAAATCATTAGTTATCACCTCATCTGAGGAAACAGTTAATTTAAGAAATGGCTTCTACACAAATATAACTTTCACTTTGACATTCAGCTTTCAATGAAGCTTTCTGGTGTTACAGTTTCATTTCTTTCCTTCTCTTTTTCTTGCTGCGACCTCAGCTCCCATATGGATCAGATCAGTTCTGAGTGAGAGCAGAGTTTAAGTGACTGCTTGTAAGTTTGATTACTTTAGTAATGAAGGAAGCTGCACAAGAAAGGAATTTTGGTTTAGTACAACAGTATATTTGGCTTTCACCATGATTAAAATTAATCAAAAAAATATTACATACATTGAAAAAAAGCCAATATAAAAAGAAAACTACTTTGATCACAACTCCAGTCCATCAAAATATAATCAGCATTTGTGGGTTTTATTATTATTCACTGGAAGCCTTTTACTTTTCCATTGTGATGACAGATGCTTTTACTGTTGATATGAATGCATCTATGTATGCAGAAACATTTCAGACTGATTGGACAAAGCCACAGTTGTCACATACCCTAACTCACTAAGTCAAGGTATTTTGACTCCTTACTCCAATTTCTGCTTTTGTCTCTGAATAGTAAAAAAGAATTGGAAATTTCTTCAGCTTAGAGATAAAGAACGTTCTGCTTCTCAGTGAAGTAGAGTACTTTATTCTGAACACCATGAGAAGAAACAGTGTTAATGATTGGTGAAAGTAAAATGATATGCTTACAGTACTCATCATTTTATCAGTGAACTTGATACCAACTTAGAGCTTTTTTTCCTGTGGTATTAAGTATTGTGCAGTACATGTTGTTCTCCCCTCCTCTCCATCCCATGTACTTCATACGTTCTTACTCATATTTCTTGTCATGTATTGATTACTCATTAATACATCATTTAAAAAGAAATAGCTATTACATCATAGATACTGTTTCTTTGATCCTTTTTTGGTAGATTCTGAATTTATTAGTTTGAAATTTAATCCTGAGCCATGCAAACAAATTGCATGTGCTTACTTGCCTCAGTCCTTCTCCCTTCCAAAAGTATCTTGGGAAGTCTATAAAAATACGGTGAAAATTTCTTCCATTGGTCTTCCATGGGAGGGTTGATAAATGTAGTTTACAATCTAAACAGAAAAGCCTATTGCCATACTTTTTAATTCATGCAACAAAAGCCTTTAGAGCTGCCTAATTTATTGCTATCTAGATGAAGTATTGTGCAAGTGTTGTGTTTAGGCCATATTTCAGAAATTATAACACAGCTAAAGCAGTTTTGTGCTTGTGTAGAATAGAAACAGTTGCAAATATTTTTCCATGTTTATCAAGAATAAAATTCAGGTTGAGAGATGTATTTAACATATTACATGCAGCTGCTTTCTGGGTAGAGTAAATGTATACGTACAGCAGTGACCTTTCTTTATAAATTAGTAAAGAACTGCTATTTTACAGTGTTTTTTGTATATGTGTATGCTTTTTAAAGTGATACTAACTATAGGTTTGTTTTAATATGCTCCTTTTGTACCTTTTACAAGCTTCCATAGTGACTGTAATACACCTTGTCAATGCTGTTGTTGACTCGGTGGAAAAAGAAGGTATATACATGTTTTACTATTTATTTACTGCTTTGGCAGAATAATGCACGTTTGTTTTCTAGTAATTTAGTCCTAGCTGTTATGACTTAAAACTACTATTTATCTGGACTTTCTGATAAGCTGTAGCAAAGAATATAAATTGTACATCTGATCATATTTTCGTGTGTATCCTGTAGCTACCCTGTGGACAGGTTTCAGTGTGTGATTTCTTGGGGGGAAAAAAAGGATTGGTATAGAAATGAAATATGTAGGTCCTTGTTCTCTTCTGAAAATATTCACATTAAAGGTCTCAGAATTGAGACAGCATCAAAGGAAATAATACTCACTACTGCAGATGAAAAAGCAGCAGTCCCAGCTTCCTTTTCTTCTCCCACCCACACCTTGTCCAGTTGAGCAGAATGGGAATAGCCTGATATAAGTATTCACTGCCCTGGTCTTCATATCAATCTGTTTCTTTAGCAGAAAAAAAAATAAATATATGTATATATTTCTAGAATGCATTTGGGGTCTATAGGCATACACATTCCTAACAGTTTAAATAGTTACTTACTACCCAGCCTTACATCAGTAAGATATCTTAAAGATATGTTTGGGTGTATATATACACAAACACATACATTTGTGAGTGTGTGTAGTCTGTATTGAAACAAGAAAGAGGCAAAAATAGACATTTTCAATGGATATTTTTTTTTTTACTGACATTTAAGATCTGACTACTCTGGAAAACATAATTCTTTACAAAATTATAGTACTAATTAAGGTGCCAGTGACTATACAAATGTCTGTGGTTTTATTTTACTTTGAAAACCTTAAAGTTCCAGTGTTATGCAAGTAATTCATTCCATGGCCATGAGTTTGCAGAGATTATTTCTGAAATAACATATTTCCTATTTCTTAATGGAAAAGCAAGGTTTCCTGGTCCATATTAAGTCTTACTTAAAACAAAGCCATTTTAATAACATAAAACTGATTAAGAGTAGCTAAAGATTCTCTTAGGTTTGATATTTGAAGTACATCCTGTCTAATGTATGCAGACACACAGAAAGGTAAATGCAAAGACAAAATTACATTAGAATATTCCCTTAATGTGTACCTATAGACCATAGTTTTAGTCAGTGCTAAAAACTTGTCATAAGCAATACTTATGAAAGGGAAAATTATAAGATGAGAAGAGGCAAAATATTCTATGGGAAATATTTAGTAATATTTTCAGATATTCTCTGAGATGTAATCAGAAGAAACTAAAAATGGGGAATGTAGTTCTCAAGTCAAAATTGAGAAAGTATTGTTTGGTGGTTCCAGTGTAAGACAAAAACAATGATTTTATGCATTGCACAATTACTTCTAGAGAGACTAAACTTGTCCTCAGATACTTCTTAACACTTGAAAGTTTCTACTTGGAAAAAGCATTCCTTCTTTCAAAGCATCTTAGGTAAAGGGTTCTGCTTTGGAGCACCCTCAGGAGGGTCCCAATTCAAGCAGCAGAGTTCTTTGCTCAAGTCTTTAGCAAGGTCAAGTTCTGGGACAGATGGACTTTTCCTAAAGTCTTACTAAGTGGTTCTGTCCAACAGGTACCATGGAATCATGAACTCTAGGTAGTCTCATTCTAGGACAGGTGTAGGCCCCCATGCTCTGCACTGCTCTGCAAAGGTTGTAGCTATATGCAAATTGACAGTGCTGAGTGTCAGAAGAAATACAGCTCCAGTCCAGCAGATTGTCACCTAGAAAGATGGACACATCAACTTCTAATTTGTATTTCTCTATTTTATGTTAAAGGCTCTTTGCTTCAGTAGCAGAGGACAGGACCAAGATCTCTCCATTCCCAGTGCTTTAAATCTTAAGGCCACACTCTGCCTACTGGTTTTAGTTTTGCACCTTGTTCCCCTAGAAAAATGAGGAACGTTGTCTTTTAAGTAGAGCAGTGGTCAGAACCTTTTCCTGGAGATGTGGCCAGAGATGCTTTAGTAGTCTGGGGTCATACCTCATTTAGTGTAGATAGTATTTTTCTTGACTGGGCTAGGCAAGCTAAAAAAGTAAATAAAAATGGAAACCCCCTCCAAGAGTGACCTTCTGTCCCTCCAGTCTTCCAAGAAGAGATAAACTATCAATAAATTATAAAGGTTTACAGGACAGCTCTCTGCTGAGCATGAGTAGTTGGGATTGCTGTGCAAAGGGAGGCAGGTCCCCCAGTGCAGTGTGTATGGAAGCCAGATACTGAAGCAAGAGGTCCCATCTCTGCATGAGATACTTCAAAGCTTAAGTCCTAATAGATGCAGCCCTGGATTGAAAACGAGGGGGAAACAAGGCAAGGAAAAAATCAGACCAAGCCTTGTTGGCCTTTTTAGCAGAAGTCCTAAATCTAAATGATAAAAGGATTTCTTCAGACTACAGATTCTGCTATCTGCAGCTATGCCCTAGGTGGGCTGTACATTAGGTCAGCAGCTTCTCTGCAGTTCAAGCCTAAGAAAGGAGGAGCCCAGGGTAAAAAAACCCAAAAAACCAAAAACCACAACAGCAAAACACACCAATTCTAGTACTGCCAAGTGGCATATTTTGCCTAGTAAAAACGGGCAAAAGCAGCATGAACATCATAGTGACAGTTATTGTTTATCTTCAGATCAGTCTAGTATTTGATTTCTAACTGTGTATGTTTTTACCTTTTTCTTCTCATTCTGCCACCTAAAGAAACTTTTGCTGTTCCTGACCTCAGCAATTCAAGAGGTGACTTCTGCATGCAGTTCATTGATGTTCACCAAAATATTTCTGTTAATACTTGTTTTTAACCCAGACTTACTATCAGCTGCTTGTTGTGCATTTATTTGTCTGCAGTGATTACTCCTTACTATATGTGCACCATATTACAGTTCTCTATTATTCTTTTTGGTATTTAGAAGAGAAAAAAATTTTTTTTTTTTAAATTAGTTTAGGCTTACATCTAATTTCAAGCAGAACAATACACAGTTACCCAAGGAGAGTTTGCAAGAGGGACTCGAGTTTGGTCACTTATGCATGATTAAGCTTGTTTTTTCCAGTTTTGGTCTTGTATTTGAATGTGGAATGTCTTTACTAATAGTCAAAAATTTTTGTCATAGTTGTGGCAGTTAGTGTAGAGCTAACAGCATCTTGTGGAATTAACTTTACAACTCCGTTAAGAGGTAAAGTCTCTTTAAATGGCCTGGATACTTTACCGAGTAGAAATTGCTTCTTTTAAGAAAGAAAAAGTATGTTTTTTGTATGCTAAATATATCCTCACAAAAAAAATAGGCAGCTGTTACCACCTTAATTGTAATTACTCAACAACAGTTGATTAAGAATTTAGATGCACCAGGGAGGCTGTTGGTGCTTTGCTATCATGTGAACAGTTCTATACCATTATGTACTGTGACAGCACATGCCATAGGTGACCTACAGCTCTTCCCATGTTAGGTGAGATGTCTAAGAAAATGTAAAAATTGAAATGTGAATGATGGAATATCTAATGCATGGCATAATGTCAAGTTGTGTTGTGTTGAATGTCTTTGTGGAACCAGGGCAAACTTTTCCTTAATTAACAAGTAGTGTCCTAATCACGGTGACTGCTTTGTCTTAATACACGTGTTGACTTCTCAGTTCAAACTGAGTTGAAGACAAAGACACTAATACTACTTTTTTTTTGTAATTAACTTTTCAGGTTATCACTGGGATACATCAGACTGGATGCCAAGCGTTCAGTTACCAGGTATCCAAGAGTATCCAAATTATGAAGTGGTTGAGGAGTCAGCTCCCCTTTTCACGGATCCAAATGCCATTGATACAGACTATTACCCTGGTGGTTATGACATAGAAAGTGATTTTCCACCTCCACCTGAGGATTTTCCTGCACCTGATGAGCTTCCACCATTGCCACCAGAATACAGTGACCAGTTTGAGTCAATACAGCCACCCAGAGACATGCCAGCCGTAGGTAGCTTGGGTTCTTCTGCAAGAAGCAGGCAGAGATTTAACTTGAATCAGTACCTTCCCCATCACTATCCTGCAGACATGTCAGAACCTCAGACCACAACCAGTGGTGTCAACAACAGTTACAGAGAACCTTATGCTCCTTACACACTAGGGTACAATAGAGACTTTGAAGCACCCACTGTAGACAACATCTCCATGTCTGTGTATGCTTCCACAGCTTCATGCTCTGATGTGTCAGCGTGCTGTGAAATGGAGTCTGAAGTCATGATGAGTGACTATGAAAGTGGAGACGATGGTCATTTTGAAGATGTGAAAATTCCTCCACTTGATTCCCAGCAACATACAGAAGTCTGACACATTCAACAAAAGTGCCTGGACTCTAACAAACTTTGTCAATTCTAGAACAACTTTCAAGAGCTTTATAATTTTTTTTTTCCTTTTTCCCCAGCCACGGTGAATGCTTTTGTTTCAGTGAGCTAAACTGGCATGGCAGCATTGGATCATGCAGTTCATTTCACTAAATCAGCCTATTTCCATTTCCTGACCTCTGTAATTGGGTAGTTCCCAGATTTCCATTGGCTGTGCCATTTCTGAGTATCTTTTTTGTACTTACATTGTCTATGTTAAAGAAGAATCACATACCACTTCTCCATGTTAGCATGCTGCATATATTTATATAGCTCTAATGCAATTCATTTTCTTCTACTTTTTGTAAATTTTATGTACAGTTTTGATTTTAATAGTTTTAACTAGATTTTGTAGATATTTTGTGAATTTGTTTTCCACTGAAACTAGTGGTGTTAGTGTGCCATTGAAATCTAGCACCCTGACTTCTTATAATCAGGGCATCACTTTATGTATTCCCCTGAAAACTAATGTTTGACATTTCATTATAAAAAAAAAACAAAAATAAAAAACCAAACAAAAAAACCCATATTCACACAATTCCAGTTGTACATAGGTTAGGTCTGGTATTTTTCTGGGTCAGCTACACGGAAATGTCTTAAATGGGTTGCTGTATTTTAGAACTGTAAACATCTTTTCCCATCTTGGAAAGTGTGTTGGGGACCCTCTACATACCAGTTTAGAACCAAAACCACCATGACACAGTTTTTATAGTGTCTGTATATTTGTGATCCAATGGTCTTGTAAAGGTTTTTACTGAAAATTACCATTAGCCAGTCTTTCTTACTGACAATAAATTATTAATAAAATACTTTAGCTTTGCTCTGTGTATCTCTATTATATATTATACAATTGACAAAGCATTCAGTGCAGCATTTTTTAAGTCTGTATATGTTTTGTACTGTAGTAAGTTACTTGCTCCAAGCATCACGTTTTCCTCTCCTCAGCAATCAAACTGCAGCTATGTTAGAGATGCTCACAAGATGGCAGTGTGTGTCTGCTTCATGGTGTTTCTATTAAAAAGCAATCGGGCCAGTATGAATAAAGATTGATGGGTATCAAACTTCAGTAGCCTTCTCGGTAGTTTGCATTATTCTTTAAACATATAATATCAGCTATGTAAATTACTGAGTATTTTTATCTGAAGTCCCAAAAATACAGAAAAAAAACCCAAGCTCCCTAAAGCAACTTCCTTATTAATCACCTGAATAGTTATTTTCAGTAATGGTTATACACTTACATGCTGAAATTTCTGTGCCAGTTTCTGATTATGATAAATATGTTGGGGCTTTTATGCAATTATCTTTCACTTGCAGTTTCTTGTCTGAGCTCACCACTGAAATTTACCTTGAGAAAGACAAGACAGATACAGTTCACCTGTATATTTTATCTAGCAGGTTTTCTGACTAGAAAAGAACAAAACCTCTGAAATGCTGTGTAGCATAAATCTGCCCTGATGGAGCTGGAGGGATGAGACAACTACCTTCTACCTCTTGCATGAGGGACACTTTCAAAGTTAAGAACAGATTTCCTAGCATATTAGTGAATTTCTGATGTAGCCTGGAAGCTTTTGAGCTCCACATCCATTTTTTCTACTGTCTCATAAAATTCTGTAGCCTGGAAAGGTACCACATCTGATTCTCTCAGGTATGGAAGTTAAGCCTGGGCTGTCCACCATTTGGGGACACAGGGTACTGGATTTGTATTTGGGGTGTTACTTATGCACAAAACGGACCACCCAGCCTGGGAGCTGTATAATGGAAATGAATTGATTACAGGACAGAGCCCAGAGCCAGACACAGACATTCCTCAGTGTTAAAATGCCCATACACAGGTAAGAATCTCATGATGGATGTAAAAAGGCTGCAATCAGTGGGTTTAAACCACATTATTGCTGTAAGCTGTAATATTCACCCTGATAATTAAGAGCTTTTTGTATACTAGGGACAGTGATAGCATTTTCTTATTTAATGAGCTTTAAAAGAATCTTGCAGAACTGCACGTAAAGGGTATCATGGACTCCATAGTAGACAGGGTCACTGGTTAAGGTCCATCCTGAGCTATGCAGGTTAAGTTTAGTGGCATTTTCACTCAAGGTTTCTTACTATCTGCTTCTCAGTAGGAATTGCCCTCAGTCAGCAAGAAGACAACACTACATTATGTGCATCGTTTTGCAACTGACACAGACTCCCTGTAAAAATAAAAGCCTGCTCTATAAATATATTGTCTGAAGTTAACACTTCTAGAGCAGAAAGGTCTGAAAACAGATTTTTTTAAATGAGAAGTGTGAAGGACAAGAATACCAACACTAAGTATACTTTTATTCATGGTACTGTGAACTGAACATTAAAGTAGAACATCATACTGAAAAGGAATATTATCTCATTACTCTGCAAAGACTCAAGTTGAAAGGATCAGAATGTCTTTTTTTTTTCCTCTTCACAAGAGCTGTGCTGCTAGGCAACATGCAACACCCAGGTTATACTGCACAGCAGAGAGGGCATCACAGCAGTCACTTACAGAACTAGCAGGCAGTTTCACCTCCACAGCTTTGCAGCTGGTGAGTAAAGCAAAACCATGTTAAATGCTCCCTTTGTAGAAGTACCAGGAGTCAGGTCCAATAAGTGCAGTTAGAAACTGTTTTCCCCACACAATGCTACAATACACAAGATGAAGCTGGTGACACTTTTAACCCAATGAAAACTTACACAGCAGAGCATTCCTGTTCAAGTCAGTAGTAGTCCAATACATTCAAAAGAATTGGACAGACAATGTTATTTTTAAATAGGTAATTTCAGTGAAGTCATAAATTCAAGTCCTCAGAGTTACTAAGTTTCACCTGACTCCTTATACATATTTGTAACTGGTTAAATAAAATTATCTCTCAACTTTTAAAAGATCTCAAAGCAATATCCTCAATCACAGGACAGTTGAGGCTGGAGAGCATCTCTTGACTATGTCCAAGGATGGCCACTAAATCCTCTCTGGACAACCCATCCCCATCTTTATCCTGCTTCCCAGTACAAGTTTTTTTCAGAAGCAGTTTTCTGTGTTTCTGTTCCCATTGCTTTATGTCCTGCCATTGGACACCACTAAGAAGAGCCAAGCTCCAACATCTTTACATTTTCACATCAGCTATTTATAAATATTAATAAACTCCCTACTGAGCCTTCTTTCTTCCAAACAGAACAATCCCAGTGCTCTCAGCCCCTCCTCATATTGAAGAGGCTTCAGACCTTAATCATGTGTAAGTTTTTTTTCACTTTTAAATTATTTCTGAGCTAGTAGAATATCAAGTTGTATTGAACAGACGTGAGTCATACTAACTGCTGTTCTGTCCAATCTACATTTTATTTGGAGTATATTAAATAATAATAATTTTGCCTTGGAGCAGAGGAGGAACTACAATTCTGATTTGAAACACTTGAAAGAGAAACAACAACTGACAGTCCTGCAAAAAACTTCTCACGGTCAATATTTAACACACAGCTAGCCTTAGAATTCCAGGATAGAGGCAAACACTTACTCAAAGGAACACAAGCAAACACTGCCAGGCCTCTACTCCATTTAGTCAGGTTGTATTTTGGTGTAAAATACACCTAAGACTGTTGGTCCTCTAGTCCCTGCTCTAACCATTGTCTCTGTCAAGTAAGCACTGACCCAAGCAACCAGGGGTAAGGAGAGTTCCTGCATGGCCCAAGGTACCTGAATCCATGCAATCCAAAGGAGGTATAAATCAGTCTCTAACTTTGAAACACAGGAGGGAGGGAACAGGGATGCACTCCTCTGCCTTGAATCTCTAAAGTCCTTGGAGCCAGTTGGAGGGATCAGTCCATGCTCTGTTAGGGGTCATGACTGACACCTGTCTGCAGACACCACTGCTGAGAATGTGCAGGTCACTTAGCTGCCTAGGACAACTCCAGACTTCGTATTCACAAGGCTGTGAATGGTAAACATATTTACAACGTTTGCAACAGGACACAGCAGCTAAATGCCTCACCCAAGTACCCAAAGCCTCTCCACAAGGAGTCCACACGCTTCACAGCAAAGCTCTGTGCCCGCTCCATGCAGAAAAGTCAGACAGCCAAGAGGTGGGTGCCTCAGTTTCTTTCCATAGCTCGTGCCAATTTTTAGTGCTGGAAGGCTTTCAAGCCCACATAAGCCTTCATTAAAAAATATTAAAAATACGAAGTCCCCATTAAACCAAGGACATTGAAGCAGACCTAGTTTCTGCCAGCATTACTCATCACAGCTGGGATTGGGGGAGAAAAATCAGAGAATATCCAGTACAGTGGCAAAGCAGGAAAATGAACTCTCTGCTTTGATCTTAGAGACAAAAGTTTAAGGGAACTCTTATTAGAATTATTTTCCCATATTCTGATCCTAACACAAATTTAATAAAACTTCACATGCAGAAGTTAGGCATTTGCAGCAGTCAGGCAGGAGCCAAGGCTATCAGTAAGCACATGACATTATGACCATTAGCAGTTTCATTTAAAGAATTATCAAAGCTGAGCCACAGGCTCTTCCAAACTTTTTGCTGCAGATGATAATTTCTCAGTTTCTTATTTTCTTATGTTTGGAGTAGAAACCTTCAGTGTGAGGAAAAGCACCGAGAAGCCCAATTAATGACTGTATGACTCATTCACATAATCCCTGTGGTACCAATTGGAAAACATGCTAAGCAGGATGAATTGCTTTCAGAACTTGCATTTATCTTTGAAGAAATACATAGGGAAAGATTGTGCTGTGCATCAAAAACTTTCCATTCTCTAATTTCATATCTTTTTCTAGACAATTTGAAGCACTAACAGCAATTTATAGCACAAGAGTTCAAATGTCTCTCATTTAAACAATGAATAGCTTGTAACAGTCATATCGTCAAAAATTCTGCTTTGAGTTTTACTGAGGGGAAAGGACCTCACCTCAGAGAGAAAAAGGCTAAAAATATAATTAGCCTGAAAACTGAAGCTTCATTGTATGTATTGAGGCTTTTAATTTTGAAGCCACTGTTCTTTCCCACTAAAATTTCACTTGCCTCCAGAAACTCCATGTAACTGTCAGAAACACTTAGAAAGCAGAACAACAAAGCTTTCTTTTCATGAGTTAAAGACTTGAAGTGTTTAAACCCACATCCTCCACTGATTACCCACCTTGAGAGCTCCCACTGAGGAATTCAGAAAGCCATCTAGCCTGGGCAACAGAAAAGATAAAGATAAAAGATACACCTCGTGTCCCAAGACAAAAATCACAACAACACAATAGTTAAAGAAAAAGAAACACAAAAAACACCATCCCACCCATGCCAAAACCAACAGCAAAAAATTACCATCTCAGAAGAGAGCTACTGAAGGTAGAGAGCAGCTGAGGCAGAGGTTTTGCTGCAAGTCCAATAAATATATTCTAAAAACAGTTTCATAGTCTTTTAGTAGGACATGGCTTAGGTATTTTAGACACTTAACTTAGTAGACTAGAGGGTTCCTCTGAAGTGTGGTGTAGTGAAATGAGACAATCAGGTGCCACTAATTACCAGGTAGTGGGCATGAGCTTGTGTAAACCCACCTGTGCCTGATTAGGATGGGCCCCCACTGCGCATGAGCAGGATTAGGGGGTCAGTAAAAGGTGAGGCTCAAACTCCCAAGCTCATGCCCACTACCTGGCAATTAGTGCTACCTGGTTGCCTCATTTCACTACAGTGTGGCTAATTCTTGCAAGGTTTTCTGAGAGGTAGATGTGTAGCAGTGTTCCTCAAGCTGAAGTCCCAACTTATTTTGGGGATAGAAAACCTTTCTGGGCTGCCCCTGACAGCATTCTTAAGAATAAAAAGAATTTCCTCTTAACAGTGCTACTTGAATCCATACGTATCACTGTATTTCTGCCATGACTTTCCTATCAGCCACCCGAAAAATCCCTTCAATCAGTATTTTAACATTACAAGGAAGTGAGGCATACTCAAGATCAAGTGGCCTCAGTCTCATGGGGACAGCAGTTCATTGCCTTCCACTTCCTCAGTTCTAGTTGAGGTTAATAAATCCTGTTCCCAAGACTCTGCTAAACAGTCCACAGCCACTTTGCAGATTAGCAGAATTCCTCCCCTCTTAACCCCAGACCACAAGCAGGCAGGAGGCAGGTCTGAATTCTTATTCCCAAAAGGCAGTGGTACTCAATCTTACTGTTAAAACAAGAGGAGAAAAGATCCCACATTAAGGAGCTGAAGTTCAGCTCAGACTCTATCTGGATTTGAATATTAATGAGTCACCCCTCAAACTATGCTGTACTTTAAATGCCAGGGATTATTTCCAGGTATTTGGAGTGAAGGATGTTATTTTAAGCACCCCTGATCTTTAGGTGTTTGTTTTTTCCTTTTGGCTAAAACCAGCCATTTTCCCATTTTCCAGTCTCAGGTCCTGCACTTTGGCTACAACCCTCAGCAGTGCTACAGGCTTGGTTGGAGAGGAGTGGCTGGAGAGATGCCCAACAGAGAGGGACCTGGGGGTGTTGATTGACAGCCAGCTAGCCAGAAGTCAACAGTGTGCCCAGGTAGCCAAGAAAGCAAACAGTATCCTGGCCTGCACCAGGAACAGTGTGACTTGAAGGGGTGAGGTGATCTTACCCTTTGTATTCAGCCTTGGTGAGGCCACACCTCGAGTGCTGTGTGCAGTTTTGGGCACCACAGTATAGAAGGGACATCAAGGTGCTGGAGAAGGTGCGGGGAAGGGTAATCAGGCTGACTGGGAGTCTGGACACCAGGTCTTATGAGGAGAGGCTGAAAGATCTGGGGCTGATCAGCCTAGAGAAGAGGAGGTTGAGGGGAGACCTTATTGCCTACTGTAACTACCTGAAAGGAAGCTGCAATGGGGTGAGTGTTGGCCTCTTCTCCCAACAACTAGTGACAGGACAAGAGGTAATGGGTTCAAGTTGCACCGGGGGGGGTTCAGATTACATATTAGGAACAATTCTTCACTGAAGGAGTGGTCAGGCATTGGAACTCAT
Organism: Calypte anna; assembly: GCF_003957555.1. NCBI lineage: Eukaryota > Metazoa > Chordata > Aves > Apodiformes > Trochilidae > Calypte > Calypte anna. Next base: position 21,935,965 of record NC_044248.1, read on the forward strand.
TGGTTCAGGGAGGTGGTGGAGTCGCCATCACTGGAGGTATTAAAAAAATGGGTAGATGTGGCACTATGATTCTGTGATTCTAAGCCCGGTTCTAATTGAATTTGATATTGCACAAAGCAGAAATCATGCATAAGCAGAACTTCTAAAAAGCACTCTCCTAAGGCAAAACTCTGATTCTGCTTTTTAGAATTACTCAAGTATCTCTGAAGACTTATCTGAAGTTATAGGATTTCTATGGAGGAGGTTATACTTTTAAAAGTTCCTAAGTTAACTGTCCCGCTCTCACTGAAATTATTAGCACTCAGAGTTGACTCCATACAAGGGACTCAATCTTAGGCAATTTTGCATGGCAGATTTTCACTCTCAGATGCAGGGCTGTCTTTTGGAACCCAGAGCTCTGAGCTAGGAGGGTAAGTTTCTCGTGAAATGGCAGCTTGCCCAAAAAAGACTGAACATCTCCAGAGATGTAGCAGTGAAATACAGCTCCAGAAATATGACCTGAACCATGCAGCTTCCCACAGGTCTCAGTGTTGGAAGATGTGACACTTTAAGATCTCTACAGCTTTTTAAGCAACTGAGATGCTGAAAAACATGAAGTAGAATTAATACATGCTCCTCCATTTTTTTTCTTTTTTTTTTTTTTTTACATTTCCATGTGTTTTTTGATCTCCACAGTCACCATTTCTGTATATGGAGAAGAATGTTCTAAGTCAGACTCATAGCATAAAGACGCTGCCCCTGAAGTACTGCTATCACACACATGCTGAACATGATGTATATCACTGTGGCAAATGTGGGGGGTCTTGGGCACTGGAAGGAATGTAAATAAAAAGAATAGAAGATGGGAATAGAAGATGGACCCAGATGATATACATACTTTACAAAATTCCTTTTAATTTTTTTTTTTAATAAACACTCATGTAAAGGCAGATTGTCCCACAGAATTTAGACATGTGAACCTAATGAAAAAGTAGAGAAATGGCATCTGAAATGAGCTGAAACTAGGAAAAAAAAAAACCAAACAAAGCACAGCCAACCAAACAAACAAGCAAACAAAAAAAATCATTGTCTAGTAACTGCGGCGGTAGTGGATCAAGGCTTGGATTTGATGATCTCACAAGTCCCTTCCAACCCAGCTGATTCTATGATTCTGATTCTATGATTCTACGATTCTATGATTCTGATTCTATGGTTCTATGATTGTGATTCTATGATTCTATTGATCCAACCTTATGTAAACAAGATTGGATTGAGAGGCTGTAAACTTTTTATAACTGAGCTACAAAGCAGGAGTAAAATTACTGGCATGTAACTCCTCTTTAATACTCATTTTATTCACCAGCTTAATATAACTAAATATTTGCCTTTCAGACATCAGTGGAAGGGAATGGGAGTCACTTGCCTTTTTTCTCCCCTTCAGTGTCTAGTCTTCAGTAACAGATAGGAATTTTCCCTCTGGTTTGCATTTCACTTGACTGACAATTTGCAGGACTGAGCTTCCTGCCAGTGGATTTGCCCAGAACCCACTGAGCCAGGCGGTGGACACAAGATCGGATCATCTCTGAGGATGCTCAGAGGGCTGGAGCACCTCTCCTATGAGGACAGGCTGAGAAAGTTGGGGTTATTCAGTCTGGAGAGGAGAAGGCTCTGAGGAGACCTTATTGTAGCTTCCAGTATCTGGAGGGGGCCCACAAGAAAGCTGGGGAGGGACTCTTTAGGATGTCAGATAGTGATAGGACTGGGGGGAATGGATTCAAATTAGAGGTGGGTAGATTTAGGTTAGATGTTAGGAAGATTCTTCATCATGAGGGTGGTGAGACACTGGAACAGGTTGCCCAGAGAGGTGGAAGCCCCATCCCTGGAAGTTTTTAAGGCCAGGCTGGACAGGGCTCTGAGCAACCTGATCTAGTGTGAGTTGCCCCTGCCTATGACAGGGGGTTGGAACTAGGTGATCTTACAGGTCCATTCCAACCCTGAAAATTCCATGATTCCTTCATTCCATGGAACAGGGTGGATCTTGTCATCTAGGTGATGTTGCTCCGGTGACCAGGGACAGGTCACAATGGGACGTGCCCCTAGAACCTCACCACCACCAGGCACCCCAGGTCAGTTGGAGTTCGGCGGTCGGTGAGTACAGAAGTGGGGCAGAGCTGGGCTGGATAGGGCAGGGGGAGTTTGACCCCAGTGGAGAATTGAGCCACTCGGGGCAGGGCAGTGGACTTGGGGCTAGAGGCAGAGATGGTGGTGGGAGTCCAGAGAGGCTTTGGGGTGTGCTGGTGCCCGGGGAGGAGAAAGGAGAGGAGAGGAGAGGAGAAGGGAGAAGAGTTAGAAAAAGCTCTGTGATAAAAAAATAGAATTATATCTTGAATTGTTAAATATCAGGTTTAGTAGGGAGGTATAATATCATACTGTGGTTAAATAACCTACCTGGTGAAATTCAACTGAATGTAGCTTCAGTCCTTCAGGGACTACTTTGATAACAAATAATTATCTAGCTATTAATAATTAGACATCTTACTTTATAAAACTACTGAGAAAATGCCTTGATAGTAAGTTAAATAGGTGAAAGTGCCCAGTTTTGAGGCTGCAGATTTCACATGTGGGCAGTCTCGTGGGCTTTAACTGTGAAGCCCAACTGTGAATTTCTTCCATGAAGAAAGTTTGCAGATGATGACTGCTCTGCTTGTGTTCATTCTTGCTTATATTTCATATTTTATATATTTTATACATAAAATATATAAACATACATATTATTAAAATATAATATAATATATATTTAATACTTATATAAAATATGTAAATAGATTTAGTATATTATAAAATGTAAAAATAATATATAATATATATTTTAGATATTTTATAAATTTATATTTTTATAATTCATATTTACTGGGATCCTCTTTTACATGAATAAGAAGTGACCATGTGGGCAGTCTCATGGGCTGTAATTGTGAAGCCCAACTGTGAATTTCTTCCATGAAGAAAGTTTGCAGATGATGACTGCTCTGCTTGTGTTCATTCTTGCTTATATTTCATATTTTATATATTTTATACATAAAACATATAAACATATATATTATTAAAATATAATATAATATATAATATATATAATACTTATATAAAATATGTAAATAGATTTAGTATATTATAAAAATTTATAATATAATATATAATATATATTTTAGATATTTTATAAATTTATATTTTTATAATTCATATTTACTGGGATCCTCTTTTGCATGAATAAGAAGTGACCATTTTCAGTGGTCCTGTAGCATATAGTACCCACAGAGAAAACACCATAGTCTGGTCCTGTATTTGCAATCCCCTTTAAAGCCCCACAAACCCCAAACCACCAACAAGGCAAAATAATTGTTCAATGGAAGCTGTTCCCTTTCAATGTACACTTCTTTAAAAATTTTAATCAAGATTCCTGAAAGGGAAATTAATTGCTAGCTATTTCTATTCAAGAATTGTATTAAACTAAATCCTCAGTTCTGCAAACTATTATTGATTAGGGGAGTTGAATTTAAAAACTGATCATTACCATATTTCTCTGGTTAGTTGGGAAGTATATGGAGAAAGCACATACTTGAAATGATGATAAATCAGAAACCAGTGACAATATATAAAAAAAGCATCATACAGGATTAGGACACATTAGGATTTGATACAGCAGTTGCTTTTGTAAAAAAGGAGAAGGAGAAGGAAAAGGAGGAGAAGGGAAAAGGACAAGGGGAAGGGCAAGGGGAAGGGGAAGTGGAAGGGAAAAGGGAAGGGAAAAGGGAAAGGAAAAAGGAAGGGAAAAGGGAAGGGAAAAGGGAAGGGAAATCAGAAGGGAAAAGGGAAGGGAAAAGGGAAGAACAAGGGAAAGGAGAAGGAAAACGGAAGGGGAAGGGGAAGGAGAAGGGGAAGGGAGGAAAGAGGAGGAAGAGGAAGAAGATGAAGAAGAAGAGAAGAGGAGAAGAGATGAGAAAGAGAGAAGAAAGAAGAAAGAAGAAAGAAGAGAGAAGAAAGAAGAAAGAAGAAAGAAGAAAGAAGAAAGAAGAAAGAAGAAAAAGGAAAAATTAAAAAAACACCAAAAATCAAAAGAAAAGAGAAAAAGGAAAAAAAAAAACAAAGAAGAAAGAAAGGAGAAAAATGAAGAAACAGCTTAGTATATTGTCTTACTCCATTATTATTAAAATATATTGAGCTATTACATTACTAATATTAAAATTAAAAAAGGAAAAACATAAAAAGAAAAAAGAGTAAAGAAGAGAGGAGAAAGAAGAAATAAGAAAGAGATAAGAAAAAAGAAAGAAGAAAGAAAAAAAGAAGGAAGGAAAAAGAATCAATATATTGTGTTACATGGTTATTAAAAGACATTGGTCTATTACATTATTAAGATTAAAAATAATAAAAAAAAGCAAGAAAAAAGAAAACAAAAAAGAAAAAACAAAAGATGATAAAAAGAAGAGAGAAAGAAAGAAGAAGAAAGAAGAGAGAGAGAAAAAAAAAGAAAAAAAAGAATCAATATATCGTTCTATTACATTATTGGTCTATTACATTATCAAGAGTAAAATTAAAAATAAAAAGAAGAAAAAAGAAAACACAAAACAGAAAAAGGAAAATGGAAGAAAGATGAAAGAAGAAGAAAGACAAAAAAAAAGAAAGAAGAAAGAAGGAAAAAGAATCAATATATCGTTCTATTACATCATTATGAAAAGACATTGGTCTATTAAATTAAGGTTAAAATTAATAAAAAAAAAAAAAAGAAAAAAAACCCAAAAAAAAAAAGAAAAAGAAAAAAAGAAGACGAAAGAAGAATGAAGAAAGAAAAAAGAAAGAATCAATACATTGTTCTATTGCATTATTGAAATACATAGAAATACAGAAAAAGGAAAAAAGAAGAAAGAAGAAAAAAACAAAAAAGCAAAAAAAAAAACAAAAAAAGAAGAAAAAAGAATCAATACAATGTTCTATTACATTGTTATTAAAAGACATTGGTCTCTTACATTATTAAGATTAAAATAAATAGCAAAAAAAAAAAAGAAACAAGAAACAAAAAAAAACAAAACAGAAAAAGGAAAAAAGAAGAAGAAAAGAAGAAGGAAGAAAGAAGGAAGAAGGAAGAAGGAAGAAACTAAACAGAAAAAAAAACCCAAAAAGATAAAAAAAAAAATTTTTCTTCTACATTATTATTAAAAGACATTGGTCAATTACATTATTAAAATTAAAATTAATAAGGAAAAAAAAAAAAAAAAAAAAAAAAAAAAAAAAAGAAAAAGAAAAAAAAAAAAAAAAAAAAAAAAAAGAAAAACCACATAAAAAAAAAAAAAAGAAGAAAAAAGAATCAATACTATTGCATTTTTATTAAAAGGCATTGGTCTAGTACATTATTAAGATTAAAATTAAGAAGATAAAAAGAACAAGAAAAAAGAAAAAAAACAAAACAGAAAAAGGAAATAAGAAGAAAGAAGAAAGAAAACAGAAAACAGAAAAAGAAAAAAGAAAAAAAGAAGAAAAAAAAGAATCAACACATTCTTCTATTACATTGTTATTAACAGACATATTAATAAAACAAGAAAAAAGAAATTAACATAAAACTAAACAGAAGAAGGAAAAAAGAAGAAAGAAGAAAAGAAAAAAGAAGGTCTATTACAGTATTAAGATAAAAAGAAAAAAAAGAAATAAGAAAAAAAAACAGGAAAAAGAGAAGAAAGAAGAAAGAAGGAAGAAGGAAGACGTAAGAAAGAAAACAGAAAAAAAAAGATGAAGAAAAAAGCAAAAAAAAGAAAAAAGAATATAATGTTCTTTACATTATTATTAAAAGACATTGGTCTATTACATTATGAAGATTAAAATTAAAAAGAAAAAAAAGAAAAAACACAGGAAAAAAGGAAAAAAGAGAAAAAATGAAAAAGGAAGAAGAAAGAAGAAGAAGAAAAGAAAAAAAAAGAAACAATATGTTGTTCTATTACATTATTATTAAAAGACATTGGTCTTTTACATTATTAAGATTAAAAATAATAAAAAAGAAGAAGAAAAAAGAAAAAAGAAAGAAAAGAAGGAAGAAAAAAAGAAAGGAAAAAAAAGGAAAAAACCAGAGAAAAAAGAAAAAAGAAAGAAGAAGAAAGAAGAAAAACAAATGAAAAAATAAGAAAAAAGAATCAGTACAATGTTCTATTACATTGTCATTAAAAGACATTGGTCTATTACATTATTAAGATTAAAATCAATAAAAAAAACACAAACAAAAAGAAAAAAGAAAAAGAACAAAACAGAAAAAGGAAAAAAAAAACAAAGAAGAAAGAAGAAGGAAGAAACAACGAAAGGAAAAAAAGGAAAAAAAACAGAGAAAAAGAAAAAAGAAAGAAGAAAAGAAGAAAGAAGAAAGAAGAAAACAAGAAGAAGAAAAAATGGTCCGTTGTATTACATTATTAAGATTAAAATCAATAAAAAAAAAAACCACAAGCAAAAAAGAAAAAAGAAAAAGAAAAAAGAAAAAGGAAAAAAAAAAAAAGAAAGAAGAAAGAAGAAGGAAGAAAGAAAGAGAAAAAAGAAAAGAAAAAAGAAGAAAAGTTATATTGTTTTATTACACTGTTATTAAAAGACATTGGTCTATTACATTAAGAAGATTAAAATTAGTAAGAAAAAAAAAGAAAGAAGAAAAAAGTTTTGAAAAAAGAAAAAAAAAGAGAAAAAGGAAAAAAGAAAGAAGAAAAGAAT